>NC_090925.1:1160774969-1161074969 GCF_040938575.1 Ambystoma mexicanum | reverse complement strand
AAGCAGAAAGTAAGACATTCCTGAGAACCAACAACAATATCCTGAAGCAACCAGAACCAAGACTGTGCCACAAAATGGTCTCCCCCAGTAGGAATATTACAAAGGATGTGCTTTCCTGTTTCCGATTAGTATTAGAAACATATCCATCACTCGTAGGGAGAGGCACAAGTATCCCAGATTTCATCCAAAATCCAGCTAACAGGAAGATAATACAGCAACTACTGAATGTCCTAGCAGAGGCTTTTGCCGAAGTGCCAGAATACTGGGAATAAGGACAAATGCTGCCACCTCAAGTTATCATCCATGAACTGACCTACACCCTATTTTTCCAAATCATAGAGGAGTGCCCAGGAGCTGTTGGGAGAACCACAGGCACCCTAACCTTCATCAGAGACCCAAGAAACAGCGAATTCCTAAACGAAGTATGGTACAAACTAAACCACGTGGTTGCAATCCACGCAGCAGGAAAGTGTAAAAACTGTTTGCGTCAAAAGAAAGAATGTGATCAGGACCCAGCAAACAAGGCAGATGCCCCTGTCACCCAGCTGACTCACAATGTCATGCTCAGACTAGTCACAGACTATCCAGAAATGGTAGGAAGGCCTGCAGATGTTGACGTCATCACCTTCCTCAGAGATCCAGCCAACGCCCCACGCATGGGCACACTTCTCCATGGAATAATGCTCCAGGTAGAACTGTCAAACTTCCAGCAAGAATTCCTAAGGAGATTCCAGTGAGACCTTTCGCAGAGGGACAGATCGAGGAGACAAAGACTGTTCACGCTGCAAGAAAGGCCTGTAATCTAGAGACTAGAAAACAAGAGCAAATGTTGTTGACACCAGAAGACAACAGATACGCATACCGAGTCTTCTTCCACCTCATTGAGAACTTTCCAGAACTAGTGGGTAGACCCAACAATGTTGACGTATCCACATTTCTCAGAGATCCAGTGAAGAACGCTCAATTAAACAGGCTCCTGAGAGCCATTGTAGCACAACTAAGAAGCAATTATGGACATCCACTGCTAAGGAGAGCCTTAGAAGGAGGAGATCCAAAATAGAACCTTTTGTCATCCTACCGCCGTGGAGCAGGCAGAGGAAAGAGACACTGCTCTTCGACGTGTCGCCGAGAGACCGAACGAAAGGAGCGAACACAAGAACTTCACCATCTTATTTTATTTTTCCTACAACCTTCCCATTTTTCTATTTTTTCATATGGTCACTTTATATGGTCAATTTTGCTTTTATGTTTTGTTCCTATTTTTGCAACATTTTAACTCATTTTTTACCTTATCCATATGTTCATTTTTATTTTTGTTCCTATTTTTGCAACTCTATTTTTGTGAGTATAGCTCAGTTTTCCTATTTTTGCCACACGTACACTTTCAGTTTTTATTTTTTTGTGTTTTGTTTTTACTTTTTCATCATTTCATTTTGTATGATTTTGTAGCAGTTCCATCATTTTTCTTTCGCACTGAACTGTTTCCAGCATGTCATCAGGACCAAGGCAAATCTGAGGCGTTCATTGGAACCTCACCTACTACAGATACGCATAAACAAATGTGATGCACCAGATTGGATAGCCTAACCTTTTTCCATAGTCTAGCGAACAAGAACCGTGCTGCATACCCAGAGACTTTCATCATCACCAACAAGAGGGGGGATACTTAAAAGCATTCAACACTTTAGTAATAATAGACCTTTTGAACTGTGAGATCAAAGCACGAAAAGAATAAATAATTAACTATGGACTTTATCGAAATGGGGGCCCAGAACAGTAACATAGTTCTACCCCCAGCAGAAGGGCGCCTCCACATCCCTGGAAGAAAATGCTGCAAATCATTGTTCCGAACGATAATGTGCATATGTACAGTGATTATTGTTGTTTTCCTATTATTAACAATCAGAACTGCTTTCTTTATTGGTGAGCGAAGTGTCCCACTATCAGTATGACCACAGGATAATGAACGTCAGGGTCACACAACAGCACCCAGACCCTATATAGTGATTCCAGTTCCAAGAAAAGTTAATGATGAAGCAAATGATTTGAAATTGAATGTAATTAGCAGTGATACATATATACATGAGATAATGAATGGGGAGAAAAGCATGAGACAAGGACCGCAAGAAATGAATGATAATGTAGCACTGACCACGGCATGCACCCACACACAGAGCGCACACAAACAAGGGCAAGTGTCAATGGCTACAAGGCTTCCGACGAAGGCAGCAGAAAAGGACGGACTGCCTGCCAAACAATCGATTCCTGAGAACAAGGGAAATGTCCAGGAAAAGCCAAGTGAACTACTAAAGACTGAGGAAATAACAAAGTCCCTCAAAAGAACAAAAATGGCCACTAAAGAAGTCACAGAGAAGACACAGATGCTAATAAAGTATCTGTTCCCATTCATAGCCCAAGCAAAGAAACCGTACGAGCAGTTGAAGAACAGGACCATAGAAACTATGACGACAGGCACACCTGCTCCAACACAAGGAACAAGCCGCGAGCGCCCAAAACAGCCTCACGTTGGGAAGTTTGCAAACAAATGGTGGTCAGGGGAAACTGACGACAGGCTACAAAAGGGAGAGAAAGGAAACGCAAAGCCTTCTCCTACCATAGCGACACAGTCGAGACAGCCTGCCCCACCGAGATACCCGAAGTGGAAAAGCAGCACAGATGCATTCAGAGACATAGTCATAGCTAACTACAGAAGAACGCTAAGAATCAAGAGAAGCCCTCACGAAGATTCCAATGAACTTAACGACTACCTGGTTAGCACAGCCCATCTTGGAAACAACATATGGTACCAGCACATGAAGGAAGTAGGACGAAGAGAGTCAGAAGGAGAATGCTTCGTCTGTGCACTCCTGCCATACAGTATGGGAAAATCCAAGATCTTTGTGGCTGTAGAAATTGATGTCCAGAAAGCTCACTGTATGTCACACGTAGCAATGTGCAAGACCAGAGGCCAGTTCATGGGCAATGATGCCTCCCTGAAATGGGCAACAGAAGCAACTGACCCTGACGAGGATGATTATGTTCAGGACATAAAGACAAGAAACAAAGCCCATACTAAGAATCATGTAATCAGATACGAGAGCCCTGGAGTGAAGGGATCTGGAATTAGATGGGAAGTGAATCAGAAGCTCAACGTTCAAGGAAAAACTCCAGAGGAGGCTCGAAGTTGGAAGAACAGAGGACAAATGCAGATTTGGGGGACAGTGCTTTCACCAGACGGATGGGAAAAGGGAGTGGTGATCTGCAGAGCCTGGATGGTCATTGGTCAATACGAACCTACCATCAACATAGTACGGAACGGATGCAAGCCATTATGGGCAAAACTCGTAAAATTGCTCACATGGATGAGGGCTCCTGCAGATAGTACCACTGGAAAGCCCAAACTTCTGCTTCAGAAACAATGGTACGAGGAAGATGGGAGAGAACCAGAACTGTGGACGAGTCTTTGACGCCCCAGGAATGGTACATGGTACCGCAGTAATAATGGATCATTACTGGGCGTGTGGATCCAAAGCATATATAAGACTTCCGAAGAACTGGGGAGGCATACGCACAATAGTAAACGTCCACATTCCTGTGCTAGTGATCCCAAAAAGTGACCTGAATATTGACAGCTTCCCGAAAGCAGATGCTAACCTGAGGAAAAGGAGATCTGCAGAGCTAGTATCCCGAATGAAGAGAGTAAATTACTTTTCTACCAAATCGAAAGAAGCATTCGATGCAATCCCATATGAACACAGGCTGTTTAGCCTCACCTCATTAGTATTCACAACAATACTCTTGCCACGCATCCAAGTTGGAGCAAATACTAAATGGTTGCAGATAACCAGATGGGAATTACTGCAGACCATCAACACCACTGTAAAAGGATTCAACGCGATCAAGGAGAAACTGAGAGCAATCAGACTGATGACCCTCCAAAACAGATATTTGCTTGACATGATCACTGCAATGGATGGAGGTGTTTGTGCAAAAATTGGAGAATCATGTTGCACATTCATACCATCTCATGATAAAGAGAATGGTACCCTCACAGAGGCCATAAGCATGTTGACAAAGCTAAAGAATCAAATGATTGACGAAACGGATGAAGTGGACGATGACAGCTGTTCGGGAACCTGTTCTCATGGGTCCCACAATGGATGGCTGATATATTCAAGTTTCTGGGAGCCCTGCTAGTAAAGATACTACTAGGTTTCTGTGTGACCAAAATAATCCTCACACAGTGCCAGAAAACAGCAAAGAAAGCCATTGGGGTGAGGATTATGGTCGATATAGAGCCAGGGTGGAAGCCCAGAGACCTAACTGATGAAGAGATAAAGGACTTTGTGAAGACCAGTGAGTTTGCACCAGAAGGAACCAAATTTACATACCCTAAGAAACGAAGAACGTATGAAGGAAAATGTATTTACTGCAGTCCAAATGGAAAATGCCAGCTAATGACCTGGAACAAGGATGAACAGCAAGGAGTTTGAAAGTAGTGATACAAATTTGGACTCCAAAGACGCATATGTTCACATCATCATGTACCAACCCTGAAGATGATGAACAAAACACTGAAGAATCAAGAGAAATGGAGACAAAAATTGAAGAAGCAGTGGTCGATGAACCGACCAGAGGGGGGAGTGTAGAGGAGGTTCCAGACATGACCTGCACCCCTGCCCCTCAGTTCCATCTGCCAGGCAGGTACCCGCCAAGGGGCGTGACTTATGAAGAGCAAATGAACCAATAGAGAGCCGCACTGGGACTCTGACCAGTGTACATTAGGAGATCCGTGCTTGTTGAAGTGCCCATAACAAGACAACCCTGGGCAGCGCGGTAACCCTATAAGGCAGCCATACCAGCCGCTGATACGAAATGAGGAGTACTTTCATGCGGTCCACAAAGAGACCCCAAAAGCCTGAATGGAAGGCCAGTAGACTTGACATAAGTGCCTAAACAGACTCGCAAATGAACAAGTGGCTATCGAAGACAAGCACGCCAGTGCGAGTAGCTATGAAAATAAATGTAATGGACACAGAGAAGAGACAATGTTAAAACGTAAGGAAACGGTGCAGCAAGACAAGATGGAAGCAACCGTCCTGTTAAACGTGTGTAAATAGGCTTGAAACGCAAGATGCTAAGAAACCGATACTGCTTGCAATGCTTAGTAGAATAATGGAAGCGGCATGCGCCGACTATGTATCTACCTCAAGAAGCACATTATACAAGTGCGACTCCATTGTTTAAAAGCAGAAATGTACCCAGGCAGCCAGAGGCCTGACAGGCCAAGTTTTCGAAACCCAGCCAAAGGCAAGAGAAGGAGCGGAATCGAAACTCAACAGAGAGCTGCTCATGCCTAGGAAAATGATGTCAATCAAAGAAGGGGAGGAGAGCATCAGCTCGCAAGGATCAGGCTCCAGAGAATACCAGCTCGCCCGTGAAGGTCAAGATAAGAGAGGCCCAGGTAGGTTGCAGAGCCGAAGCAGAATTAAATGCAATAAAAGCTGGAAACTGAAGCAGATTCATGGTGAACAGACACGTGACCAGCCAGGCGCGAGGAAGCACCACCGCCTGATGTCATCCAGAACCAGAGGAGGCCATAACTTCTCCTGATAAGAGACTACAGTTCCGAGGCCATACCCAGCCAACTAATTGACACATAGCCCTAAGATACTGATTGATGGAAAGGAGGCAGGGTGAAACTTGGGACACCAGGCACCTGGGTTTCCATTCTGCATGCTGCTAATTAAAATGGGGATTTATGTCTAGGGGTGTAACCCGCCCAATCACAATAGACCAAGTAATCTAGGGTCCTATAGCCAGTAGAATCAATGAGACGTCGTACTTGTAGTGACGTCAATCACGAGTGGTGTAGAGGGTTGGACAAAGACGCCCACCCGATAAGAGTTATCCAATCCGCATGCTCTGTTACCATATACATATATAGCACCTATAATTAAGTTACCTTTCCTGAACAATTATATTGCATGATGATTTTTGTAAAGTTAGACGTCAATGATGATGAGTTTTGTGTATAAAAATTGCTGTTCATCTGAAGTTCGAGGAAGTCGTGCGAGAGAGGTGATCGCAACGCTGCTGATTTCCATGTTTTTTCCCTGTTTGATGTACTTGCCATTAAACGGACTTCCCTTTGCCAACTTACTGAGTCCTCATTATTGAATTGTGCTGGAGTATGTGAATCCTGCACCCCCTGTCCTCACATGGTGCAGCTTATCTTGTCTTACAAGCTCAGGAGGGTGAGTACTGACCTATGGCCCATCAGTAACTTCCACCCCTCTCTGAACAAGCTGTAATCCACATATTACTTAATCATTTACTAGAGCTTTTTTATCCCAGAAGAATGGAACATTCGTAGACTGAGAATCGACATCCATCACTCGTCGTATTCTAATTTGCTTATATTCGTAGATCCTGATTTCCGTTATTATGTTAGACTCGCAATGTAGATATATCGTGCAATTTTTCTTGATTATTAACATTTTATTCTTACATATCATGCTGTCGATACTACATTAGGCGTGAACTCTAATGTAAATTAAGATTTTAACTGATGAATTTATCTTTGTGAAAGATTATGCCACTCTACCTGTTCGTTTAACCCTGTGTTTGCTGTATCACACATGAAAATCAACCATTGTTCCTGTCATGGGTACCAGGCAGGTAGTCGGGGCGAGCTGGGTGGAGGCTTGACAGGCCAGGCATAGGCACACAAAAAACCCATAGCAGATACCTTCTTTTAATTTCTTCCTGGTGTTTGTAGTAACTTCCTGGTTACCACTTCCTGTTGACAAACAGGAAGTGCATGACAATTCATGAGCTCTCTAGTGTTCAGGTGTGGCTGGCTATATAAGCCACACCCAAGATTTTTCCAGTGCTTCGTGGTGCTTACTGTGAGCTGCATCAGCAACACACTCGCCGTGCTCCGGATAAACCTGCTTCTGCTTACCTGCTCCGGATCATCCTGCTTCTGCTTACCTGCTCCGGATCATCCTGCTTCTTCTTACCTGCTCCGGATCAACCCATGTGCTTTCTCCACGCCGCAGCTTTCTACGGTCAAGAGGGGAATCCTACACCGGCACTTGTAAGCACAAAGAAGAACTGCGTTAGCGCGCGCACTTCAATAACGCTGCGCATACTCACCAAATCTTCCCGCTATGCTGGAATCCAGGTCTGCGCTCAAAGTCCTGCAAAAGAAAGAAGAGACATTATTCATTGCGCTCGCTCCAATAACGCAGAGACATTTTTCACTGCACTCTCTCCAATAACGCGGTGCATACTTACCAAAGCCTCTGTGCATACTTACCAGACCACTGAGTCTTCAGAAGCCCTGTACCCAGAATCGAGGCGCTAGCACTCCATAATCCACTCCTGCAAGGGAAAGGAGAGACATTACCAGGTGCGCTCGAACCTATGACGCAGTGCATACCTACCAGTGGCTGACTTCTACACGCAGCGCTACTCACCCAAAAATACCTTGGCAAAATAAAGACAATACGGGCAATTCCGGACACTCAACAACCACTGTGCAACGTTCACTTTGTGGAAAGGACTACCCAGCTAGTGAAGAAACTGGCACATAGAACACTCTGCCTCGCTGTGAAGGCATATAACAGCGTGTGGCATCAGAACCCAGCCAACAGACATTGGCATCATCCCTACAAGTGAATCGCGCCCCTGCGAAGGCAGGATGGAGTGCACCCCCTACTAAAAATCGAGGTAAACCCTTAGGGGACATCACAACACACAGAAAGAGAAGGGAAGGGCCCAGGGGAATCAGGTGAATTCAGGTCTAAGTGTACATCTTGTATTTGACAGGTGTTCCTCCGGGTGAAACAGGGGAAGTGAGAACTCAGGGTCAAAGGAGGCTCATCCATCGCTCCTGCAGAGACACAGGTGAGTGTGACAGTTATTTAGCGTACAATCTGCTATTTGTAGGTTCGCCGTGTGTAGATGGTGGGACATGTAACAATACTGTCCATTTCAGTTCTTCGCTTTTATGATCTGCTATTATAAAATGGTTGACTAAGGGTGCTGGTAATACTTTATTCTTGATGTTACTTCGATGTTCTGAGATTCTGAACTTAATTTTGCGTGTGGTCATTCCTATATACATTTTCTTACATGGACACCATATGGCATAAATTACCTTACTGGTATTACAATTGGTGAAGTTTTGTTGTATCCATGGTCTTTGAAGCCCCAATTCTACTTCCGTGCTTCTCTTAGTTGAATCACAATTAACACATTGGCCGCCTGGTGAATGCCCTGTCAATCTGAGAAAACCCCACATTTCGCACTTGTCTGTTTTTGGAGAGCCTTGGTTATGTCATTTTTGGTTAACAGATCTTTAAGGTTGGCACCTCTTTTGAATGCACACAAAGGTGGTTCTAGCGGGCATTCACCTCCTTTTAAAATGTCCCAATGTTTTTTTATCATTTTGTTAATTTGATTGGACATCGTGGTATAGGTACTCACAAAGACAATTCCATTTGTGTTTTCTGATTTGTCTCTGTATTCTAATAAAGCCTCCCGATTATTATGCATTGATCTTTTCAGATCTATTTTCACTATTTTTTTAGGGTAATGGCTTGCTTCTAATTTGGCACTTAGTTTGTGTGCTTCTGATAAGAAAATAGCTTTAGTAGAACTATTTCTTTTGAGGCGCAAACATTGTCCTAATGACAGATTTTCTCTAGTATGAGTATGTGGATGGCAAAGGGAAGGGAATTGCAATCAGTAGCTTTATGGAAGGGTTTTACTTGAAGTATGTTCCGTGTAGTATCTACCCATATGATTCTACATAGAGATTGGCTGCAGATGGGGCTACTGACGAGCCCATAGCTGTACCATGAATCTGTTGGTATAGTTGGTTATTAAAACTGAAAAAATTTGCTGTTAAAGCCATCTCTGCGCACCACAGAATTAAGCTGTTAGGCGTTGAACCGTCTGTTCTTTTAGTAAGAAGAATTTCTTCTAAGACATTCAGTGTTTCTTGTTGTGGTATACAGGTATATAGTGAAACAATATCTAAACTCACAAGTAGCTGGTGGGATGGATCAAAAGACATGTCTTCTACCATATTAATGATTTCTGTTGTGTCTTGTATAAAGGAATACATGTTGGACATGTAAGGTTTGAGATATTTGTCAGCAAACTTGGATAGTGGCTCGAGTAGAGATCCTGTTCCTGAAACAATCGGTCGACCTGGCGGATCGATAAGAGATTTATGAATTTTAGGAAGTTTGTAAAACTTTTGTTTGGTAGATTTTTCCACTACTAGGAATGTTTGCTCTTGATTACATATCCACCTCATGCTGCTGCTTTTTCGACCTTTGTTGAAATCAGAAGTTGAAGTTTACTTGTTGGATCTTGTGCTAAGGGTTTGTAGTATGTTCTATCTTTAAGTTGCCTTTCACATTCTTTAATATAGGCATCACGGTTCAACATAACTATGGCACCTCCTTTATCTGCTCTGTGAAGAATAATGTCTGAATTATTAGCCACGTTTTTAACAGCTTGTCTTTCGACAGTGCTGATATTCTGAAAGGTGCGTATGGGGATCTGTTGTTCTAATCGTTTTAGATCTTCCCATACTCTTTTAGCAAACACTACAGCTTCAGGACTGTAACTGCTAACTGGGGGATTGAATAAATACTTAGCACGTAAACCACTTTCGTTGTTCTGTTGGTCGTATTGTTGATTATGAAAATATTGTTGAAGGTGTATTTTTCGTAACAATTGTTCGATTTCTATTCGTATCTGGAATTTTTCGTGCCTTGTAGTTGGTACGAACCCAGTACTGGCTCTTCCTCAATACTAGGAGTATAAGTTGAGAGGTTCACTAGTAGGGATGGGCACGGCAGGTTTGTCTCGGCGCATAATCCCAATCATCTGTCATTTGGCTTTGCTCCATAAAACCTTGTTGGAATTGTACTTGTTGGCTGTTCGTCATGTTCCGATTGCCTTGCGAGTATTTACCTCTTGTTCTTTAGTTACGACTATTCCTTCTTTGATTACAGCCTCAACCACGATTGCGGCAACCTATTTGGCCTCTTTTTGTGATCGTATCCTTCTTTAGTATACCGAAAGGCATTCTCATGGGAGAATTGAAGGAGATATTGTTTCATCCTACCTATACGATCTTGTATGCAAAAATCTTTAAATTCTGTGATTTATTTCACAATCTCTTCTAAACGTTTTTTATATGTTTCTAATGGAACAAGCTTTTTTAATTCTTCCTCCATTTTTTCTAGATCTCCTGAGATCTTTAATGTCATTTCTCGGGCAGTGTAAATGATCAATATTGTCCAATCACGTCCACATTTATTGGCTATGTAGCTCCATTGGATAACAGCATTTCTGTTATCTAAAAATAAACGGGGCTCATTTCTCACTACTAGTCCCTGTGGAAGGGTACCTGATCTTAAATATTCAATCATAATTGAACCGTGTAGCTCAGTCCGTATTAATCTTTTCTTTAGTTGCAGTAGTTTATCCCAATTGCTAAGATTTGCTACGAACAAGCCTTCTTCTTGCTCAGAAAAGAATGTAGTTTGTCCTAGGAGCTCTAGTACATATTTGTCATTATAACTTTTTGTACGTTCTATAGCTATCTTTCGACTATTAGTGTCAGGACCTTATTATCTTGGATGCTATATTAAATTAAGTATTTTAATATGTACACCTAAGATTACAGAGTAGCTTAAAATTATTCATTCAAAGCTATGGAATAGACTCTGGTGTAAACATTAGCTAGTAAGTTGTAGTAGATCGGGTGACTTTGTTCCTACGACTTAGTATTTTCACCTATGATAGATGATAGACCTCAAGTACAAAAATGCACACCAGTTACGGTAGAACAAGTAGTTAACGCAACTGGCAACTGGGCGACAGGCGTGTTAGCCTACTCAATTTAGTCTTGCAGGTATTACCTGCACACTATACAATATTACACAATGGAAGACCATGGGGTATATTTAAAGGCCAAGAGATTCGTCCCCATTTAAGACCTACATTTGTTTCTCAATGCAAGGAATCCCTTGTGCCTGTATGTTATGGTTCCTTCGTTCAGAAGAACCTCAAAAGAGCACATTTATTCAAGTATAAGACTATGTAAATATGTACCAAAATTTGTTTTATAAAAATTACAACATTTTATTAAGTCGCTCGGACAACATTATTTGTAAAAAACATCATTTAACAATTTTAAAATCACTTTAAGAAAAATAGAAAAGTGTAAAAAATAGAACAGTTGATCACACATCAGAATAATACAGTGCATCACTAAGTTGCATATCATTCTTTTACTGTAGAATCTCTTTATTCTGATGTCCTATTTCAATATCAACTTCTTAATTACTGCAGTCAGGTATAAGAAAACGACACCCTATATTCTGGGTTTGATCGCTAACACTACTTATTGAACCTGTTTCATGAATCCTTCTGATTCTTACAGCTAGGTTCTTATATCGCTACTTTGCACATATTCAAAAACCCTGTTTGTTTTACAGTGTTGTGATACCCAACATGTTTTGTTCTATCGTTATGATTATATATTTCATGAGAACTTCTTCAGGGGAAAGCAAACTTGACTCTGTAGTTCATAGGTTCTAACGTTCTTTTATGTCTTGAAAAATTCCAAGATTTAAAGGATCTTCTTGACTCCTAGGAAACATAACACACAACATACAGCTTTTATTAACACTGCATTACATAGAGCTTACTACAAGAAGTGTCAGTCTACTTTTTGTTAGCTTACCGTAAGAAAATACTTTTTCTGTCGTTCTTGGGTTGAGTAGTCGTGTCTTCTATGTAGACATCCAACTGTCAAAACAACATTGCCATGCTTTTAACCACTTGACTCATCCGCACTCGTTGCATATTTAAACTTATCCTTTCTCTAGCATACTTTCCTACTTAATTCATTATTAATTAGGTGTTATATTATAGTTGTCTCAGTCCTGTGCTATGCGCAACCTTCAATTTCTGACTGGTATAATCTGCTTATCTATATGATCTCTATTAATTCAACTGTGTTGTTCTACATTTACTCCTCATTGGGAGGGATATCTTGTCAGATTTATCATAATTTATTTGATACCCTGAGGCTGAATGAAGATCACTTATGCAAAGTAATACATTAGGAATAGATTGGACAGGGTTAGACAAATATAGTACAATATCATCAACATAAACTGAAAGGTTAACAGATTAAATACTAAGAGAGATGCTCGAGACAGTCTTGTTTGTTCTGATTCTTTGGAAAAGTGGTTCAAGGGCAAATATGAATGGCATTGGGGATAATGGACATCCTTGCCGGGTACCTCTCATTACTGAAAAAGATTGTGATAAGCAATTATTAATAAAAATATGTGTAGTAGGAGAGGAATAACGCATTTTAATAAATCTGGAAAAAGTGGGACTTAAACCATGCCAGTTACGAGAGTCTGACACAAAAGATCAAGAAAGGTGATAAAGGGCTTTTTCAACATCTAAGGTAAGAAGAATGATGGGATCCAGCCTTTTCAACATGGAATAAAATATTGAAGAGTGTCCTGGTATTAGCAGAAGAATTACGACCATTAATAAACCCAGTTTGTTCAACATGAATAAGGTAGGGTAAAAAGTGTTCTAATCTACTGGCAATAATTTTAGCAAAGATGGGGGGCACTAGCGAGCCCAGCCAAGATGGCCACAGACCTGTGAGCTCCTGGAAATCCCAATCTATCCGGACGATATTCTAGCTTTCCTTTGTTGCCAATGCAGCATTTTAGAGAGTATCGGCTGTAGGATTGACTGGGGAAATTTTCCATCCTTGGAAAATTTGGTGGCTAAGGGCTGTGTGGAACTGGAGCCCGCAGCACCGTAATGAGTGCAGTGCCCTGACTGTAGAATCGGCGCAGGAAGACATGCGCAGGGCACAGATAACCAGATAACCCTGCGAGATCTGCCTGGGAAGGGATTGCCTTCTATGCTAACTCAGGCATTCCCCTGCGGCCTGGCTGGGTAGTTCTGGGTAGTTCTGAGGCTGGAACCTCAGGGACTGAACATTAGTGGACACATGGGAAAGGACAGCTGCAGTGCTCACGGGCCACTGGGCTGTGGTCAGGCATTGTGGCATGTTAGGAGCTAGCACCCTTTTGAGAGGCGGCGGCGCAGCGGGGTGTAGTACTGCTGCAGCCCATGGCTTCCTCTGAGAATATACCTCCTTTGTTAGGGAGGTGTGCCCTGTGATGAGAAATGGTGCCTCTGGGGGTCAATGCAGTGGATTGACGCACGGAGCGAGGGCCATTGACAGGCATCCAAACCCCTGGATAAGCAGGGCCGCCGACCGCAGAGAAGATTACTAATGAAGTGGCAGAGAGGCTAGGAAAGGAGTAGGCTACACATGGAAAGTGATTGGGCCTCCCGTGTGACACCACTGGGTGTTTCTGAGTGGGGAGTCGGCGGCAAGCAGAGTGGTGCTTTGGAATATAGCACGTGCCAACCAAACATTTGACTCTGCAGGCTCCTGGGTTAGACTTGCAGAGGCTTGCTCCAGGAGACTCGCAATCTTGATCTGAGGACCAGAGGCGCGATGGGGCTCAGGCAGACACTATTCGGGATTTCAAACGTGGAGATTGGCAAATGGTTAACACAGGTGTTGCACTGCAATACGGATCAGGTGCTAGCATTAAAAGGGAGACAGTGGGACAATGGAATCCTGCAAAGTGAAATGGCAAGGGACAACAGACAACAGCATTAAGAGGAAGCTATGCCATCCTCTGTTGTTAAACAATCTAGCATAGCAGATTTGTTTGAAGGAACTGTGCTATTGCTCTCACATATAGGGGATATGTGGAGCTGCTATACACTGTGTGTCTGTTGGGCACTCCTGCTGTGTGTGAAGAGCCCTTAATATCTGAAGAAATACCAGCCTGGTTTAGACAAGCAATACACTATACATATAGAGTATGTTGCATGTTCAGAGAACATTTGAGCTAAAAAGGTGATAAAGTATTGTCTGTGAGCATGGGGTATGTGAGAAAGGAGGAGAGCAGACCACCTAGAGGTAAAGAGACACATAGAAGTGGGGTTGGGAACTGAGACACCCCTGGCGGCTATGAGAAGACATGGTACGACAGTGCATTGAGGAAATACTGATAAAGCGATGACCGGCTGGTGTGACGACTACTGCTGTGTGGTCTGTTGCCTAATTGCTCCCTCACTGCTCTGAGTGGAGTGCTATTGGATTTGGATAGATGCCTATTCAGGCATGTCATTCTATAGTGGTGAACAATGCGACTGGAATTGTGTGGATTATTTGGATGGCGGGCTCTGTGAGTGGTGGAGGCGGTATATTTAAACTAGGTCAGCAGTCCAGCACTATGTCTAAATCGCATGAAAGGGGGAAACAACAGGCGAAGCTGCACTTTGAGACTCCTCGCCAAGCTAAAAATCACAAAGCATCACTGGTCAACGCCTAACCTGGTTGACCTCCTTCCTCTCCGATCGGCCCTTCCAGGTCCAATTGGGGTCCTTTCTCGCCACTACCTCTCTCTCCACATGTGGTGTTCCCCAGGGTTTTAACGTCTCATCCTGGCTCTGCAACCTTTACTTGGCACCTCTGTCCCACCTCATCTCTACCTCCTCTCCTAACTTTCAGTGTTATGAGGATGACACTCAGCTCTCCTTCAGGCTCCACTCAGCCGGCTCTTCTCTCTCACACATTCCTGACTTTCTATCCACCATTCAGGAATGGTTTGCCTCCATCGATCTCTGCCTTAATGCCAGCTAGACTGAGAGCCTTCTCATTGGGACCCCTACTTCTGCTTTCCCTCTTTTACTCTGGCCGCCCTCCTTGGGCCCTCTACCTAAACCTTCGTGTGAGGCAAAAAACCTTGGTGTCATCTTCGACTCCACCCTCTTCTTCTCCCCTCACATCACGGACATCTCTAAGAAGTCCCACTACCAGCTGCACCTCTTCTGGGGAATTCTTCCTTTTCTCACTTTCCCCCAGAAGCTCACTGTCTCCAGAGCCCTGGTTCTCTCTAGGCTGGACTACTGCAACAGCCTCTTTCTAAATCTCCCTACCTCTGCTCTTCTCCTTTTGCAACTAATCCAGAACAGGACTGTGAGACTTGTCCTTTGCCTCAAGCCCAGAGATTGCATCTCTTCAGCCCTGAAATCTCTCCACTGGCTCCGGTTGGCTGCAAGGATCAAGTTCAAGACCCCCTGCATTGTCCACAAGGCTTTCTGGAGCCGAAGAACACACTACATCCAACTCTCTGTTCCTAAGCATTTTCCTTCTTGAGCCCTCCGGTCATCCATCTCCAACTCTCTGAGGGTCAGACGCTTCTCCAGGCAGAGAGTGGGGGTAGATCTCTGTCCTCTACTGGGGCCACCCACTGGAACAGCCTCCCTGCCTCTCTCAAACTTGAGCAGGACCACCTAAGGTTCCGGAAGCAACTCAAGATCTTCATTTTCGTTTCTGCTTTCTCTCTCTCTCCCTGCTGATGTACCTGTCTGCTGTGCTAACTTGTTACCTGGCCACCCTCTGAACCTTAATGGGCACCAGGCTCCTTTATGACCCGTAGCTCCCCTGCTCTGCCTCCGAGCCTCCCATGCACTGAGGGACTGTATCTGCACCCCTACAGTCTGCTGCTCCTTGCACTTACTTGACACGGCCATCCTGGAAGCACTTACTTGAGCTTGCCTATTGCACTCTCCCCTCTCCCTCTCCCTGGCACTTCTCCTCTCCCTTCCCCCTCGCACCTGCATAATCTAATGACACAAGGCCTAGTATGATTGTTTGTTTTGTCCTCCCTTTTTCTCCAGTTCCTTGTCTTGTTGCGCCTAGAAACACTTGTGTACAGGCGCGTTATAAATGACATATCATATCATATCATAAAGCGATGGAGGAATCTCCTATTGGGGGGTTTCAGTCCTCCTCCCTGAATTCCAATGGTGTGCTTCATGATATTAAAGAGAGGTTTAACCAACTCCAACCTGGTATCCAATGGTTGGGTGGGAAAAAGGACACTCTAATGTGTTAAGTGGACCACATGCAGATGCGTTTGGATAAGCACAGGGAGAAACTGGATGGCGTTGAAGGCAGTGTCTCTAAAGTTGAGGATGAATCCTCGAACACATCACAAGACATGGTAAAGAAGGCTCTTAAAGGGTTTGCTGCAAAGCAGGAGACTTTGGAATCACGATCCAGAATGAATAACCTGAGGGTTGTGGGTGTCCCTGAGTCAGCAGATGAAAGGATTATGGAATCCCTGGTTGAGTCTATCCTACTTGAAGCACTTGGTGGTGAGAACTACTCGCCAGTATTCATTGTAGAAAGGGCGCACCAAATTCCTAGTGGGAGAAAGCTGATTATTGCTGTACCGGCGAGACCACTCATAGCCCGCATGTTCAATTATCGAAATAGAGATCTCGACCTTCGGAAAGCCAGGGAGAAAGGGTAATTATTCTATAAGGGGGATTCTATATGACCATTTCCAGACTTCTCAGATAAAGTGCAACCATCCAGGTGGGCATACATTGATGCTAAGAAGCGGCTGATGGAGAGGGGCATGAAGTATGCCATGCTCTTTCCGACTAAACTTAGAGTGAAACATGAGGGTTGAGTACTGTTCTTTCAAACCCCAGATGAAGCCAACTCTTTTTTTGAGACGCTATGGAAACTCCCTGAGACACAAGGGGAATAATGAACATGGGGGGGGTACTCCCCGTGAAGTATAAATCGATAATTGATGTTGGTTCTGTGATAACTGTGTTGAAGGTGGCGAGAGAGGAACGAATACCATTGTTGAAGCAGCCTTCGTGGGAAAGCATGTGACAGTCACTGTTTTGGGTGCGAGGTGATAACTGGCAAGTTGGGGTTGCTGGTGCGGATGCCAGGTGGGGATGGGAATGTTTTGGGAGGAGGGTTGGGGTTTGAATGGGTGCTGGGGAGGATGGTGGTTCTTGGGATCGCTCTTGCTCAATCCTTGACTTCTCTTTACCATTTGATGTGGTTGTGCAAAAGCACTAGTTACACATTGGGGAACTCTGAGATTCTTGTGATAGTGGCACAGGAGTATAGCTAATCCACTTAAATGTATGACATGGAATATTAGGGGTTTGAATTGCCCATCTAACTCTCGCAAGGTATTATGGTATTTACAACGCCACCAGATTGACATAGTATTTCTCTAGGAAATGCATTTGACTCCATTAGGGGTGGCACCATTTGGGCTGAGGTGGGGTTGTCACTGCTACTTTTCCTCTTATTCCTCCCATTCCAGGGGGGTCGGCATATTGTTGCAAAGCTCAGTTGGGTTCCGAATCACTAAGGTGATTAAAGATCAGGAGGGGTGCAGGCAGTGATGGCATTAGGATCTGTACATGGCCAGGCAATTACTTTAATTAACTACTATGGCCCCAATAAAGATTCAGTGGACACTGGAGTGGATAGCTCAGCAGCTAGATGAAAACTCAACAGGGTGATTATCTGGGCAGGAGGCTTTAATGCAGTGTTATAACCTGACTTCGATAGGACTGGGGCGCTTCAAAGGTCACTCCGGACGGCGACTTGCAAATTGCGGGATCTGAACTGGGACTGCGGCACATGGGTGAAGAAGGCTACACATTTCACTCCATGATCCACCAATCGGCATCTCGATTGGACTACTTTTTAGTTTCAGACACAATTGTGGGTTGGGTGGCCGAGGCCACCATACTGTCGCGTACACTGTCCGATCACGCACCAGTGGTATTGACTCTGGAGATACCGGGGCTGTTGGGTGGGAGACCACCCTGGGTGTTTAAAAGCGAGGGGCTGTCTGATGAGGTGTTTCAAAATGGGATAACACATACCATTGATGTATTTTGTGTGGAGAATGTGGGCTCTGTCGATTCATATGCTATGGGAGCGTTTTAAGTGTGTGGTCCGAAGGGAGAGCATCTCGAAGGAATCTGGGATGCTAAAGCAAATTCTGAGAGAACTATCGAATAGTGAGGCGCAACTGCGGCATATGCAAGCAGACATAGCATCTCTAAATATGCCCACCAGATAGAAGGAGATTAGGGAGGAATTAGACAAGTTTCAACAAGTGGCGCAGAGAGAGGTGAAGTTTCTGCTGGGGAAGGCAGCTGTTTGACAATATGGGCAGGGACAATGTTTCTGGTAGGTTACTTGCGAGAGCTGCGAGGACCAACATACCGAAAGCACATGTTTTGTCTGTTAAAAATGAACAAGGGGAACCGAAGTATGCAGATGGGGATATTGTTCTGAAATTCTGCACATTTTACACTCGCCTATATTCCTCACAAACTCAGGTTTCACAACCTGAGACACACTGTTATCTTGATCAGGTGGCGCTTTACTGATGTACTGAGGAGCAGAGAGAATGGTTGGGTCGCCCCATAACGATACAAGAAATGATATTGCCAATTAAGGTACTGTCATTGGGTGAGGCTCTGGTCCCTGATGGCTTCACAGCCAAGTTTTATAAACACTTTGGGTTAAAGCTGGCTCCACATCTTTTAGAGGTGTGCCAACAGTCTCATGGAGGATGGCCGATTACCAGAGTCTATGAGAGAGGCGGTGGTCGCTGTATTATTGAAACCTGGGAAAGCAGCGGATGAATGTTCTTCCTACCACCCTGTCTCGCTCATCAACTTGGATAATAAAATTCTAGCTAAATTGCTGTCAACAGGATTAGCACCTTTAATGCATAGATGTGTGATGTGTGATGTCAGATTAATCGGGATTCATCCTGATGCGCTCCACTTCATATGTGCTGCAGCGGATGTTTGGCCTGTTGTCGGTGGTTCAGCAGGAAGAATCAATTGTGGCAGCACTATAGGATGCCGAAAAAGCATTTGATTCTATTGAATGGTCGTTTCTCTTCACTGTATAGCGAAGGATGGGGATCGGAGAGGGATTCATCTCCATGGTCTCATTGTTTTATACGGTACCCACTGCGAAAACTAGAGTGAATGGGCAGCTACCCTCAAACATACCACTCGGGAGAGGCACACAATAGGCGTATACTCTTTCACCTCTACTGTTTGCCTTGGCGATTGAATCCTCGGCTGAAATACTTAGAGACAATCATGTCCATAGAGGAATACAGCTATATAGACACAAGGTGGTGGTGTCCCTATATGGGGATGATATGGGGATCTATGTCAAGGACCCACAGAATAATCTAGAAACGATCATGGTGGATGTGCTAAACTTCAGAGACTTCTCAGGGTTGAAAATTAATGTTACAAAATCAGTTGTTTTCCCCGCTTACTGAATGTACTAGACGATTCAACGATAGTTATGGGGATCAGTGGCATGAAGTCTATACCTGGTATTTAGGGATAGATAGTGCACAATCTCCGGAACAGCTATATAAATGTAACTATGAAAAGGTGTTAGAACATACTCAAATTGTGGTGGGTAGATAGATGGGGCTGCCTCCTAATCTTTTTGGGTGGATCTCGCTCGTTAAAATGGTCTTGCTACCTCGGTTCCTCTGGTATTGCTGAGGTGCTATTCTCATGAGGTGCGATCTGAGGTGTCACCGTTTATTTGGGTGGGCAAGCTGGCACGTGTGTCTTGGGAGAAATTGGCTGTGCCATTTTACAGGGGACGATTGGCACTACCTGACTTTGAGACATACTATGAAGCAGCCCAAGCAGGATTCTTAACAGATTGGTTTGAGGAAAACACAGATAGATGGCATGTGGAGGTGGAAAGGCTCTTGCAGCACTGTTTCTCTTATGAACTGTCGTATTAACGGCCCCAGGCAGATCACCCAAAATACAGAACATGGTGGAGGTAACCTGTAGATCATGGGTTTGCATTGAGAGGAAAGTGAAGGGGGGAGAGGTTGTTTATTCTCCAAAACCTCTGATCATACATTTACCAGGTTTACCATTCACTAGTGAACCAGGATTCGTAAACTGCATGAAATGACTGGGCATCTCTTATTTTTGGGACCTCTTTCCGGGGGGAGTTTCTAACTGTGGAAGAGATACAGAGAAAGGGGGCACTCACATCTCTAGATCTGTTTCTATATTTTAGATTGAGAGAATCCCTGAAAGGTCTATTCTCAACCTTTCCCAAGGACGCGGGGGCTATAATAGATGAGACGATAAAAAAGGTGGGTGGCTGCAGCATTGTCCCCAAACTTTACAGATAGATACAGGACACCTGAGTGGGATATGCAGAGTCCTCTTGGAGAAAATGGGAGATCTCTCTAGGGGACACTGTATCTGAGGAGTTATGGAGATATTGCTGTGCACAAACAAGAAAGATAGCCCTTAACAGTGGATTTAAGTTGATTCATTTTAAGTACCTGCATCAGTTTTATTATACCCCTGCGATGTTGCATAGATTCTTCCCAGACATCTCAGATGAAACCGCTCGCTGTGCCACCATACCGGTAGACTTCATGCACATAGCGTGGGGCTGTCCGCCAGTGTTGTAATTTTGGGGAAATGTATTCGAGACACTGAGGGACATTATAAGGGAGAGGGTGCAACCATTACCAGAGATTTCCCTGCTGGGCAATACCAGACGGATTCCAGGGCAAGTGAGAAAATGGGCGCAACTGTTATTACTTTTAGCGAAGAGAAGAGTGTCGATGGTGTGGAGTAGACCTCCGGATCCTGCGGTGGAACGATGGAGAGAGGACATTCTTTATTGCAATAAGATGGAGCTGGAATACAGAAGATTTATGCAGCGCTGTGCCAGATCCAGGGGCATTTGGGACCCTTATAAACATTATCTTATTGCTGAAGCTCAGAAGTCTGTGTTGGACTCTGTAGAGTGGATATCCTGAATATTAATGATGATTGCTGGGGGTTCGCTATCAAACAGTTGAAGGGGCTGGGCAAATATTTATGGATGGGGAGATATATGTTGATGATGTGGAGAAGCTAGAGCATGACAATATTAAGAAGGATAAATGTATGTAACTGTGGTGGAGAGAAGAAAATGTATGAAGACATGGAAGGAAAGGGATTGAATCAATGGGCCACTAGCCTTCCTTTTTGCTTTTTGTGAATTACTTTTTTTCATTTGTTATTGAAATCAATAAAAATAGTTTAAAAAAATAATAATTTTAGCAAAGATTTTAGAGTCGGAATTAATACGCAAAATAGGTCGAAATTTTTAATGAGCGAAGGATCTTTATCTGGTTTGGGGAAAAGAATTAAAGGAGATTCGACAAAAGTACCTATACTTTGATTTTCAGTGAAAAAATGATAATAAAGTTCAAGAAGCTTAGCGGAAAAAGCTCCAGAGAAAGGCTTAAAAAATTCAAAGATAGACCATTAGGATCAGGAGCCTTCCCAATTTTAAGGGTATTGATTGTTTTTTGAACTTCTTGACAGGCAGAAGGTTTGTCTAGAGGAGAAAGGTCAACAGGTTGGGGAGAAATGTTTGTATGTTTTGATAAGAATCAATCAATTTGAGAGGGATTAATTGTAGTTTTAGCAGAGTACATATCTGAGCAAAAATCAAAAAACGCTTTTTAATTTCATCCTTTTTTGAAATTATTTTACCAGAGGGATCAATAGTAGAGGAAATAAAGGATTTAGCTTTTTGTATTTTAAATAGGAGCATAATAATGTATCCACATTGTTTGAGCCACCATAATATTTTGCTTTAATTTGAAGTAAAGAATTATATGCCTTTTCTGTACAGACTTGATTAAATTCAGTACGTTTAGACATCAATTCTTTGTAAATACTATCAGAAAGGAGATTATAATAAGTTGATTCAAGAAGTTTCATATTTTGAAGTAGTTCATTGGAGGTTTTGTCAGCTTGTTTCTTTTGAAGGGTGGTAAATTGAATGAGAAAAGCTCTGAGGGTAGCTTTAAAGTCATCCCAATTGTTAACAGATGTATCTTCTGGGTGATTATTGAAAAGTAACTCTGTAATAAATTCATTCTTGTTTATATATATAAATGTGGGATCTTTCAAAAGGAAGGAATTACATCTTTTTCTAGACCCAAAGTTTAAATAGGGTTCCCAAGCCAGAGAGGAAAGAACAGGCACATGGTCAGAGATAGTGGGAGAGCCAATTTCAGAGTGTTGTATAGTAGACATTAATTGTGTATCAACAAAAATGTAATCCAACCTGGAAAAAGATGTATGTTGGGATGAAAGAAAATGTGTATTCTTTTATAGCAGGATGACAGAATCTCCTGAGTCACATATATTTAAGCTATCTAAAACATGCAATAAAACTCTTATTGGAATTAACAGACTTGGCATTAAACCTGCGAACAAGGGTAACATCACATATTTGGTTACAATCTCCACAAGTGATAAGACATTCAGGGTTGTTATTCAATACTTCCAAAAGCAGGATGAGGGATAGTAGGTCCATGAATGTTCACAACTGTCGTAGGCAAGTTATTTATGTTAGCGTCAATAGTAAACCAACAACCACCAATGTCTTTTTCTTCTTTGATTACCTAAAAATTAACCTTATTAATAAGAATAGCTACTCCTCCTTTTTAATGAAGAGTGGGAGAGAGAAGAATACATGACTAATCCATAATATTTTGAGTTTATCGATTTCCAGTTCCAATTGTCGGTGAGTTTCTTGGATACAGGCAATGACCATTTTGAATCCAGACATGTGAGATACAACGTGTTGCCGCTTAATAGGATGGTTCAGACCTTTTACATTCCAGGTTAAAACTGTAATACTCATTGTTTATAAAAAATAGAAGAATGGAAATACACCTGAACATGGAAAAAGCAGTGGAAACAACCCTACATGAAAAGAAACAAGAAATTGAAGTAACATAAGACCTTTAGAAGAAGGACACCTCCAATGCATATGAATACTTACAAAATCCTGTAAAACGTGTAAGGGCAGAACACAATGAACGGGGAACAAATATTGATACATTAAAAAGTTGGAAAGACTATTAAAAAAATAAATAAGATCAATCAGAGTATAAAATAAACATTTATAGCATATATTTTTAGAGGTTTTACATAAAATAGAAAAAGCAACGATAATAAAATACATAAGCAAGAGTAAACATTTGTTGGGACATCCAGAAGTAAGACTAGGAAATACCACAATACTCCAAAAAGATTCAGCCGAAGAAGTGAAAAGAGAGCATTAAAGCGGATGAATCAAGACAAATAAGGGCAGATGGTTTCATAAATATTCTAAATGGTATAATGGACATATTAGAATGAAAAAAAACAAGGATATGATAAGGTAAGGTGATTGGCATGGTCATGAAGTCAGGGGCACAGGCATGCAGGGATTGCATGCACAGGGGACCTGGGTGGACACAGTCCTGGTGCCTTTCGCACCAGGCTCATGAACAAAAGTAAACAAGAACATCCATTTAACACAAAAAAGCTTTTATTATGGACATAGCACTTCAAATGCATTAACCTTGAACATTCCATCCATCAAGCAGGATGCATTAACCTTGAACATTCCATCCATTAAGCAGCCCCAAGTGTATTCTTTGGTGTGGCTGCTAATGGATTGAATTTGCACGTGCTCAATCTCTAGGACTGGCAGGGTGTGGCTGGTAAACCGGCCCTAATGGGTGTGCCCACGATCTCAGCTATATAAACTGCCTGAACCTCAAGACACACGCTTCACGTTATTCTGCACTTGCAAGCAGTGTAACGCTCACCGTCACCTGAGGTCAGACTTACCTTTGAAGATCCTGCTTCCTGGACATCCTGCTTCCTGCCAGCATACTTACCGACTGGGGAAAGCTGTTCTTACCTGTACATCTCTTCGGCAAACCAGGTATTCATCTTTATACTTTCCGGAACGCCAAAATCTTCATCTTGGCACCGCAGCACGACACGCTCCATCGTCGACAGCAGCGCCTGCAAGGAAAAACAGAAGACAAGGTTAGACATTGAAAAAACTGTCAGTTTAAGGTTGAGCTTTGCCATACTTCGCACTTTTCTTTAAACCATCACTTACCTGCTGTCGAACATTGCGGTAGCATCCATCTTCCATCCGGCCGCGTCTCGCGTCTCACAGCTAGCTGCATTGAGGCTGCATTTCCATCTAAGGGAAGAAAACAGAAGTGAGACATTATTGCGGGCCTAAATAGGAGCAACATATAAAGACATTAAACAGAACGAACAGCATCACAAGAGCTCAAGGAAGACTTACCAACCATAAGGAGAAGCATAGTCACAGCTAGACTGGACTAATACTTATCAGGCATCAGTGAAGGAACTACTTCCCATTCGATGCGCCCCTGCCAGAAGTAGCAGGATGGAGAGCTTATCTTCCATAATTCACAGGTGAGCTTTAAGGGCTGGCGTATGCTCACAGAAACCGTACTTTGGGGATGAAGGGTTCGAGAGGTACAACAATCACAGATTGGTGCACTCACACACTCTTATCTCCACGCAGGAGCAGTATCACCACGTACCACCGCTCACAGCTTTTCTACTGAGGGAGAGGCCTGAAGGGGGAGATTCATGTTCAGGGAAGGCTGCAACAATGCCCCAACGCCTCTGCAGAGATCAGGTGAGCGTAACAGTGATAGGAGAAGAGCAACCATTAAGCTTGAAGTGATGATAGGTGCGGATCTCCTGTTTTGATAAGAGATCTGGACTTGTATCCTGTTCTATCTTGAATATCTGCAGTGCTACCATAAGGCATAGAACCAGTTATGTTCTGGGATAGATTGAATTTCCCAAAGTTGGTTTGTGATGTTTAAATGCAGTTTGTAATGGGAGATGATCTTCATGAGTAGGTTTGTGTGATGTAGAAGGATTGCGAGTAATGGATGTTTCCATGGAGACATGTTCCAAAGATTGAATAGATGAGAATAAATCATCATGATCTAAACATTCTTTAGTGAAACCATCAGGGATAGTAATAATCATTCTGGCAGGGTTAATGCCAAGTTTCTTCAAGGATGGTCTTAAGTCAAGGATTGTTTACCTTTTGTTTTGCATAAATTTAGAATAATCTGGGACAACCTTTTGCCCATCAAAGAAAATATGAGCTTGCTTGTTGATGCCCAAAAAAACAAGCGATTAAAGGATGGAGCACTCTGGTGTGGGATGAGAGGATGTTTGTATGTTGTATACCCTGAGTGGGTGTACTGGACTGCCTGGAGAGCAAAAAGATCTCTCAATAATTCTATGGTTCCCTGTCGAACAGTACATGTCTCCACAATGTTCAATTGCACGACTGTATGCACTGCTTAACAATGTTAAAGCTGTACGATACACTTACCTGGTACTCAATGTTGCATTGAACTGTAATCATGTTTGACTGATGTTGATGAGATGCAAATCGCTCAATAAAGAAAGTTTATACAAATTTAAAAAAGGATGGGGCGCAGAATTATTGCTAGTAAACTAAGGCTTAATCCTGTGAGTCCTTTGAAGTTCCAGCGGAGGAGCGAAGGTTATGCCCATAGCCTTAGGTATCCAATCTTCACAGAATTTAATCGGGTTGTTGAATACGGATTTCTCAGGAATTCCATAGATGTGAACATTGTCTCTCGTATTTCTGTCTCTGAGCTCTTTAGTATCAGCTTCCAACTGCAATAATCTCTATTGCATATTTTCCATACCCTCCACTCTGTCTTCCAAATATGAAATGCATTCTTCAGCATCTCCTAATCTTCCTGACACCATTTTTATAGCATTTTTAAATCATTTATGTTCTTCCTGTAAAGACATAGTACGAGAGTCCAGCAGTGAAATGGAGGAACGAATGTTGGTTAGTTCACATTAAAAAAATTCCATCCCCATACTTAAAGTGGAAACGTCAGTAGGCATAAGTTTGAAGTGATCAACATTGGATTCTGCCATTATTGGGGAGGATAAAATGTACCTATGTAGGCAAAATATAGGATTTGTGTGACTAAAAGCAATACAAGTATTAGTACTAGAGGAAGACTCTAGATGGTAGTAGTAGTGACTAATGATCAGGAACAAGCCTCAGTGTATTGTGATCACGCACTTCGTGTTACCTCATAACATGGGAGTAGGCAGGTGAATCACGTTGCTGTCTAAGTAATGCTGAGAGAAGCCCAGGATAAGTGGGAGCATGCAGTAGAAGCCGCCTAATATACTCTATGGGGGGCGAATCCCAGAGTAAACAGAAAACTTCTTACTGATGGGTAGTGGTGCTCAACCAGCGACGAAAGCCAGGAGTGGCCTCTGCAAACTCTGACATCAGATAGTAGGCACGCCAGTATCCGCAATGTTAGCAGGTGAGTGCGGCAAATAAGAATGTGAATCTTTCAACAGGTTAAATTAGTGGCCCATGTTAAGTTGTGCTTCTTGTCAGAGAGAGAAGTCAAGCGGCCATGGCTGCTTGCCACCTCCCAAGCAGTAGAAGTTTAAAGAGGGAAAACAAAAACAAAGAGGTGATGGCTGGAAGGTTTAGAATGAATCTTAACCACTGGCAATGCTCTGGGCAACCCTCCAGACCACCGTTCTTCGCCTGACAAGCCATTACAGAAGGGGAAAGACCATATGCAAATCAGGCTTGGCCCCACCCCAAAAGGGGCAGTCCAGCCCGAACTGCTAGGTCACATTGCTTCTGCACGAGACCACAAGCATCCCCAAACATGTTTCGCCTAGTTGGGGCTCATCAGTGAGGAGTAGCTTTGGTCTCTAGGCCCGGCAGGCACGGGACCCATGTCTGCGCATACCCGTCCCACTCGGGGTGACAAAGCAAAAACAAAGAGGTGATGGCTGGAAGGTTTAGAATGAATCTTAACCACTGGCAATGCTCTGGGCAACCATCCAGACCACCATTCTTCGCCTGCCAAGCCATTACAGAAGGGGAAAGACCATGTGCAAAGCAGGCTTGGCCCCATCCCAAAAGGGGCAGTCCAGCCTGAACTGCTAGGTCAAATCCCTTCTGCACGAGACCACAAGCATCCCCAAACATGTTTTTCCCTTGTTGGGGCTCATCATTGAGGAGTAGCTTTGGTCTCTAGGCCCAGCAGGCACGGGACCCAAGTCTGGGCATACCCGTCCCACTCGGGGTGACAAAGCAAAAACAAAGAGGTGATGGCTGGAAGGGTTAGAATTAATCTTAACCACTGGCAATGCTTTGGGCAACCCTCCAGACCACCGTTAGCACCGGTCTTCGCCTGCCAAGCCATTACAGAAGGGGAAAGACCATATGCAAATCAGGCTTGGCCCCACCCCTAAAGGGGCAGTCCAGCCCGAACTGCTAGGACACATCCCTTCTGCACGAGACCACAAGCATCCCCAAACATGTTTCGCCCTTGTTGGGGCTCATCAGTGAGGAGTAGCTTTGGTCTCTAGGCCCAGCAGGCATGGGACCCACGTCTGGGCATACCCGTCCCACTCGGGGTGACAAAGCAAAAACAAAGAGGTGATGGCTGGAAGGTTTAGAATGAATCTTAACCACTGGCAATGCTCTGGGGAACCCTCCAGACCACTGTTCTTCGCCTGCCAAGCCATTACAGAAGGGGAAAGACCATATGCAAATCAGGCTTGGCCCCACCCCAAAAGGGGCAGTCCAGCCCGAACTGCTAGGTCACATCCCTTCTGCACGAGACCACACGCATCCCCAAACATGTTTAGCCCTTGTTGGGGCTCATCAGTGAGGAGTAGCTTTGGACTCTAGGCCCAGCAGGCACAGGACCCACGTCTTGGCATACCCGTCCCTCTCGGGTTGACAAAACATAGAGGTGATGGCTGGAAGGTTTAGAATGAACCTTAACCACTGGCAATGCTCTGGGCAACCCTCCAGACCACCGTTCTTCGCCTGCCAAGCCATTTCAGAAGGGGAAAGACCATATGCAAATCAGGCTTGGCCCCACCCCAAAAGGGGCAGTCCACCCCGAACTGCTAGGTCACATCCCTTCTGCACAAGACCACAAGCATCCCCAAACATGTTTTGCCGTTGTTGGGGCTCATCAGTGAGGAGTAGCTTTGGTCTCTAGGCCCAGCAGGCACCGGATCCACGTCTGGGCATACCCGTCCCACTCGGGGGGACAAAGCAAAAACAAAGAGGTGATGGCTGGAAGGTTTAGAATGAATCTTAACCACTGGCAATGCTCTGGGCAACCCTCCAGACCACCGTTCTTCGCCTGCCAAGCCATTACAGAAGGGGAAAGACCATATGCAAATCAGGCTTGGCCCCACCCCAAAAGGTGCAGTCCAGTCCAAACTGCTAGGTCACATCCCTTCTGCACAAGACCACAAGCATCCCCAAACATGCTTCGCCCTTGTTGGGGCTCATTAGTGAGGAGTAGCTTTGGTCTCTAGGCCCAGCAGGCACGGGACCCACGTCTGGGCATACCCGTCCCACTCGGGTTGACAAAGCAAAAACAAAAAGGTGATGGCTGGAAGGTTTAGAATGAATCTTAACCACTGGCAATGCTCTGGGCAACCCTCCAGGCCACAGTT
This sequence comes from Ambystoma mexicanum, assembly GCF_040938575.1. Classification (NCBI taxonomy): domain Eukaryota; kingdom Metazoa; phylum Chordata; class Amphibia; order Caudata; family Ambystomatidae; genus Ambystoma; species Ambystoma mexicanum. The sequence goes on along the minus strand of NC_090925.1, from coordinate 1,161,046,553 downwards.
CTTTGCCTGCCAAGCCATTACAGAAGGGGAAAGACCATATGCAAAACAGGCTTGGCCCCTGTTTAAAGAGGGACCAGATTTTCATGTAAAGCCATCTGGCATGGTGGTGGTGTTTGGAGGTTTGAGAAGACTGGGGAAGATTGTAGAGGTTCTGTGTGTCAAAGTTGAGTATAGCCACGACTCTCTGAGCGGGGTTGGTTGCCCTGGGGAGTGGGCCCAGGAACACAAGCCTCTCTCTGCTGTCTCCCACTCGGGAATGCTTGGCTTTTCTTTTGGCTCATAGCTCCCGGATTAAGGCCCTTGGACCTGGCACGCACCATGAGCTGTCAGAGTGGTGCAGATTTGCAGTAGTTCCTACGGAGACGATCGCGGCCGGGTGCAACTGAAAGTATCCAGCTGACAACACACCACCTCTTACCTGCATCATCAGTGGCTGGCACTGCGAGTCCAGGGGGACTCTTGCCTCTCAGCCCGCGCTCGCTTCCTGGAGGAGGCGGAGCCCATCGGCGGTCACGTGACCTATCACGTGACTTGATCACAGCTGAAAAAGCAGCCCCGATCGTTCGAGTGGCGCTTTTGTTCTTTTCAACCTAGTATCCAGCTGACAACACACCACCTCTTACCTGCATCATCAGCGGCTGGCACTGCGAGTCCAGGGGGACTCTTGCCTTCTCAGCCCGCGCTCGCTTCCTGGAGGAGGCGGAGCCCATCGGCGGTCACGTGACCTATCACGTGACTTGATCACAGCTGAAAAAGCAGCCCCGATCGTTCGAGTGGCGCTTTTGTTCTTTTCAACCTAGTATCTAGCTGACAACACACCACCTCTTACCTGCATCATCAGCGGCTGGCACTGCGAGTCCAGGGGGACTCTTGCCTTCTCAGCCCGCGCTCGCTTCCTGGAGGAGGCGGAGCCCATCGGCGGTCACGTGACCTATCACGTGACTTGATCACAGCTGAAAAAGCAGCCCCGTTCACCCTTGCGGCGTAAAGCCCGGTGCGGAGTAAAGGGCGTTGCATTCTTACTTTTACAAGGACTGTTTTGCTGCTGTTTGGCTCTGAGAGGCATAGACATTGAGTCCCGGCATATAGTCAAACCCGCTGCACTTCCCACCTCCTGGAAACAAGGTATCTCGACACTTGAATAAACTGTGAAATTTTAACTCCTTGACTCGGATGAGCTAGCAGAAGTAAGTGCCCTTATTATTATCTACTTTCATTTAAAATCATACAACAAGGTGCTCATTTTTAAAAGTTTCATTTAAAACCACTCTATACTTGAAAGTGATGAAACTGCGTAGCAATCTGATTGGAGATGATCTGAAGACACCTGAATGGGAAGAACCTATCATATCAACCATGATACTCGATGATATACCAACGAGCACACAACTAGATATCGCACCATCATCTTCCTCTAATGTAGTGCCTCCACAAATCACAGCCCATATTCGTTTAGAGTCGCCTACCTCAACTCCCAATAGAGCACACACAACTCATGAAGCTTGTCTTCCCCTAACTGAAAACTGGAAAAGGGGACTTGAATTCACTGTTACAACATCAAAGATACAGAAAAAAATTGACGATCACTTCGGTGGAAAAACAATTCTCAAAGAAGCTGCCCCGGTGATCATTCATGGTGAATCTTCATCCATTAAAGCTACTTCTGCATCAATATCACCAATTTCTGATACAACTATGCATCCCATAGAGAAGTTAAATCTATCAAATTCTGATGGGAGTTCAGACTCTTTATCCTCTGACCAAGATAACAACTTACAAATGCTTCATACCTCGTCTGCAGTTCAAAATTTGCAGGACGAGCCTCTTCAAAGTCCATCTGGTCCTTCGGCACATACTCTACATGCTCTTAGCTATGTTATAAATTCCTTAGTCTCTGTCTTTGAACTACTAAAGGGAGAAGTTCAGTCACAAACAGGCTCCCTTATCGAATTAACCAAAGAAGTTGCCATTTTAGATGGTGCGATGGTAGGTTGTTGCAATCTCATCAACAACAATCTTTTGCATCAAATACAAGAACTTAAAGTAGAATCAGCAAAACAAGGAATGGATCTCTCTGCCATACAGAGATCCATGGCTCTTAAAAATACTTTAGAAGAATCCAATAAACATTCACTCCAGGAGCTTTTTAATCTTATGCAAAACTCTGTAATCAAAGTGCCGTCTTCACTCACTCAAACCACTGATAATGACACATGTCAGCCCTTAGACGATACTCCTTTGTCTGAGTCAATTCTCGATGAATTTCGAAGACTGGCCAATGTAAGTATTGAGTGTGAAAACGAGAACATCCTAAATGCACATATAACAATTGTTCCAGCCGCCATCAATGATGAGCAATGTGTGATGCATACCCTATGTCCACAACAATCTTCATCATCAGGAGGAAAGAAACAAAGAAAAAAAGAAGCAAGAAGGAAAAAAAGATTACGTGACCAAGGCATCAATATGAAATACAAGAAAAAGCATACTTCTCAAAAAAATGTCAAAAACAGTATTACAATCAATAAACAAAATCAAGAGGTGGTTCTTACCAGTGAAATGGAGAGGGTAAAGAAAACAACATTGATGACATCAACAAGTTCGCAAACCACCAAAGTGACCTCTGAACAATCCACAGGACTCTCTACAACATCTCCGCAGAAGATTTTAAAAATAGCTCCAATTTTCCTTCGAAAAAATCCTTTAAAATTTTTTTTTCCATCTCTACCTACTGCCAATCAAATCAAAGAGGCCCCGCGGACAAATGCCCCCATATTTCTAAAAAATCATCATGGTCAAAAACAGTCTCCAACACTTGATCATGAGATACAAATAAAACTTGGCACTGGTAAATTTAAAACTTTACCTCTATTTGGTTCAAATGAAGAATATGTTGCAAACGCAAGTCAAAGACCAGATGCGATTTCAATATCACTCACTCATGAGAGAGAATCTGTCGTCTCTAATTCTCACTCAATCCTTGATTCAGACAAAAGCATAATCTCCTTGACAGATAAGATGGAACCAAAAAACATGGTCCATCCGAAAAATTGCGGTACTTCTATGGCAAAGCGATCGGTCAAGTCCATAATCATCCCGCAGAAACGTATGGTATTGGCATCAAAAGCAATCTCCAAAAAATACCATTTACAAACTTTAGCACGTCAAGATAATGCTAATAACGATCGAGAAAAAACCACCATTGCTGCTAAACACCATGTAAAATCCAATCTAGATAACCCGGCTATCACTGTAGATAGTTCAGAGTACACTCTACCGACTACACAAAATAAATCTGAAAAGCAAATTAACCAAAATCTTCTTTTACACGGATTCTCTCAGCAGACATTAGAAGAACATAGAAAGGAGATTCGATGTGCAGTTGACGCATATATGTCAGCCCAACCAGCACAAAAATATTTTAGACACTATGACCCAACTACCAACTCCTCTCTCTATGGTCAAGAAACATCTATCCCAAGATTAGAAAACCCTCGTCAAGCTTGTGAGGCTGAAATTGGGACTGCTAAGAATCAACTTTTAACCCAGAATTCTCTTGGACTTAACTGCATTAAGGCAATTAATCAAACATGCGTAGTCGATCCACCATTAATGGAAAAAACAATGCCTGGTATCAACATTGCGCTTCAAGAAACACATCTTTTAACAGCATTGGGACTACAACTACAACGATTAATCGAAACAACCATAGCAAACTCTCTAGACAAACAAGTCTTATCAGAACCGATCCCAGCCAAGTCTGACCCTGTTCTTTTACAGAACAAAAGAATATTCAAAAATGATCTCAAACGACCGGCATTGCATTCATTGATCATAGCTTGTCGTCAACCCCCAAATGTGCAATATGATCTAAATCGCAGTTCCATTCTTACCATCTTCGCTGAAATCCCTGAATTAGAAGATATACACTCAACTGATATTCAGTTGGTGGAGTTTGAAGATACTCAAATTCTCACTTCAGTAAAACTGTGGATAAATTCTAGAGTGGTTGTCAATACCATATGGTCAGCTAAAAACCATCTATATGATTTAGGTTTTGTCGTCGAAGTCAGTCATTTTTCATCTAAAACTCCGACGACAAAACCCTCGCCTCTAAATGACACCCATGAGAGGAACAGTGAAAAAGCTGCCACCCAGGAATCCTCAGTTGGCTTTAGAAAGTCTTGCAATTGCCAGTTTACCCATAATGAGCACGAGCTAGTTACATCTACGCCTCGAACTCATGTCTCTCTTACCAGTTGGAACACGAGAGGGTTTCGTCATTTACTGAATACTGTTGATTCAAGCCTTGATGACGTTGATATAGCTACGCTTCAAGAAACCTGGCTCACTAGTGTCCCAACTTGGGACAATTATAATATACACATAAATTTAGCCCATAAATCAAATCATGGACGACCGTCGTCAGGGCTTCTTATAGCTGTTAAACAAAATCCTCTCATTGAATCTGAAGATTGGTCATCTCCAAATTGTTTCCAGCAGATGATAAAACTTAAGATTGGTAAATCAATATATGCCTTGATAAACGTGTATTGGAACCCTGCTGGTATTTCCGACCATATATTTATGAGAGACATGAATTCTTTATTGCGACTGGTGAGTCTTGACAACACTATAAAACATATTATTATAACAGGGGACTTAAATCTTCATTACTTTGACCATCACAAATTTTGTAATAGATTGATATTATGGAATCACTTCATCGAAGTACATAACTTTCAAATGCTAAATGGATCACTTACAGATGACATTCCCCCACAGCCAACGTGGCATAGAGGTAACTCCTCAGCAATAATCGATTACATTTATGTAAGTCAATCCCTCATTTCACAAGTTTATAAGTTTGAAGTAATTCCATCAACCCTGAGTGATCATAATTGCCTCTCTATGCATTGGAATACAATTGATTCGATAAGCGTCCAGGCGATTAATAACACCCTAGATTTTGTAACTGTCAATTATGGTGGTAATCGCCTATGCTGGAGTGACACCTCTTTAAAAAGATTTAACCAATTCTATGCCAGAATAACCTCTGAAGCCAATATGCATTCCCAGATACAAACGCCTTATCATAAAGTAATGCAACTCTTTCAACACAAAGCTAAAAAATGCATGTTGTCTAGCACTCGTACTACGCATGTATTCGATAGGGTAGTGGAAGCTGCAAAAAGACTATTTCGCTCGAAAAAACGACAAGTTTTGAAACTGCCGTCCAATTTAAGAAACATTGTCAATTCTCAACTAAAGACAAATTATAAAAATTTGCTAAAATCACACCGAGCCATTTTATATCAAAATGACAGCTCCAAAATGCTAAACATGATAGCAGGAAAGAACACTTCACAAATTTGGTCGATAATTAATAAGGCGACCACAAATCACCAAATAACTCAACAATCTAACAATGTGTCAGAACAAGCATGGATTACACATTTTTCAAATTTATACATGCCATGTTCAAATATAAATAAACAAAACCTGCCAGAATTGACAAATCATTTTACTTTAACTTTTGACAAAGAAGATATATTATTTTTCATAAATAAAGCAAGCGCATCTCGAGCTCCGGGTCCGGATGGGCTTTCGAATTTTACGTTAAAACAACATCCCGAAATTTGGTCTGAGATATTATATAATATGTTTTCAAATATAATTCAGACACAATTAGTCCCGGATTCATGGAAGCGTTAAATTATTCTTCCAATTTACAAAAAAGGAAATAGGTCTGACCCAGCTAGTTACAGACCCATCGCCTTGTTGGATGCCCCGGGCAAGATTTTCAATCGTATTGTACTTCGGGACCTAAACAATTGGGCTTCTAATTTAAAAACGAGAGACCCCTTTCAAGCAGGTTTTGTGGCAGGTTTGGGAACAGCCCCAAACATCATGATCCTAAATATGTTGAAATCACAGTGCATAGTCCGGAATAACCTGCTATATTTGGCCTTCATCGATTTCAGGGTTGCTTTTGACTCTATTGACCGACATCTGCTTTATCAAAAATTAATTCGTTTCTCATGTCCCCCCTCTTTAATTTCCATTATAAAAGAACTTCATACTAATACCTCGATCCAAGTTCGTCTCACCATGGAAGGCCTGCTTTCTAAATTAATTCTTACTGGCCGAGGGCTTAAGCAAGGCTGTATTTTGGCATCTTTTTTATTCAACTTGTTTATTCTTGATCTTGGTGAATCATTTGTAAACATAATTAGTGATGCCCCAAAATTGGGCCTTCAACGCATAGCTTGGTTGTTATATGCGGACGACTTAGTCCTTTTATCCCAGACCCCTAAAGGGTTACAGAATCTATTGGACAAGCTATATGCATACTCAATAGAAAATAATCTTATAATTAACCTAGAGAAAACACAAGTAGTTGTTTGTCAAAAAGTTAACAACATCTCATGTGCGAAAAAATATAAATGGCACCTAAATAAGGTCACCCTAATGAATGTTGAAAACTATAAATATCTAGGCTTGACCATCTATAACACACAAAGTGAAAAAGCCTATGTTGTTACCCTCAATTCAAAACTCGACACGTTGAAATCACAGGCTAGTTTACTTGTGTATCGTTATGGTAAGTTCTCATACACTCACATTATGACCTTTTATCAAACGAAAGTAGTTCCAATTTTATTATATGGAGTTGATACCAAACTCTCTATCAGAAGCAACATATGGGACTCATGTGAAGCACGGTTTTGGAGATCTGTTTTAAAATTACCGAATTGTGCCCCACTTCCCATGATTAGTTTCGAAATGGGTTTGGTATCACTATTTTCACAATTATTATGGAAAATGTGCGCTCTATTTAGGAAATGTTTGTTAGGATTGGCTGAAAATAACATCTTAAGCACAGTAGCGTTTTATCTTGCAAATTCCCAAGATCTCTTTCCAATTAGATGGCGAACTTGCGTGTTAAACGCCCTAGCAGATGCAAGTATATCGCTCGAGACACTCCTCACAAACCCTAATCGAGCCAAGTTAAAACTGTTCCAATATGACTGGATATGCAATACAGCTAAATGCTGCGCATACAAAGATTTCAATGAACAATGGTTTGGACAAAAGAAGCTGCGCATTATGGCAGACTATTTAGTTAAATTCCCAGCACCACACACGAGACAACAATATCTGCGATTTAGGTTTAACTTACTGCCGACACGAGAAATAATGGCAAGGAGAGGGCTGATTTCAAAACATTTAAATTACTGTCGTTTTTGTGAAAATTCAGACATTCCTGAAACTTTACTGCACCTGTTAGTGACCTGCCCAGCTTTAATACTAATAAGAAATTCCTATTTTTCTAATTTACTGTGTACATATGTCCCTATGGATGAAAATGAAATTTGGATCAGATTATTTAGGAGCACAAAATTATCTATTAGAATTGCAATAACACAATTCTTAAATGCTATCTTATTTAATGATGACAATGATATCGAATGAGCTCTTTTTACTCATGTTTCTAATTTGTTATACACATTGTAAAATTCAGATAATCAAATAATTTTACATTTTTTATGACTAATGACTTATTATGGAATTATTATTTGTATATTGTCAATTGTATTTTCATATATTTGAAAGGTTGATTTTATCAGCTATACCAAATAAAAAAAAAAAATAAAGTGGTGACTAGCCCATCACTTTGGACCACCCGATGGCTTGGCGGGATCACCCCCTCCAATAGAGCCTTCCTCATCACATGAAATCAGGAGCTGAATGTGGGCAATACCGGCTTGAAATGAGGCTGTGAGTCGGTCTGTGGTGGAGGTATTCGAGTTACACGTTCTGGGCTCCCAGCGAGATTGCTCTCAGCCTCAGCGAAGTCAGTGTTGGGAAGGAACTAGGGTCCTCCCGCACCCCCAAGCGCTTTAGAATTAGGCAAGACCTCTTTTAGGCACTATAGGCACTGGGAAAGCTCAAATATAAAATATAATAATATACACATACATGGGCAGGCACTAAAGAAAGCAGTTATTGTTTAAAATATAATGCACAATTAACTATTAACTGGATAGATATGTAATGTCAAATCCTATGCATTTTAAAAATCTTAGCACAGTAGATGCAAGCTCTCTCCCGGAAAGAATGCAGCCTCTGCTACAAAATAGGACTACAGGTTTCTGCGGTGTTCGTGCAGCACAAAGTCACTCACCATCTGTTTACTGTCCGTCAAGGGTCTATGAATAGGGAATTTACATACTCGGTGCACAAAATGCAGAATTATGAAAATAAGATTTAAAGGAGAATATAGGACCAGATACAAACTTGAGCAGAATGAGTGAAATACGGATAGAATAAATGGAATTTGTGAATACAAAATTGTTTACTTTTTCCTAAGACTGGGCCTTAAGGTTTGTAAAAGCCTGCAAAGCTGCAGTGTGTTTCTATGTAAGGTAGCAAAATGTAGAGTAGTATGTTCGGACAGAAAACGTTGACAATGAAGAAAGGAAGCCTTTGGAGCATCCCTTGCATGAAAGCGGGACTGTTTGGGATGGAGCCATGGTCCGTATCCAGTGACACAACTGCAGTAAACCAGGAGTATATAAACTTCTGCCTGGCACCAGTTAGAGAAAGGAACAGATGGAGGACAGAAGAAGACTGTTCAGGCAGCAGAGTTCTTTGCTACCATCCTCATTTTTGTAAGATTAAACTTGTTATCCTTGCAAGACAGACTCTTGACTTTACTTCCCTAGAGGGGTGTTTTTATTCTGGTGTGAGCGTAATCGGGGCCACCCTTACATCAGCGAGTCATTTTCACCTTGATGAAGCATTGAGTCAGTTAACTACAGACTTTCCATACATTATCCTCTGCCGTGTCAATATCCAAGTTCCTTGCAACTCACAGCGTTTGCTTATACATTGTTGCAAGCCCTGTGCAAAGCAGCTCATGGGCTAGTCAATTTCCCAAGCTTGCACTTCTTTAGAGGGAGACTGAATTAAGTACATGGAGTTTTGGGAAATAATTTTACCTTGTGTGCCACTAATTAAGTTTATGGACTGTGCATATTACATTGAGAGCCATGAGTTTATGGACATTGAATTTTAGCTGCCCGCGGGGGGTGGGGTGCATCCTGTGCATGTCGTCCTGCAGTGCACCGCTTAACAAGGAAAGCGGGAAGATTCCATCCAGCCAAGGTGAGGCAAAAGGAGAAGTGATAAGGTGAGTTGGGGGTCCATTAGAACTGCCTGAATTAATACTGAGTGACCACCCCTGCCTTTATTCATCTACCCCACTATGCCAGTTATAACTGCAACGGACCACATGGTTGCCCCCCCCGCCTCTCCATCCCCACAAAGCTTTCATATGTTCAACCAACCTAAGAGAAAAATATTAACTGTACAAAAAGGAAAATGCTGGCGCCGCCCCTCATACCTGGGTTTGATCCCAGGGCGCAGCCCTACAGCCCTATTAAGCTCTCAGGTGATGCCTATCAGTTGATACAAGAAATTCATAATTTACTGGGAGCAGCTTGGATGTTATGGGGTACAAGGCCACTGACCTACAAGCGGAGTACAACCACTGTGCCATCTTGGAGGATCTAGCCAGTAGAGGAGGGTCTGATCCTTGTAACGTCAACCTAGGGGATCTTGAGCCAACTATTAACACCTCTATATCCACAGAACTTGACATTGGCATAGCTTGATACCCTCCTAAGTTCTCTAAGTTTGAGGGGGGTGTTCTCCCAAATTTGATAATATTTGGCTCTGATGTTGGATAATATGATGGAAATGACTGTGTACCCAAGCACGTAGTGCTTGGTCTCCCCCCACGCCCCGAAAGGATTGCAGGGGGGGGTTCATTCATTTCACCTATACTGTCAACAAGTGAGATCAAAGATGAGGTGCAGGGAATGTGTGCTGAAAAGGGACATCTGCTGAATGCCAAATCTATCTTCATGCCAGCCCCCACTGGAAACGTGGCTTCCCCCACTGCCTTTATTGCCAAAGTCAATGAATGTTCCTCAACGGCATGCAAATTCTACCTGGTTCTAAAAGAATTGGCAGTTATAAAGCAGCTGCTACTGTCCATTCTTGAAAACTACCAGGGAGACAGAGCTATGGGGAAGCGACAACCAAGCATGGAGGTCTATATAATGTCCTGAGAGCCAGCACTAGCAAAGCTCCATGGCACCGAGCCAACTGATCCAATCCCGAAGGAAATCATTGGTGTCAGTATTTCTCTGAAAGTGCCCCTGTTGCAAGCCGAGCCTACTACTTGCCCTGCAATCTACAATCAGTAGTACAAGTATGTTCAAACTCTACCATGGGCTCAACATGGGCAGGCAGACTGGCGATCGAGAAGCATGTCTCTCGGGGGGACATCCATGGCAGAGGGGCAGGTCATGTAACATCTACAGCGGCCCCCAATAATATCAGCCACAGTAGGTCAAGACCTCAAAAAATCCAAGCCCAGACGTACAAACACTCAAGAGGTTCTCGCAACAGAGAGCGGATATTCTTGCTTAGAGTCCCCAAAGGTGCTTGCGACCAGCCCAAATCTTGGGACCCTTTCATTAACAAATGCACCCATTGGCTCCAAACAGCAGTTTGTGGATGCCGTTCCCTAATCCGAGACAATATTATAAGTTGCATAAGGTCTCATCAGAATGGGGGGTGCTCCTCTAACACCATCTGTATTAAATTAAGGGATGAACGGGTGGCTAACGGAATTCTGTGAATGGCCACGAGACGATGTCTGTAATCATGTAGCTTGATTGTAATACGTGCTTTCCCCTTTTCCAATAATGCTTTTCCCATTGAAACAAGGTCCCTGCACCCTTCACTCACTGGGTCTAACAAAGTCCCACTGGGCAATAGACCAGGGGGTATATCAATGGAAGTGGGTTGGCAGCTCACATGGCTAATTGACTGACTGGTCCCCCAAGAAGGCATGGGTTGTTGATACCAGACTGGGCTTGGCACTGCCCTTATTTGAGACATTGGGCCTCAGTATAAGGCTGGCGCTCCCGGAATGAAGAGGGCCGGTACAGCACCGGCCCCTTTCATTCCGGGAGCGCCGATTACAAGCTTCCCATCGCAGGACCCAGATTGCACGCCTGGTAAAACCAAGCGTGCTTTCCGGGTGCCGCGAGGGGAAGAGGGAGGCAATAACGGACCAGATGTAATCTGCCCGTTATTACCTCCCTCCCTCCCCATTCCCATTGAGCCCTATGGCGGCTCAATGGGAATGGGGATGGGTTCCTGCAAGGAGGAATTACCGGGTCCTCCTATGTCAGAGTAGCCCGGTAAGTCCCCATTGCAGTAACCCGGTAATGGAGCCCGGAACGGAGGCAGCCATGGAGTTAATAGCTCCATGGCTACCTCCATTCTCGTAATGAGGCCTATTGTTTGTTTTTTCACAGCCTTGAAGTGGGTTGGCAGTTTGGACTTATACAAATGTACTTGTGTAATGTGTTATGTTTATGTTGTACTTTGATGGCCCTACTGCCGAATAAAGTTAATACTGACTGAGTACTTTGTCAATTGGGGAGAATGAGTAGAAGGGAAGGCCAAGTAGAGGGCTGGCACAGTATTCCAGTGGGCTGAGTACCATCTCACCATTGTCTGCATGAGGGTTTTAGAAGAGTTTTATGTGAGGAGGTGGACTATTTTCCTGATATTGAGCAGGTTAATCCAGCCCGCAGATAGGTAGTAGGAAAGAAGTGCTGGGGGTGAAGGTTGTTATCAAAAGGGACCTCATGTTTGCAGGTCCTTGAGTGAGGGGCTGAGCAAGTCAGGTGGAAATGAGATAAGTGAAGGAACAAGAGGTGCACAGTGGAGGCCGGAAGGTAATTACTTGGGTCTTGGAGTAGTTAGGCATAAGACAATGATGTGCCATGCAGTGATAGATTGCATAGAGATAGGCAGATAATCTGGAAGAGGGGTTAGGAGAAAAAAGAGGAAGAGAAGAAGATTTACCTGTCTGTCACAAAAAGGTAGTAGGAGAGCCCAAAGAAGGAGAATTCCTTACAATGGCAGGAGGTGTATAGGGTGAAGAATAAGGCGCCACAGACTGAACTTTGGGGGATGCCAACAGGTAAGGAGGTTTGTTCACAAGTGGCAGAGTTTCAAAGGATGGAGAAAGACTGATGACAAAGGAGGGAGGTAAACCAGTCAAGGGCAGTGTCCTGGATTCCAAGGTCAGCATGGTTATGAAGAAGAGAGGCATGATCCACCATTTCAAAAGTGGCTGAAAGCTCCAGTGGGATCATGATAAAAGATAGTTTACAGAGGTGAGAAGCTGTAAGAAAGTTAGAGAAATGTGTGAGTGCCAAGTCAGTAGAATGCTGGTTTCATATTCCAAATTGGAGATGGGTCCCGGAGGTTGTTATTGTCCAAATAGGATAAGATCTGAAGGCAAGTCCTTGAACGGTCACACCAGAGAGAATAGAACCTGCTAGGGAAGAAAGGCCCAAGTCGATCTTGTAAGGATAACAAGTTTTAATCTCATACATACATGAGCGCAACAGCAAGGGACAAGCAGAATCTAATAAAGAAAAACATTGTCACTTATGACACAACATATAGATCAAAAATCCATGCGGCTGGTTGGTATGCGCTTATACATGGTCCGCCTGCTCCATAAGAGATGCCAGGTCATTGGTTCCAGCCCAGTCCATCGGTCTTCTCACGTCAAAGCTCACAAAACAAATTGATTACACTCCTATCACAATGCTACTTTATCATTATACTGTGCATCTGACAGATTTTAGGGCTGGCTCAAAGGAGGTTCTGGGGCACTCTGACCCCCACACATCTCACTCATTGCCTTCTGCACCATTTATTTATTTATTGGTCACTTATATAATGCCTATACACTTAACAAGCGTTCCAAAGCGCTCCAAAGCAGGAATGGTTACAAGGATTGACAGTCTTAATAGTAATTAATACATGCTGGATGTGCAAGTGCAACGTGTTCTGTGGTACAACATCGGACAGGAGGAATACCAACTGTTACAACATGAGGCAAAAATGTATGCACATGCCTGACATGCGTTACAATAATGTAAGAGCTATACATGAAAGAGGGAGAGAGGGGATGGAGTGCTGTTGGGTAAGACGAACAGAGCAAGTAAGTGTAAAAAACACATAGTAGATTAGGTGGGGTCTGAGGGGTGGAGGGGAGAGGCAAAAAGACACAACCAAAAAAGCATGTGGAGTCGATTTTATGCACAGGCACATTGACACCTGCAAACAAAAGTGGCTGAGATATAAAACGCACCTAAATTTTGTGCACAGGCACACTAACACATGAAAATGAAGAGTGGCTCAGATATAGAGTCAATGTAGGTGAGCTGCCAACTCACGAGTGAATCTGCCGAATGCCATGCGTTCTGGTGTGTCCTACAGGGAGGTCAAGACAGCCCCCAAGTCCAGGTGAAAACAAGATGTGTCGCGATGGAGGGAGAAGGAGGGAGAAGAAAGGGGGGCCCACGGATCATTCAGGCCCTGACAGGGGCCTTTGAAGAGGGCCTTTGAGGGAGAGTGGCTCCATGCCTGTTGATTCTCCCATTGGCTCTAAGAATAAAGAGGGAGCCATTCACGGCGGCCGAAGCGAGTGATGTAAAACAGGCACTTCAGTACCTGGTGGACTTCTATGCTATCGGCCATGATGGAAAAGAACAAAGGCCACAGTAGATGGCCGTTCAAGGTGCCTGGATGGCGCTAGACGGGCGATTTAGTGCAGTTATTGCCGCACACACACAATGCACACAATCTGGAAAGCACATGGTTACTTCCAGATCAAAAACAGAAATGCACACGGTGTTGGAGCACTCAGGGGAAAAAATGTAATAGAAGAGCCCTGCTGGGCTTGCCAGGTGCAGTGGCAGGGTGGTCCAGCCCATGCCGGATGCAGAGCGGTCAGAGGAGGTGAGGCCAGGTGTTATGCACCAACCATGGAAGATATGGTATTGATGGAAATACACCTAACATGGATGCCATTAGTTCATGGTAACGGTCTAGTCTTCTACCAAGATGGCGTCCGAAACGTATATGCATCATACGCACCGTAACATTGGTGCGTTGTATCATCGTTTACTCAGAACTTTGGTCGCTGCTCTTGTTGCTCGTGTTTCTCTGTGTTACAGAAGCCTTTTTCTTCAACCATACCCTTTGCATTTCTGTCTGCAGTCACTCGCGGTGCCGTTCTCTTACAGGTTTATCTTTGTTTAGCGGTGTATATATGGTAAGATCACGGAGGTGTAAGCTCATCTCCTTCTTCCGTACCTTTACTCCCTCTTTCTGTCCTATTAGCTTCTTTCCCTGTCTATCGGGTCTACGCCCCTCATTCTTTTTCTCGCTATCTTATTTCTGCCTGACCTACTCCTACCTTTCTTACGTTTCTTTTCTTTCTTCGTGTGTTTGAGGCAGGTTCCTTCTTTCTGTCAAGGCTCTTCGACCAGTGTTCCTTCTTGTCAACCTCCTGCCGAGCCCTCGGTGCCGCCAGTCTTCGGTGCTGCTATCCTTCGGTGCCGCCAGTCCTACAGTGTCGCAGAACTTATGGTGCCGCCAGTCCTGCGGTGCATGCTGGATCCTGCAGTCCCCATCTATACTATATCCTCGTTTCCCTTCACTCCCCCCTGTGCCCCCCTTCTCCCTCCTCGCATCCCGCACAGCACCTCCCATTGGCCCGTCGGCCATGTATTTCCACCTGCACTGGGCTGAGACCCCATTCCTGGCCCAGTTCCCAGCGTGCTCGCAGCACACACAGTGATTGCAGTGCATTTTTGACCTCCTTGGAGCCTCTCGGCGCTTCCTGGCACCAGTGGCCGTGTGCTAGGCCAACCCTCCCCTGACCCGCTTATGTGTTTAATTGTGATTTTTTTCTCCCCATTTCCCACTGTATCCTCGTTTCGCTCCACCCCCCCCCCTCTGTGACCTCCCTCCTCCCATCCCGCCTACCACCTCCCATTGGCCCGTAGGCCATATATTTCCACCTGCACAGGGCTGAGACCCCCATTGCTGGCCCAGTTTCCAGCGTGCTCGCAGCACACACAGTGATTGCAGTGCATTTTCGACCTCCTTGGAGCCTCAGTGCTTCCTGGCACCAGTAGCCGTGTGGTAGGCCAACCCTCCCCTGACCCGCTACTGTGTTTAATTTTGTTTCTCCCCATTTCCCACTATATCGTCGTTTCCCTCCGCTCCTTGCTCCATGCCCCCCCCTTCTCCCTCCTCCCATCCCACCCAACACCTCCCATTGGCCCGGAGACCATGTATTTCCACCTGCACAGGGCTGAGACCCCCATTGCTGGCCCAGTTTCTGGCGTGCTCGTAGCAAACACAGTGATTGCAGTGCATTTTCAACCTCATTGGAGCCTCTCAGCGCTTCCTGGCACCAGTGGCCGTGTGGTAGGCCAAACTTCCCTGACCCGCTTATGTGTTTAATTTTGATTGTTTCTCCCCATTTCCCACTGTATCCTCGTTTCCCTCCACTCCCCCGCTCTCTGTCCCCCCTTCTCCCTCCTCCCATCCCACACAGCACCTCCCATTGGCCCGTCGGCCATGTATTTCCACCTGCACAGGGCTGAGACCCCCATTGCTGGCCCAGTTCCCAGTGTGCTCGCAGCACACACAGTGATTGCAGTGCATTTTCGACCTCCTTGGAGCCTCTCGGCGCTTCCTGGCACCAGTGGCCGTGTGGTAGGCCAACCCTCCCCTGACCCGCTACTGTGTTTAATTTTGTTTCTCCCCATTTCCCACTATACGGATGGCGTTCATGGAACTCTTGGAGTGGGTGCGATCTCAAGCACCTACAGTTAACCACCGTATTCACATCTCCACGCTTACTCTCTTCTTTACACCACCACTCAAATAGAACACAGCGATACTATGACACCATTCGGTATGACTGTTCTCATACCAACATCTGCCTCAAACTCCCCATCACTCTAACTAAACACTGCTGGTTACACCCCCCCCCCCAGCCAGGCGTTCTCCTCAGGCACAACGCAGCCACAATCGGTCTGGATAAATCCTGCCAGAACGAACACATACTATTTACCTCTCAGCCACCATACCTACCACTAAGAAGCAACTATTTCACGAATGCCACACCAGCTGCACACATATCCGGTGCTCACACGCACCTTTGACTCTCTCTACTCTCTCTACTGACTTGAACTTCGGTTCCCAAGGGCGTTCAACCTGCCAGCGCCTCCAGACAATACCAATGGTACATAAGACGCTATATAAATGCAAAGTAACATAACATAACTAAGACTGTTCTTGTCTTTCTATTCACATTGTAACTCTTCCATCAGATCCAGCCAGCTGACTACAGCTCCCAGACTCCTTTTCTTCACAAGCTGGAACCACTTGTTCACAAACGGAGCTACGTTTATTAGACTGAATCTTACTGGCACTTTCTCTCAAAGTCCCATCTGGCAGATCCAAGGACTACATCTGCTACACAGGGTTTTTTCAGCCAACGGCTTTTTCCCTGGAGTTTGGGACTGGCTCCTGGGAGGCCCCCGGATTTGGTACCCATCCGATCACGGTGGCCTCCAGGGAGCCACGTCCTTATTTACATCAAAAGAAATCCAAAAAGAAGAAGGAGTCAAAGAAATACCGAAGGAGACAAAATTGGGTGACTTCTACAAGCTCAACAGGAGATTCAGGTGAGGAGGAGTTGGGTGAAGTAAAAGGGGAAGTTGTGAGTTTTGACAGCAGGCAGTAGCATTGTGGAAAGGAGAAGGAAGGGTGATGCAGGCCAGACTGAGGCCTTTGAAGAGGCTCTCCCACTGGCTCTAAAAATAAAGAGGGAGCCAATTACGGTGGACGAAGTGAGAGATGTAAAACAGTAACTCCAGTACCTGGTGGAATTTGATGATGGCTCCAAGGTCTCCACCCTCATTTTGAACTATAATGTATCCTTCTCAGCACCTCGCAATATAAATCACATGATTGTATTCAAAGACATACAATTTCCGTACTCTTTGAACATCCAGGAATTGTTATTTTTAGGGTTGGTGGTCAGAGGGTACCTGTGTCATGGAATTCTGGGGTCTCAGGGCTCAGTCAGTTATATGGGCTATAACTCGTGGTCGCCTGGGGATGAGCTGGGTCATGCTTTGGCCAGTGTGAGATAACATGCAGACCAGGCGCTGGTCTCTGATCGCGGCCTTGCAGGGCACATTCCTCTTGAGTAAAAAAATACATCTTTGCAACACTGTTAGAACAAAGAATAGGTTTTGTGGCAGTTGGGCGCGGGAGGCTGTCCTCATGGGAGCCTGGGCATGTCTGGAGATTTCGTCTTGTCTCGCAATTTGGGCCTGATGCATGCAATACCCCATTTGCAGCACAGGCCTTGTCTCTTAACTACAATTACTAACATCTATGCAAAAATAGCAATGTTGCTCCGCCCTGCGCTACACTATGTGAGTTAATTATATTTTATTATATTGAGGTGGGGTCCTTTATATTGCGGGTGGTCCTTTCGCCAACCCCCATACCCTCCTGGCCCACCATAGTACTTCAAATGCATATCACCTCACTATAAAGTGCTTAGGGGGGTGGGACGGGGCTGCCTGCTTTCCAACATTCCCCCTTTCATTACTTCTACAGTAACAAACTCCATAATACCTCTGCGCTCCTGCTCCCTCCTCTCTGCTTACACATATGGCTGAGTTCCCTTTATTGGCACCCAAGCCCTACATACAGACCGCAAACTCTCCCCCCATGCGTGTACTCTTCAGGTGAGCAAGTCATATATATGCATCTCCCCTCCCCCGCCAGGTCCATCCAAATCTCTGTGTAATTTTCTAAATCTGGGGGGGGAATAATTAAAGTATGGTATAAATCGTCAACTTCATCTCCATACGGGAGAGGGAACATTTCATACTTCGAGCCACTCCGTGGGATTTCAGTCTGTGCTTCGCTATCTTGACTTGTGAGGTGCTTTTGGAACCCTGATTAATACCATCATTCTTGCACAATGGGGTGCCGCACTAGCACAACATCGAAGTCCTAATTGGCAAGTGCAAAATATGGCTAGGGCAAACATGATAATGGGCATCAATATCTTCAAGATTGTTCCGAGCCAATATGGGCCCAACTGAATGCCAAAGTAAACCAATCTCTCTTCTGTATTCTTCCCTACTTCGTCATGAGAACATCCAGGTCATGGACAGCTGCGATGATGTGGGAAAACAATGCATTCTCTGCATCCTCTGGAGGAACAAACATGCAGTAGGAATCACCAAATTCTTTGCAAACCCCTCCTTCCATTGCTGTTAACATGTCCAACACATATCGGTTTTGCATCGTCATAAGTCTTAATGCATGCAACTCAACCTTGGTCACATTGAACCAGTTCTCTATATCATTTGTGAACTGGACCAGCTCCCATATCACGATCTGCAACCATTTGGCATTTGCTGCGGCCTGCACTCCCTTCAAAAGTAAAGATGCCAAACCAAAAAGGATTCGGCTGAGCTGAAGAGCCTATATTCCTCTGGTATTTCAGCAAGTAATGCGGAAGAGACTTTGGAGACATAATTCAATCTTTGTGTCCTCTTTAGTTCTTGGAACTATCCTTTTCCTGGCAGGATGTGGAACTCTAGTGTGAGCAACGGGCCCTTTTCTTCATTTTCTAATGCGGGGAGACTAGTTGGCCCCTCGGCAGGCAGTGCTCCCCCCTTCAGGTGTTTTTCTGGGATTACTAATAGCACTGAGTGCAATCTGGCCAGTGAACAACAGCCCCTCCATGCTGGTGGGAGGTGCAAGGAAGCCTGTTGGCCACAGACCCAGCAATAATCCATCATCGCCGCTGTACTCTTCTTCATGTCTCCGATCAGGTATTGCCTTATTCCAACGTTCGTTTGAACCAACAAAGACTGTACCCTTGCTGCGGAAACAGAATTTATATTCTTCTTCCTTGTGCACCCGCACCAGCTTTTCCATTGTTGCAATCCACGTCAATTTTGTAATATGCTCTGTCCAGATTTGTGCACAGAAGTTGTCCACCCGTGCTATCCTTCCCTTGCTGTATGTTACCAGTCCTTCTGCCAAGCAAGGTAGTGTGGTGTCCTGCCAGTTGTTATTGACATGTGTATGCCCTTTTCTCAATCAGATAGGATAGCTCCACACACTTGATGTTTTTTGAATCGCTACTGCACTGTACAAAATCTGGACCCACCATTTGCAAATGTGCACTGTGCGCCTGGAACATTGCATTTATTCTGCATAGCGCAAGATGAAGTAGGCATTTTGCCTCTATAATTGTACAGCTTGTGGTACTAACACCTTGGGAGCCCCTGATGCCTACGGTATGAGTGAACACACATAACAGCTTCCATTCACAGCGTTTCTTCCCACACCACTCATGTTGGAATACCATGAGTTGGTAAACTCGGGATGATGGATATCCTCAATCACTTCCAAACCCAGCCCTTCATACGTATCATACTTTTTTCATACTTCTCTTTTCATTATTCTGTACACGCTCTCAGGGGAGCCAGCTTTAACACTGCTTTTAAAAATAACATCATATTGTTTCGAATTGCTAGACAATCTCCTACTTGCTGAAAACAACCTTTTCACTGTTTCCCCCATTGTCATGTTGTACCTGTTATAATCATCACTAACACTTGTTTCAGCACTATTGCTACTCATATATTCATTTCCATTATTATTGTTAGCATTCACACTGTTACTAATATATTTTAATCTGCTAATATTACTAACATTTATATGTACTGTCCCATTTGGATAATATGCAACCCCATTTCCCCCCTTTATAGGACCTCCCCCTATAACAGCCTCCCCCAACACAGTCCCAACAGTACCATCAATGTCACACAGAGACATGCAATATTGATCAACCCACAATAGTAAACATAGATCCATATTTTCTCATTTGTGCATCTATACCTCAGATCCCTACTTTTTGTTTTTTAAACTTTCGTTTTTATTGGCATTTAAACTGACACAGACAACAATAAGGACTTTTTGAAAGCCTCCTTACAGGGTGTCAACATTACTCCCACCCGCTGCCCCCCTTTCCATTGTCACCATGTTCGGGCAGCATATCAAAATTGTTCATTACAAAGTCTCAGGGGTGGCAACAGATGAGTTGTACAAAAACAACAACAATCGTCTGACTTTACATCGGTTTAGATTTGGATTTGGCTTGGCTCCCTCCTTCGGGCATACTTCTGCAGTGAACTGTGTCTCTCCCCCTCCCCATTTGCTAGGGACTAACCTCCTCCATCCTGATCATCAGCAGGCCCCATTCCTACAGGAAGGACCCCAAATAATCGTTTACAATGGCTGTCCACATCTCCATCACCATGATATTACATAGTTTCTGTTCCCAATCCTGTTTCGTGGGGGTCAATTTTGCTACTATCGCTAGTTTCCCAGATCTCAGCATGGCCGAGCATACCCGTGGAAACCTGTATTCATTCTGGTCCCTGGCTGGGATCCCCAGCAACATCTGGAGAGGATCCATGCCCAGCTGGATCTCTGAGTCTTCCTTAATCCAGCAAAGAGTTTCCTGCCAGAAGATGTGTACCTTGGGACAATACCACTACTTGTGAGAGAGGAACCCCACCTGACCGCAGCCCCTGGGACACATGGGAGAGGCCCCCAGAAACATGTGTGAAATCTTCAATGGGTCCCTATGCCACCCTTGTAGCATCTCGAAATTGTGTTCCATGGTAGAGGTGAAAAAGTTGCCATGAAATGTTATCTTAAAAATCTTTGCCCAGACCTCGTCTGTGATCTCCTCTCCCACAAGCTCCACCCAAATCCTTTTGAATGTACTTCTACTGACCTCTGGGGTAGAGACCAAGAATTTATATTAATTTAAATGAAATGGGTTATATATAACGCCCTTAATACCCAGAGGTTTCTAAGTGCTGACTGTGGATCGAACCTGTGTTGCTCCGCATGGTCTAGCTTCCAAGACAAGCGCTTTGCCCCTGAGCTATCCTCTCTCGTCTGGATAGGCTCGAGAGGGAGCCCCTATCGCAGCAGCACCATCTAAACATTTCTCAACGGGGGTAAGATCTTAGGAGACTGAGGCCAGCCACCCAGCTTCCGTGAACATCCCCTTCAGCCTTAGGTACTCAAGATTGAGATCCTGTCCCGCCCCACTCCCTCTTGCATCTCTTTGAAGCTCCTGAATTAGCACTGCTCGATCAACTGGCCCACCCTCTTGAGACCCCCATCTGATCAGTGTTGTGCATGTTTTATCCCTCGCCTTGCCAGATTAAATGGGGGCCCCCAGACTGACGCCAAAGGAGAGGGCCAGGATGAGAGCGCTCTATTAGCTTTACCGTATCTCCAGAGGTTCCATAGAGCTCCCAATGTTGGGTGTTCCCTTGCCACTGCCGGAATGCGCCCATAGGAAGTCCACAGATAGTCTCTCACCTTCAGAGGGTGTACTACCAGGTCTTCCAGGTAGGTCCAATATGTCCGCAGATCCTTCTTTGAGTGTTCAAGCAACACGCTTATTTTGGTGGCCTTGTAATATAAGTAGGAGTCTGGGAAGCCAAAACCACTCTGGTCGCGCGGGAGCATGATGGTTGCCCACTTCACACTCGCCCATTTGTTGTGCCACACAAATTTCAATAGCACGCCCTTCAAGTCGTTGACGAATGCAGCTGGAAGTCTCACTGGGAGGGCAGTGAACAGGTAGAGCAAGCAGGGGGGACATTCATCTTTACAAAGGTCATTCACTCGTACCAGGTGAGAATCAGGGGTGCCCACCTTCCAAGGTCCTCTTTGATCTTAGTCAGAATTGAGTCAAAGTTGGCCTTAACTTATTACACCTGTGCGATCTCTCTGCAAGATCATTCCTAAGTACTTCGTCCTTGACTTTTCAACCCTCATCACCAGACATCGAGGGTGAGCGGTCCGGGCAGAGTCGTTTGGGCTCATGGGCATGATGCTAGATTTGTCTACATTTATTTTCAAGCCTGAAAGGTGGCCATAGCTCTTGATTTGTTCTAGGAACTTAGGGAAAGAGGAGCTCACATCCATAAGATAGCCTAGAATATCATCTGCAAAAAGGGATAATAAACTCCACTTCTCATCCCTATATATCTGTAATCTCCTGGTTTGTCCAGATCACGATAGCGAGCGGCTCCATTGTGAGTGCATACAAGAGTGATCACAGCGGGCATCCCTGCCTAGTGCCACGGTTCAGACGGAAGGAGTCAGACAGGACGTTATTGACCCAAACTCGTGCAGTTGGATGCAAGTATAGGGCATCTACCCACCTCAAGAACCCCGGACCTAGGCCCATCCTCCCCAGCACCATCTTCATAAAAGGCCACTCGACCCTGTTGAATGCTTTTTCTTAGTCAATCGCGGGCAGGCATCTGTTTCCTGGACGTGCACCTGATGCATAAGGTAAATGGACTTTTGGATATTATCTGAGACCCTTCTACCTCATATGAAGCCCACCTGGTCACCTTGAATCAGGGATGGAAGCATGGTCTTCAGTATAGAGCCCACGATTTTGGCCAGGATTTTAACGTTGCTATTTAATAGAGAGCTTGGGCAGTAAGAAGCACATCTCGGGTATCTGCCCTCCTTGTGTATTGTGACTATCGTGGCTTCTAGCATTGAGTTTAGCAGCGTGCCCCCTGATCATACCTCATTGAACACCCTGGCCAGATACAGGGCCAATGTAGATCTGAACCTTTTGTAGAACAGGAGAGAGAACCCATCGCTGCCAGGAAGGGTCCCTGTCTTCATTCCCTTAATTGTCCGCACAATCTTCTCCTCCGCGACGGGAGCCCCCAGGCGTTCGGAATCCTCTCTCGATATACCCGGGAGGGCCAGGGGGTCGATGTAACGCTCACCTGATTCCCGCAGAGGCGCCGGTCTTGACTGGGTGAATGCCGTATCTTCAAAGGTGATGTGTAACACACGGTTGGCTCTTTGGGCTGGACCTCTGTGCACTGTATGTCTGACTCGAAGAGTAAGATGTCTGCAGATAGAAAATATGGGATTAATGAACTGGGGTTATTGGGTGCCTCTCTCCTCTTCCCTTTCTCTTCTCCTGTAGAACCCCAAAGGTTAACACCCTCACCTTAGGTAAGTGAACGCCGAGCTCTCCATCTGCCTCGGGGCAGGGTGCCGTAACCAGTTTCTTCACTGGATAAGGGTGCAGGCCTCTTGACCTCAGAGGACTGCTGTCCGTCGTTAACTGCACGAACGGTAAGTTCTGGGCACTTTAAATGTCTTAAAAGTCTTTTGTAATGATATCTCTTGTTTTGCAGGGTTCCGGCGATGGCGGATGGCGGGCTGATGAGAGTTGAGGATCGAGCCCGCGTGAGGAATAGAAGCGCCTGGAAGCACGTAAGTAAGCGCTTGTAGCCTGCTTCACGATGCGCACTAACTGTCCCTTTTATCTTGCAGGTACAAGTTCGGAGCTTTAGAGAAGCTGAAGGGTGCTGGAATACCCACTGGATTAGGCGTGGGAAGGAGTAATGGCACGTGAGTAATAAAGTTGCCCAATGTCTTTAAACGCACCTTCTTTTGTCTTTCAGATGCGGGATGCAGCGCCGAAGGCCTCCGGAGCGTGCGAAGAGCTGGTAAGCTTTTGTCTTTCAGATGCCGGAATGCAGTGCGAAGACCTCCGGAGCATGCGAAGAGTAGGTAAGCCTTTGTCTTTCAGGTGCCGGAATGCAGCCCGAGGCGTTGGTGACAGCCGATGGACCAGGTAAGAGATGCGCTGCCACTGAAGACCGTAGTGCTAACCTGTTCTTTCTTTGTCTTTACAGGTGCTGCTGAAGACTGGATTCCAGGATGGTAAGCCTTTGTTCCCTTAGGCCCAGGATCAGAAGCAGAAGACACGATGAGCGTTCTGCTGCAGAGAATGCAGAATAACGCAAAGCAAGATTCATCCATCGGGTGTGGTTTAAATAGCCTCCTGTAGTGCTTAGGTGTCTCCTTCCACAGCCACGCCTAGGTAAGAAAAGAGTTCCTGCTTTCCAGAAGAGTTCCAGTGTTCTGAACCTAGGGAGTGGCTCCTGCCCCACCCAACAGGAAAAGTAGTCCCAAACAGAAGAGGATCAGGGGTTCAACTGGCAGGTAAGTAAGCAGCATGGTCTGCTGCAGGTAAGTCCACCCAAGCATTATGAGCCCGGCGCTTCCAGCGCTGGGACTGGGCATCTTTATGAGTCTGGTGCCACTGGCGCCAGGACAGGGTCCAAAAGGTCCCAATTGGGACTGGCTGGCACTCGGAACCGGGGTTATGGGTCTGCTTCCAAGGGAGTCGGGCAAGTCCTGATCTTTTGGAAGCAGAGATCATGACAGTCGAGGAATGCGGTTATCTGCTCCTCCCTGTCAGTGAATTCCAAAGATAATAGTTTTTCATAGAAGTTGGCAAACTCCTTCCCTATTCCCCTCGGATCATAAACTGCGCTGCCCCCCTCTCCCCTGATTACAGATATCGCCTTCCTCTTTATTTCCTTGCCTAGCTTCGAGACCAGTATTTTACATGCATTCTCCCACAGCTCATGGTATTTCTGCTTCAAAAATAGCAGTTGCTTTTCCGTGTCTTGAACTAGAATGGCTTTGAGTTTCACACAGTAAAGCTGCAGTTTCGCTGCTCTGCATGGCATGAGGTTGGCGCCCCTCGGGCCCCCTGGCTGCAGTTTCCTGATCGTTTCCCTTAGCTGGTCTGCTTGCGCTCTGCGTTTTTCTTTTTCTGTGCTCCTATCCTGATGAGTACTCCCGCAAAGTGGCCCTGAAGCCTTCCCAGAGAGACTGAACCCCAACTTCCCCAATGTCATTTAAGGCAAAATAGCCCATAATTTCCTACAATACCATTTGGGATAGCTCCTTATACTTTAGTAAGAAGTCATAACAGTGCCACCCTCCCACTGGCCTCTGACCAAGGGCATTCTCCATCACCACTCTGACAATATCATGGTACAACCAGGGCACCAGTACGACACAGGACTCTTTAACTTGGGCCTTCACCTCCGATTTCCACCAGTATCAGATAAATCCTGAAAAGGAGTCGGAGTCAGCTGAGAAAAAGGTAAAGGGTCTATCTCCCCTACCACCCCATCCTCTTGCAGTCTCTGGCCGGATCTAAGACCATGTTGAAGTCTCCACCCACCACCAGTCGGCCTTTCACAAAGAGCTGCAGATCGTTTTTTGACCCCTTCCCAGAATTCCACCTGTCCCACGCTGGGGGCATAGAGTGAACACACAGGAATCCTTTTACCATATCGGGAGCCCTTAATAAACAGGGTCCCTCTGTATCCCGCCACCTACAGTCCCAACCGGGCTGAGAGCACAATCACCACTCCACTCTTTTTTGCTTCACTCGAGGCCATAAAAACCTCCCTTCCCCATCCCGGAACCAGTCGGGGTTCCCTCCCCATCAGCCAATGCATGTCTTGTAACAGTAAGAGATCCAATTTAGCCCTTTGGAATGCCTGCATGGTCATTGATCTTTTAGCAGGAGAATTAAGCCCTCTTACATTGAGGGAGCCAATTACCAAGTCAACCACTGAGTTCATGACAACGTTTCTCAACCTCGCCTTGCCGCCAACCCATCTTGAGACATGCTACGCCAAATCGCTGAACACGCTGAGCCCCATGAAGGGCTTTTCCCCCAAACTTCAAACAAGTAACGCAGACTTCCCTTTCCCCCTTGCATGGCCTAGGCCAGCCCCCACAATCTACCCACCCCTACTCCCTCCAGCATCTGATCCTGACACACTCACCACCACCTACCAGGATAGGATCACCGAAGAAGTCCCTAGTCAACAGGACTCGTTCAATAAACACATCATTGATCATGAGCCCCACTCGTGTGAAACCTCATATACCATTTCCTTCAGAGCCTGCACTCAGCAGAGCTGTTTCCTCACATCCCCGCTGCCCCTGTTCCCAAATCAAGTGCCAGAGGGGCCTCTCGGCGGGGTGCTCAACTTTTTGAATTTGCGGGCCCCTGCCATCTTGCACCTGTTTCTGGTGCATGCGGGCAGAGCCATCAGCCCAGCAGTCTCTTCGGTGCCTGACGCCGGAGCCGTCAGTCCCCCATGAGTTCTTCAGACAAGTCTGGTCGTCATATTCAAAGTTCAGTGAGAATGGGAACCCCCAAAGGTATCGCACCCCCTTGTCCGTTAGCCACTTGGTGAGGGGGCCGCACATTTTTCTCCTGGTGAGGGTGAGCTGGGCCTCACCGTAGTTGATTGGTCCTGAATTTGTAGCCCGCTCCAGAATCGTAGTCCTTTTTTCATAGTAATGGAAGCATGCCAGCACAGAGAGAGGGATTCTGGAGCCACCACCTGCTCAGTGAGCTCGGTTGATGGTAGGTTCAACATGGCATCGACTCCGAACAGCGTGCAGATCACCTCCCGGATAGCCCTCCTAATGTCGCTCTCTGTTTCCCCCTCTCTTTCCAGGAAGACAAAGAACCATAGGTTGTTTCGGCGTTCTCTGTTTTCTATGTCATCCAGTTTTAGAGTGGTCTCCACTTCCCTCCTCTCCAGGCCAGCCAACCTCAACCCCATCTGGAGCTCCAGGGTGTCTTCTGAGGACTGATTGGCCTCTATCCCCTGAATCTTGTTTTCCACTGAGAGGAGTCTCTGGTCCATCTTGTCCAATCTCTGGTCAAGGGCTGATCTGATTCCCCTGATCTCTTCCATGAGGGCTGCCATGTTGGATTTCATGGCAGCCGAATCACCCTTTGTGGCTTTTCCTGGGGGCTCAGTAGCTGGAGCAGGCCGCTCCTTCCCAGTGAACTGGAACCTCTGTAGGGAGGTTTTCCAGCTTATGGGCTGGGCTGAGGGTCCCTTGTTGGCAGAAGCTCTGCAGGATCACGCTGTACTGCCTTGATGTTGTGGCTCTGGTGACTCCAGAGACGTCTCCTCAACCTCCATGGGGGTTGACCTTTCCTGCTCCTCTGAGTTAACCCTGTCACCAAGGAGGGGGGCTCCAACACTGGTCAGGGCCGCACTCCTGTGTTGCTTGTTTGGCTCCTCAGGGAGGGCCTTCCATCTGTGCTGTGGGGGTGGGGGGTGGCCCTCCATTCCTTCTCCTTCTGTACTGGGGTCTGCCTCTATGGTCTGCGCGGGGCCCTCCTCAGGTACTGACGTGTTGTGTAGCCCCTTGGGCGTCTAGGGCCTGTACTCAGGAGGCCAGATGGGGGCTGGGTCTAATGTGAGGGACCGCACCTGGACCTGTACCTCCCACCGGCCCTTGGGGCCTCCTGCTGTCTTCACTGATGACCCGCAGTCCAAGCACTAGCCTCCCTTCCCAGAAGTGGTGGGGGCAGCCTCCCACCGCCTCTGCCTTATTTGAATGTCCTTAACTGGTCCTCAGCCAGGGACTCCCCTTTCATGGGGCCCTCGGGGTGGCAGGGGCCAGAGGCCACAGGTGCCAGTCCCTCACCCCGCTGTGGGGGTGGGGCGTGGCCCTCCATTCCTTCTCCTTCTGTACTGGGGTCTGCCTCTATGGTCTGCGCGGGGCCCTCCTCAGGTACTGACGTGTTGTGTAGCCCCTTGGGCGTCTAGGGCCTGTACTCAGGAGGCCAGATGGGGGCTGGGTCTAATGTGAGGGACCGCACCTGGACCTGTACCTCCCACCGGCCCTTGGGGCCTCCTGCTGTCTTCACTGATGACCCGCAGTCCAAGCACTAGCCTCCCTTCCCAGAAGTGGTGGGGGCAGCCTCCCACCGCCTCTGCCTTATTTGAATGTCCTTAACTGGTCCTCAGCCAGGGACTCCCCTTTCATGGGGCCCTCGGGGTGGCAGGGGCTCAGAGGCCACAGGTGCCAGTCCCTCACCCCGCTGGGGGCTTTGTACACACACACTTCTGGGTGTCTGGGGGACCCTACCCCACTGGGCTCACCGGACTGAGGCTCCTAGTCCCCCAGCAGAGAGATAGCTGCAGACTTCCACGCCTGCTCCTCCTCAATTGCCTCCTGGCTGCTGGCTCTCTAGAGGACTCTGGGGCCTTGTAGGAGCTGCTCCACCTGTGCTCCTCTCAACCAGCTCCTAGATCTGATACTTGTGCTACGGGGCCATGACCAAAGAGTCCCCAGCTCCCCAATTGGGTGGGCTTTGTGGCCCCACATATTCCCCCAAGCCCCAAGAACCCGGAAGCAGGTTGCTAAATTCCGGGCCCAGGGTGGCCCGTCTAGATTCACTGTCACGGCCTGAGGTGCCCAGCACCTACTGCCTCACTTCTCCTGCAACTATCTCAGCCGTGGGACCTCCAAAATCCTCCAGACTTGGAGCAAGCGTGCCCTGTGTGTTCCCCTCGTGGGAGCCACTAACAAAGTTCCTCTTTGAGGTATTTAAGGGGGGGCCCAGGCCCCTTTTGCTCCCTGCTGACTCGACACACACGGAGAGATCAGCCTATCTCCATACCCCCCTGGTAGCATCCCCTCCTTGGATTCCTACTTAAATTATTTACATTAGTCACGTCCATCTTCTTCTCTCCTGAAATGAAAGCCCAGATACACAAAACAACGGAAAGGAGAGATGTTCAAGGCATACTTTTTACACAGAGAAAGAGAGAGTGAGAGAGAAAGAGAGGGATAGAGAGAGAAAGAGAAAGAAAGCGAGAAGTTGGAGGAGAAAGGAAAGGAGGCAGAGAGAAGAGGAGAAAGAGAGAGAGAAAGAGAGAGAGAGAAAGAGAGAAAGAGAGAAAGAGAGAAAGAGAGAGAGAGAGAGAGAGAGAAAGGAAGGAAGGAAGGAAGGAAGGAAGGAAGGAAGGAAGGAAGGAAGGAAGGAAGGAAGGAAGGAAGGAAGGAAGGAAGGAAGGAAGGAAGGAAGGAAGGAAGGAAGGAAGGAAGGAAGAGCTCCTGATAAAAAAGAAGGATGTTGAGCTAGCAAGTGTGCTTCGGACCACAAATGGAGTGTGCCACCGAACACGTATCGCGCCTGGACAGGCCGGTGAGGTAGATGGGGTGCAGGCATTGCTGCCCCTCCTTTTAAGATAACTGATGTGCCAACATTCTATCTGGAGGTGCCCTGTGGACATCGGAGAGGTGGACCCAATAGTGCAAGCCCTTTACTTTCACCGCAAAGGGAGTGCAAAACACCACCTCGTAACGCCCATGGAACCCAGGTTGTTCCACCTGCGCATAAAATTGCAAATGTACACAAAATCACCAGGCAGCAGCGGTTTTGTGGTCATGCGCTTGGGATCTGCCACCTTCGTGGTTGCTTCGTCCGGTGTCTCTATCGTCTCAATCCTGGGAGGTGTAATCTGTCGCAAAACACATTTAATTGCCCTAGTTAGTGTGATCAAATAATCTTTGAACTTATTGTCTAACACCGCTGCTGCCCTATGTGCGTCTGAAGCTCTTGCTACAGGGGATATGATTGTGTGCATACGCCGACCAGTGACCACTCCTTCAGGTGACAAATGTCGGTCTTTGCTGGGCTCTGTACATAGACAGGGGCAAACAGTGCACCCAATTCTTCTTCAACGTGGTACACAGTTTGGAAAATTTACTTTTGAGTAGCCCATTTATCCTCTCCACAATGCTGTTGGCCTGTGGGTGGTAAATTGAACACCTGCGGTGCTTAATGCCAAATAGTGGCGTGACGTGCCGAAATAATGCATTAAAAAAATGTGTGCCGTTGTCTGACCTTAAAACCTTGCACACACCCCACTGATTGAAAACCTCATATACCAAAAATCTAGCAGCACATTTGGCATCCGGATGTGCACACAGCCCCGACTCCACCCACCTTGAGAAGGAACAAACCACTACTGTGAGGTACTGGGAGCCATTGCAACTCTTACCCATATCAGCATAGTCTATGTGTAATTCATGGAACAGGGAGAAATAGGTGCACACCTAAAATATAAGGTTTCTTTGTAACTTAATTTAGTATACCAGGCAAGCTGGTTTTTAGAACTTCAACGTGCAAGGGAGGAAATAAGACCTTGACATAAGGTCCTGTGAAACACATAAAGAGAAAAAGGATCCAACAATAGGAATCCTCCCATCCCTCGCACACTGTCAACAATCTACCAGAAAGGTGGTAACTAGTTATAGGTAGAAATAAACAGCTATAGGTCAAATAGGATTCAATAAGCAGTGTTCCATTAATGGAGATCAAGAGGAAAGAAAATTCCAGAAAATATGAATTCAATAAAATACACAAAGTTTTTTAATCACAACCTGTGATCATAGGCAAACATGTAATTCATAAGTCCAAGATATAAGGTACTCTGGCTTTACGCGTTTCGAGGGTCTTCCTTCTTCTTCAGAAGCAAGGCTTTAACTGTCGATGATACATAGAAGGTAGTGGATAATTCAATTGAATTGGATGCATTGGAGAAAAAACAATGAGATATCATATATATCAGGTTAGCTGATACTTGTGATAGTTTACATTCCGACATTTGAGGAATCATATAAATGAATCGCCAGGTGGCCACAATGGTCCATTAAAACATAGGTACTGTCATATGTAGGTATTATCAAAGGTTGAAGGTCAAAGGCATAAAAAGGAGTAATTACAATCTATGTGTTTTCAGCATTTGGACATCCATATGGATTAAATGGGTTAGTGGAAATCAATCTTCAGGGTGTCTCACAACATATGGAACAGGTATTAAAACAGGCAAGTGCTAAACTAATGGGAGTGATCTCAATGCTAATAAATGACAACTCGTACTCTATAGGTAAAAAATCATTCGGCTTATCATTAAGGAAAAATTGGAGATAAGACTAACCCATTGGTACTAAGTAGGGTCCTGGGTCGAGTGTAAAAAAGATAGAAACGGAAGACTATAGAGACAAATGACGGATAGATATACTCACTTAGTTAGTTGTGCCGAGGTGTCGTGTAATAATGTAGAGAGAGCTATAGAGTGGCCAACAAGGCTGCTGCTCTTTAGAACATAGAGGGCTCTACTTCGGAACCTAACAGGGAGAAATGGGACATTTAACTCAAAGTTTTAAGGTCAAGTCCGCGGATACATTTAGCAAAAAAAACCTTAAGGCGGCAAACACATAAGGTCTCCTTCTCAAATAATTCATAACTCTCTAAGTCTCAGGGAGGATTAATTAATTAGCCGTAATATAAGTCAAAGGATAACCAAAGATTTGTAAATATAAACAGATAGCCATAGATAGTGAGGACCACGTTACGAGTTGAAAAACGACTAGAAAAAAGAAAAAATACGTGTGGCTATCGAGACAGGATAGCCAAATATCCAAAATAAGATATTCCATACCTTAAACAAGAAGAAAAAGAAGTGTACCTCGTCCATGCGGTCTAACTGGTGGATGGTACAAGCTTAGTGAGGCAACTCGTCGTATGCCGATGTATCCAAATGCATTTCATCAATACACGTATCAACGGTATACTGAAAAGACAAATGGCTCTGTATAAGCGAATACAGGGGTAGCTGATAACACTTTTAAAGCAAGAGAGATACGGGACGTAGGAAAGCTAAGAAAATATTCTTACATGATGCTGGTTCACGAGGAATCAGTTGCTGGGTCCTCTATGCCACGGGAAGTGTTCAAAAAATGGTGACGATCGTGAACGGGACAGTCGTTCTGGGCTGTAAGTACCAGCGTGGTCTAAGCACGCAGTACAACACAAATCCACTAAGATTTAAAGAAAGAGGGTTGCAGTTAGGAAAAGTAGCTACCGCGGAAGCCCGGTCTGGATGACCAGTATTCAATCGTGTCTAATGGTCTTACCTCTAGCTCGGAGGATCACAGAGTGAAGAGGCGTGAGGCAAAGGAAGTATGCGCAACGCGTCCTTAGAGATAGTAACTAAGAGCTCGGAAAGGTTACACGTATACAGACAGGCGCGTCGAGTGTTCAGTGGAACTAGAGAGGGGACTAGATTCAAAGGTCAGTACGCACCGCGGCGGCCATCATGGAGTGTAATGGGCCATTAGAAAGGAAGCCCTAAATATAGATGTGGCAGGACTGGAATTTAGAAAAAAAGGGAGGATATAGTACAGAATAAAGGGTGTAATGGTAGGTACATGAAGATCAATAATAATGTAAAGTATCCAAAAGATCAATCCAGAATTTTTCTCTCCTAGAGAGGAGTGCAAGATAATTACCTCCCTTGGGTTTTTTTTTACAACCTCAATTATCTGAAATTATATTTGGGCAATTGAATGTTGTTGCTCAAGGAAATGACATGCAACTGGTGACCGTTTGTTTTTACACCTAATTGTGGACTTGTGTTCTGTCCATCTGTCTTCCACTGGTCTAGTGGTTTGACCAATGTATAGTTTACCGCATGGGCATTTGATCGAATAGATCACTCCTGCGGAGAGGCAGGTTGCAAACCTGCTTGTTACGTACCCCTGTAAGCATTTTTCCTTATTTTTCCTTATTTTTCCTTATTGATAGACATTGGATTGATGGCTTCATTGTTATTGATCTTCATGTACCTACCATTACACCTCTTATTCTGTACTATATCCTCCCTTTTTTTTCTAAATTCCAGTCTTGCCACATCTATATTTAGGGCTTCCTTTCTAATGGCCCATTACATTCCATGATGGCCACCGCTATGCGTACTGACCATTGAATCTAGTACCCTCCCTAGTTCCATTGAACATTCGACGCGCCTGTCTGTATATGTGTAACATTTCTGAGCTCTTAGTTACTATCTCTAAGGACGCGTTGGGCATAGTTCCATTGCCTCACACCTCTTCACTCTGTGATCCTCCGATCTAGAGGTAAAACCATTGGACACGTTTGAATACTGGTCATCCAGAGCGGGCTTCCACGGTGGCTACTTTTGCTAACTGCAACCCTCTTTCTTTAAATCCTAGTGGATTTGTGTTGTACTGCATGCTTAGACCACGCTGGTACTTACAGCCCAGAACGACTGTCCCGTACACGATCGTCACCATTTTTTGAACACTTCCCGTGACATAGAGGACCTAGCACCTCATTCCTCGTGAACCAGCATCATGTAAGAATAGTTTCTTAGCTTTCCTACTTCCCGTATCTCTCTTGGTTTAAAGGTTTTATCAGCTACCCCTGCATTCGCTTATACAGCGCCATTTATCTTTTCAGTATACCGTTGATATGTGTATTGATGAAATGCATTTGGATACATCGGCATACAACGAGTTGCCTCACGAAGCTTGTACCATCCACCAGTTAGACTGTGTGGATGCAGTACACTTCTTTTTCTTCTTGTTTAAGGTATGGAATATCTTATTTTGGATATTTGGCTATCCTGTCTCGATAGCCACACATATTTTTTCTTTTTTTCTAGTCATTTTTCAACTCGTAACGTGGTCCTCACTATCTATGGCTATCTATTTAGATTTATACATCTTTGGTTATCCTTTGGCTTATATTACGGCTAATTAATTAATTCTCCCTGAGACTTAGAGAGTTATTAATTATTTGAAAAGGAAACCTTATGTGTTTGCCGTCTTAAGGTTTTTTTTGCTAAATGTATCCGGGGACTTGGCCTTAAAACTTTGAGCTAAATGTCCCATTTCTCCCTGTTAGGTTACGAAGTGGAGCCCTTTATGTTCTAAAGAGCAGCAGCCTTTTTGGCCACTCTCTAGCTCTCTCTACATTATTACACGACACCTGGGCACAACTAACTGAGTGTATCTATCTGCCACTTTTCTCTATAGTCTTCCGTTTCTATCTTTTTTACACTCGACCCAGCACCCTACTTAGCACCAATGGGTTAGTCTTATCTCCAATTTTTCCCTAATGATAAGCCAAATGATTTTTACCTATAGAGTATGAGTTGTCATTTATTACCATTGAGATCACTCCCATTAGTTTAGTACTTGTCTGTTTTAATACCTGTTCCATATGTTGTGAGACACCCTGAAGATCGATTTACACAAACCCATTTAATCCATATGGATGTCTAAATGCTCAAAACACATAGATTGTAATTACTCCTTTTTATGCCTCTGACCTTCAACCTTTGATAATACCTACATATGACAGTACCTATGTTTTAATGGACCATTGTGGCCACCTGGCAATTCATTTATATGATTCTTCAAATGTTGGAATGTAAACTATCACAAGGATCAGCTAACCTTATATATAAGATATCTCATTGTTTTTTCCACAATGCATCCAATTCAATTGAATTATCCAATACCTTCTATGTATCATCGACAGTTCAAGCCTTGCTTTTGAAGAAGAGGGAAGACCCTCGAAACGCGTAAAGCCACAGTACCTTATATCTTGGACTTATGAAATACATGTTTGCCTATGATCACAGGTTGTGATTAAAAAATGTGTGTATTTTATTGAATTCATATTTTCTGGAATTTTTTTTCCTATGATCTCCATTCATGGAACAGTGCTTATTGAATCCTATTTGACCTATATCTGTTTATTTCTACCTATTACCACCTTTCTGGTGGATTGTTGACAGTGTGCGAGGCACGGGAGGATTTCTCTTGTTGGATCCTTTTTCTCTTCATGTAATTCATGGAACAGCCCAGTTGGGTGGGGCAATGTGCCCCGTAATGTCTGTAGTGTCATCCCTGTCCTGAAACTTTGACATGTGGTGCAATGTATGACCATTTCTGTAATATTTTCCTGGATGTTTGGTATAAACCTGTTGTCCTGTTTATCTGCTGTGATGTGCTGCTTGGAACTGTGAGATAGGTAGTGTAACTGTTCAAATGCTACTGCTATCAGCTCCTGGGGCGTTACTGTCTTCCCAGAGCTCTCTTGTCTCCAGAGCAGATCTGTTGGGGATTGCTTGCAATATCTTCATAGCCATAATTCTTTCTCCCTTCCTGGTGCCCTTCCTTGTAACTTGATAATCTGGGAGATGGGAAATGCTGTATAAGGTATCGGATGTTCGCTCACTAGTGGGTGGTCACAATGTATTCAGCGGACATTTCATTTGGCAGATACGCTGCCATTGTGGCTGCCATGTCAGCGGCTGTGTTCCCCATTAATATTTCGTTGGTCCACTTGTCAACCGCCACAACAGATGGCTTGGATAACGCTTCTATCCATGTTTCTAGCAGTGCTGGATGCTGCACCGGGGATCCAACCACCCTCCGAAAGCCCCGCCTCTTCCAGCGGGATAGACCGGCGTGTACCGTTGTTGTGACATACGCCGAATATGAATATATTATGAATATATTGTGACATGGCACCATTGAGATGCCATCAAAGCTTCAATAAGCGCTATGAGTTCTGCCACCTTTGCAGAATAATGCATGGGCAATCTTTTCATGACCACCAACTTGTACTCCCCTTCCTCAAGTCGTACCACTGCTGCCCCTGTATGTCTTTGACCTCTCTCCTGGTCAATTGTGGATGACCCGTCAATTAAAAGTATCTCACCCTGCGACAATGCGCAGCCCCTTGTTTTAGGGACGTCGTCGTGGCACAGTTGTGAACCATTAAATCCTCTGTAGTAGGCATGTCTGTTAGGAAGGTGGCAGGGTTCACTGTTTTGCATCTCACCACATGAATATGGAGTTTAGAAATGATAATCTCATATGAATAAGTCCTTTGTGCAGTCAGTGTATATTTTGACCTCTCCAGAATGGCCACTCCACATACAATGTAACTGAACACCCCATTACAATTGTAGAACGTTTCTCTATTGTAAAAGAAGCAGCTGTTAAAGCTTGTTCGCCTGTGAACTGCCCTTGCATCACTGAATCCAGAGTGCCGCTGTGATAGGACAATGGCTTATGGGCCATAGTGGTCTTCTGTGTCAGTACCGCTGTCATGAGCTGGCCATCTGAATGTGAGAACAAGTAAAATTCCTGTGTGTAGTCTGGGTGGCCAGTACGGGTGCCGAACTAATGACTTCTTTTAAATCGTCAAACTGTTTGATCATGATTGCAGTCCACTGTAGCTTATGATCCTTTGTTTTTTGAGCTTCCAGAAGAACTTGTAAAAGTGGTCTTGTGTATGCAGCGTAATCTAGGATCCATGCCCTACAGTAATTGCACAGCCCCAAAAACGTCTGCATTTCATTAACTGAGGTGGGTCTGGGGGTGGCGCGTACTGACGCTGCCCTATCCGGTAGTATCCTTTTACCATTTACTGATATGAACTGCCCTAGATAGAGCACCTCCTGTTGGCAATATTGTAACTTAGCCTTATCAACCTTGTACCCCTTGTAGGCCAGCAATTGTAGGAGCATATTGGAATCCTTTCGGCAGTGTTGCTCGCTGTCCCTACACACTAACAAATTGTCCACGTACTGGATAATCGTACAGAATGTTCCCTAAATCAGCGTGCAGTATCCTTTTAAAGATGCTCGGACTCTCACAGTATCCCTGAGGTAGTCTGTTCGAACCGCATCTGGCCCTGTGTAAATGCTGTGGGGTACCTTGATTCCAGATCAGTGGAATCGAGAAGAATGCATTTTTCAAGTCTACTACAGTGAAGTATGTAGCTTCCTTAGGGATACTGCATAAAATTGTTGAAGGATCAAGAACGACTCGAAACTCTTTTTGCACCGCATCATTTAGGAGGCGCAAGTCCTGGATCATTCTCCAATTGCCCCCTGACGATTTGTTGACAGGGCATATCACTGTGTTACCCGAAGAAGTGGACGGCACGATAATTCCCTGGTCCAGTAGGGCTTGCAATGTATTTCTAATACCCTCCTCCGCCTCCCTTGATAACGGATATTGTTTTACCCTAGGCATCACTACACCTGACTTCAATGTTATACGCAAAGGGGTCTTTCAGTAGTCCCACATTGTGTGGATTTGTAGTCCACAAAGGCGGAGTGAGGTGTTGTAAGTCTTCTTCAAGAAATAGAGATGGGGTAAGTACTGCCATCCGAGGGCAATGCACCCTTCAGTATTGTACCATTATGTCACAGGGGATTCAAATCTCTAATATTATTTCACATCTTTATCATTGTTCTCAAACCGCTCGTCATCCGTCACTTCCTTTAATTGTACTGTCAGAGCTATACAGAGCACTGTGCGCCACTCACCCGTCCCTGTCAATTCC
Organism: Ambystoma mexicanum; assembly: GCF_040938575.1. Taxonomy (NCBI): domain Eukaryota; kingdom Metazoa; phylum Chordata; class Amphibia; order Caudata; family Ambystomatidae; genus Ambystoma; species Ambystoma mexicanum. The sequence goes on along the minus strand of NC_090925.1, from coordinate 1,161,009,607 downwards.
TACTAGGACAACCCTCTTGTCAGAAACCAACAATCCCTGTAAATCCAGTGACAATATGGTTCCCGCCACCTCCTGAGGTGACACAACAGGGTGAGAAATGAAATCTGTGGTCACCCGCCAATACTGCTTGGCAATCTGAGGCACCGTCTTCACAAGCACAGTAATACCATAAACGAACAGGTCCGGGTCCACGGGAATCCCGCGAACCACCACCTCCCTTGTCATTGTGTGTAGTCCAAGCATTGCCCTTATCGCGCACATCCCAGGTGTGAAGCAAACTATACTGTGATCTGCAAATTATATTGTCATGTTTAACTTGCTGAGCAGGTCCCTGCCCAGCAAATTGACAGGGGAACCTTCAGTAATATAGCAAGGGAGCCCACACCACCTTGCCTCCCACTTTTACATCCAGCTCCCCAGTATATGGAACCTTGGAAATAGCCACAGAGAATCCCTGCGTGTCAAGATATTTACCTGATAATGGAAAATTCTCCTCCATGATGCATGATTTTGTTGCACAAGAGTCCACCATAAATATGAACTGCTTGTTTACTATCTCCACCCCCACCAAGGGTTCCTCCTCAGGGTGGATGGTCGTTGACAAGAGCGAACACGCTAGTGCTCTCTGTGGGTTGTCCTAATCAGGGTATATGTTCGTTCCAGGGAACAAGAAGGGTTGCCACCATTACTGCTGTTCCTCCAAAGGGAGCCGTGGTCCCACTCTGTACCCTATTAGCCGATGTAGCACCGCCATGCTGTTGCTGTTGCTGTGGTGGGTGCTGCACCTGTATATCAGAAACTTGAGGCTGCTGGTTATATGTCTGGGGCTGCCCCTGTAGATACCCTTGATTTTGATACCCTTGACCCTGTTGCGGATACCCTAGTCCTTGGGGCCATTGGGCCCTTGGCCCTGCTGTGGTGACCTGTAATTGTAGCCCATTTCAGGCCTACTCCTGCGCTCCCTTGTGAAATGCCCCCGCCTTAAACAATTCCAACATTGTGATGGTCCAAACCCACCTCCTCTAGGTCCAAATCCTTCTCCTCTTGCTCCTCAAAAGCCCTCTCTTCCTCGCTGTGGTCCTCCCTGCTGCCACTGTGGGCCGGGGTACTGATGCCCCCATCCCACTTTCCTTGTCCCCCTTCTGCCCAGAGCGCAGCAATGGCGGGGCTCACAATTTGTGTTGGGTACTCTCTGTTCCCTCTACCTGTGCAGGCGTCGACACAGGTGCCTGAACAACCTTTGCCAATTTCTTTTCTACCAATTTCGCTTCGTCCGCCTGACGCCTTTGAGCTGTTTCCCTCTCCTGTTCCTTAATCCTTTTGCAATGATGCACTATTAAACTCTGTATCTCCGGCCACCTCTTTGCCTCAATACCGACAATCTTATCTAGCACCTTCTGCACTTGCTTTGGCAATCATCTCTTTACAATAAAATAGAAAAACGATATTGAACGATCCCACGGTCCTCCCGTTTCATCTCTCCACATCTCTTGTAATTTAAGAATTAATTTATCTGGATCCTCATCATCACCCAATGTACACTGCATCATAGACTGTAAATCGGGGGTATCCGGGAAGGCTCTCTGTAACGCATCCACACCTATGCTCTAATTACGTTAAACGATGCTCCATCATGTTCATCGTCCCCCAGGATTATTTATTTTAAAAATGTGTTCATTGGTATTTTGTAAACAATAACACAGCATCTGTAGGTCGCTTCAGCAAATACAAAGCACAATATGCTTATATAGCAAAGACAGCTTAGTATCAAGTAAGTGTGTGGCATACCAGAAATTAAAATAAACAGGTACAGAACAAAACAAAACAAAGGGATAACTCTCCGGATTTAACAGTCAGGCTCTTATACAGGGTGTCGCGGGGGCATCGGCGTTGTGAGGGCAAACTGGTGGAATGGGTACATAGGCAGGGGCAACCAAGGAGGCAAAGTGTGTGAAGCTAATGGGGGATCAGGCAGGGAGCGGGGGGTTCACAATTTGCATGTTGCAGGTAGTCTGGCATTTAGTGGGGGGTTGTCATTGGAGGGATGGAACATAGTAGAAACAAGTGCTTTCCAAGAGTCATAGGTTCCTGCTTGGGTTTTGACCAGGCCTTATAGTGACCTAGCCCATGCCTTTGTCTCTGCATCACACCAACACTCAAGTTCATCATACCACAGTTTGTATTGTGGACCCCCCTTTTGTTTCCAGGACATGGCAATACAGCGTTTAGTACAGCGTTTAGCGGGGATGAAAGCCAAGCCCATAAGCCTGGTGACATGTCTAATTTTCCCAATTCTAGGGTATACTCCAAGTAAGCATTTCAGTGGGTTCCAGTGTATCTAGTAATTCCCGCTGCTGTTCAGGCGTGTTCAACATGGGACCAGAACGTTTGCACCTTGGGACATTTCCAGAACATGTGAATCAAATATGCATCTTCTGAGTTACAACACGGGCAGGTAAAGTACTTGTTTTTGTTAAATTGACCCACTGTACTGGGGGTCATGTACGTGCGGTGGAGTACGCTAATCTCGGACAGCCTAGATCTGGCATTCCCAAACACATTTTTAGGGAAATTAAGTGCAAGTTCCCACTCATGGTGAGTAATCGCAGCACTAATATCTGATTCCCATCGCACCTTTAGTTTGGGGGTTTGAGTGTTTGACCCCGATAGTAAGCAACTGTACAGTCTAGTTATATGCTTCCAGCCATCCTCAAGCAAGTACATTAAGGCCAGGAACGCCGTCTCCATAGGCTCTGTAGGCCACGCCTGCCATCTACAACTCGCCACTCCCTTTACTTTCAAGTATCGTAAAAATTGTCCATTGGGCAGCCCTGTCTGTTGAGTAAGATTATCTAGATCCCTGAACATCCCGCCCTCGTACATGTCGCCCCATGTAGAGATACCCCATACCTCCCAGCACCGGATAGCAGTCAGGTCTTCTCTGGTTTTGTATACATCTGCCGCTATGGGAGCATTAAATGAGTTGTGGTAACACACCTGAAGTAGCTTCAGTGCTCTAGCCCTAGTTTTCTTGCCTAAGGCCACAAGTAGTAGTACAGTGTTCGTGCAATTGCTCAGGAGCCATAGGATTTCTTTAAGGCGGGCCGGTGTCACCAAGTGTTGAAGCAGTATTGACTCAGAAGTAGGGTCATACGACAACCATTTTGAGACAAAGCTTAACTGAGCAGCCAGACAATAAAATTCTAGCCGAGGTGGTTGTGCACCGCCTTCCTTGTGGGGTAGGGACAGTACATTGAGGGAAAGTCTGTGACGGTTCGGGCCACAGAGAAAGTCTCTAATCCGTGTATCTAGAAGCCGAAAGAACTGGGCCCCATTGTAATCCTACACATTTGTGAAAAAATACAGGCATCTACGGAGAACAATCATCTTCACTATTTCAATTCTGCCCATGGGTGACAGTGGTAACTGGGGCCAAAAGGACATAGACCTCTTAAGGCCCTCCAGAACCATGAGGGTGTTTTGTGTATGTGTGTCCTCCGGGGTATGCGTAATATGGATTCCCAGGTATTTAAAGGAGCTCACCTCCCAGGGGAGACCCAAGTTCGGTAGGGAGGCCTCTTCCACCCCACAAAGACCAGCCAAGGGGAAAAGGTAGGAATTCTGCTTGTTAAAGACAATCCCAGACAGCTCTGCAAAGCTGTCCTGAATGTCCAGAACCATGGGTAGGTTATGATGTTGTTCACACTGGTAGAGTAAAATGTCATCTGCATATAAGGATACTAGGTGTTGGGAACACCCAATCAGGATGCAAGCATCCACATATTCCTGGCGCAAGTATACTGCTAGTATACTTGTATATACAGCATGGGCGACAACAGGCCTCCCTGGTGAGTTCCGCGCTGAATATCCCACGCTTTAGATATCTGTCGACCCAACTTCACCCTTGAAGTTGAAGAAGTATACAACAGCATCACCCAGCGGATAAAGCTCTCCCCCATCCCAAAGCTCTGCAACAAAGCAAAGATCCATTCCTAGTAGACAGAATCAAAAGCCTTAATTGCATTTAAGGACGCCACTGCATAGTTCTCAAGGTGGGAATTGGTCTTATCTATGATGTGCTGTAGAATGCAAAGGTTTAAGGAGGTGCTGCATCCCGGCACAAACCAGGTTTGGTCCATGTGTATCAAGGAGGCAATTACCTTGCAGAGACGCACTGTTAGTACTGTTGTGAGTATTTTCACATTGTAGTTTAACATGGCCAAGGGGCGATGTGAGTCGCACCTGTCCATTGGTTTGCCGGGTTTAGGGATGGGCATAACCAGGGTCTCCCTCATACTGGCCAGGAGCATGCCTTTATCATAGGCCTCCCCAAAAATCAGCAGAGGAGCTAAGGTAGAGCCGTAGGTCTTATAAAGTTCCGGGTGGGGTCCATCACCCCCGGGCGTTTTACTGGGAGTGAGGGGGGCGATTGCTCACTGATTTCTTCTGCAAGTGATGGGTTAGTCCAAGAGGCCATGTTGCGCCACTATGAGCTTTGGGAGAAAAATTTGTGAGAGTGCTTCAGTGATATCGCTCTGGGGCACCTGTTTATTATGACTCCATAACCGGGTGTAGTATGAAGTGAAGATGTCATTTATTGTAAGTTGGGATCTCCAAGGGGGCCCCAAATTCATTGTGCAGTAATGTGGTCTGGGGTGTTCTCGCTTGCAAAGCCATGCTAGTAATCTCCCAGGCTTATCCCCCTTTGCATGTGAACAGGCAGTTTGTGCGGTGTAGGCAAATTTAGAGAGCCTTTCCCATGCCTCTAAGCACCGAGTTCGGGTCTCGGCTAGTTCTAGCTCAGCAGACCTAAGGCTTGCTTGGCAAGCATCTTGTCTTTGAATTTCATCTTCTATAACTTTAAGGTCTTCTCGCAGTTTCCGGCATATGCCTCCAGCACCTGCTATCACATCACCCCTTGTCACCACCTTCATGGCTTCCCAAACAGTGGCCCATTCCTTCACACTCCCAACATTGCACTCTAGGAAATCAGTCAGGGAGTCCTAAAGCGCCTTCTTAAAAGCTGAATCGGTTAAGGTGCCTACCGGCATTCCCCAAGTCGGAATGGGGGGTCTAGGGCCTGTGGCATTTCAATCGATCACCAAAGGGGAGTGGTCGGATATCGAGCGGCCCATGTATTCTGCGCTGTATAATTCAGACACTTGTCCCAGCCCAGCGAAAAAGTAATCAATTCTGGGGTGTAGTTTGTGAGGAGATGAGTAACAGGAATAGCCTCTTGTGTTTGGGTGCAATTCTCTCCAGATATCCCCTAAGTCTAGGTCATTTAGTGCAGCATTTAATGTAGTAGTGGTTGGGGATGAGCACCCGTGGTAAGGGGAGGATCTATCAAGTGCAGCGTCCCTGACACAGTTGAAATCTTCGCCCCACAGGAAGAAGTTCTCGCGTTTCGACAAAATATAGCTGCTCAAGGTGCATACATGTGATGGGATATTGTGGTTCGGAAAGTATGAGTTCACAATCCAGATTTCTCTGTGCTCAAGGAAGCCCTGCAGAATTACATATTTTTATTTTTTATTTTTATTTGCATTTTTAATATGCTCACACAGCCCACGGGCACTGAGGCGCTGCTACAAGAATTGTTAGTTTATTTAGTTGCGCAATTGTTTTTTAGTTTTTTTATTTCTTACTTTCTTATAACGCGCTTAAATACTCAGAGGTTTCTAAGCGCGGACTCGGGGATCGAACCTATGTTGCTTTGTGTCATCTTGCTTCCAAGGCGAACATGTTGCCACTGAGCTATCCTCCCGGGACATACCGCCCCTTTCTGTCCCCATATTCTTCAAATAGTTGGAATGGTAACAAACGCTCTATCCATGTAAGCACCCCCCTAGCAAATTTAGAATACGTGGCCCCATATCCCGTCCTGGCCCAGCAATTCATGATCGCCTCTTGTTCGTCTTTCAATAGGTGGGTCTCTTGTATCAACGCTATGGATATTTATTTACGTCTCAGGTAGGATTTCACTCTGCTCCTGCGAAGATAAGACCCCAGCCCTCGCACATTCCAGGTTCATATTCTAATAGGGGCCATGGACATACAGCATGGGAAACTTCATCTGCCAGATTCCACTGCTATTACCCCAAATCATCGTAATTATCTTGTATAACAAAGTTACCAATAGCGTGGGGTCACTGGTGTCCCAGTTGACCTTATACATAGCATGAATACAAATCAGCCACAGGTGCTCACTCCCGGGGCTCCAGTCTTTTCAGTAACAACACCTTAAGCGCAATAGTAAAAAAACTGTATAACACTGCCCAGCATAGACATATTTCTCAGCATGCCTGTACTACCAAGACCATAGGGGGCTGTTGGGGGAAATCAGCAACAGGCCGGCTCCCAGTGTCAACTTGGAGAAGGCAAAAAGACCAGCAGTGGGTGACTGGACTCCTCGCTCCGACTGAACGAAGGGTAAACAGTTGAGGCGGTTTAAGTTATAATTATAGCAAAAGTGTAAGGAGCTCACAGATTGTGCCGTATCCAGGTTGAACATACGTACAGTATCGCCCCTGACTTTACTGTATCAGTAAGCGGATGCTATGTATTTAATTTACAGAGGGTGTAATAGGAGCTGTTGGGATTGAACGTACATTCAGGTGTCATTTTTATCAGCCAGATTGTTGTGTTCCAACCACATGGTGTATTTGAGCATGTATTTGAGGCCCAATTGTCCGAGTATCGCCTTTATCAGCACAAAGGAATTTCTGGCTCTCGGGACCATGGGCGTGCAATTCGGTATATAGAGATCCTGTAGCTATCCCTCTCTATCTTACCGCCTTCGTGAGAATATTTCAGGAGCACTTCCCTGTCATGGAAATTCAGGAACCTGGCTATGACGGGCCTTGGGTGAGATCCAGGTGGTGTTTTCTTTTGGAGTGAGCGGTGAGCACGCTCAAAAGTGAATCCCTTTGAGAGGTTGCCAGGACCAATTTCTTACAACATGTTCTCAATGTACATGGTAGGGTCTGGTCCCTCAGCTCCTTCCAGAAAAGCCAGCATGCAAATATTGTTCCTGCAAGATCTTCCCTCTGCATCCTCTGCACGTGATTCCAGTGTAGTATTCCTCATTTCCAGTTCTTTGACTCATGCCACAAGATCCTTGGTGTTGTCGCGGGTCTCCTTTAACCGTAATTCAGCAGTTGTGACCCTATCTGCCAGTTGCCTGCCATCCTGTCGAAGGAGATGGACATCAACCTTGACCTCGTCAATTCTGGTTTCAAGTGATGATCTCAGGGCAGCAATTGCGGCAAGAACCTGGTCTTCCTGTGGGGTTTTGTGCAGAAGTAGGTGGCCCAGTTTATGCACCCTCCTCCGTTTGGGTGACTTCACAATGCCTATTTTGGGCAGCAAAGGAGTCCATGATCGATGGCTTGCCCTTATGTTTTGTAGGTGACATTCCGGGACACTAGGGCAGCTGCAAACCCTCAAACGTGGCAACACACCGCGCAGTGAGAGTGTCTGTGGGTGAAGGTAGAGTTCGGTGGATCAGACCACTTGTTACAGCATCAACAAAGAATCTGTCTCCAGCAAGCCTGGGGAAGTGTGATGCCAGGGTTTCCCAATCGTTGTAGTGACCCCCTCAGGGTTGGGTCTCCAGGTCACGACAGTGGACGTAACAGCACAGAAATATAAATGTACATGTAGGCACAAGGGAGGGGTGAGGCAAGCATATGTCACAAGGCTCGTAGTGCCTGAGCAGGCCAGGCGACAGTTCCCAGCAGTCTTGAAAGTGCACACACCAGGCTGTAGATGTGTGTCTTGTGCTAACCAGGCAGCCACCAAAGCAGCATGTGTAAGAGACAGAGCGTGCTGAAAGAAGTCTAGAACAACGGGGCAACCAGGTAGTGCCTGCGGGTGCTCTTGGGACATGTGTATTAGGCCTGATCAAGCCAGAGGGTAGATCCAGCAAATTGTGGGGAGCACACACCAAAATGCAAAGTGTGTGTCCTGCGACAATCAAGCGGTCACTAAGGCAGCATGCATTGGAGTTAGAGCGGGCGAGAGAGGGCCAAATACAGTGGGGCAACCTGGCAGTGTCCGCGGGTGTTCCGAGGAGTGGATGAGGTTCTACAAGGTGGAGGATGCAGTTCAATTAGGGTCAAAGTGAAGCTTTGCAGGTGCTCGCGATGCTAGCGCAGCCCTGCCACATGTGCAGATGTGACGGATAAGGCATGGGCCAGGAGGAGCTTCTGCGCCAAGGGCACTGCCGGCACCACTCACGTTGTCCCACGTGGTCTCAGTGGAGTGGAGGAAATCTCGGCAATCCGCTCACCTGATAACACCATAGATCAAGGCACTGCAACTGTCCTGCTTCACGGTCCAGGCAACGGCCAGCAAGGGAAGGCGTTGAGGGATGATTACCCTTCAGAGAGCCAACAGTAAAGCCGAATGATATGCAATAGAGACCCGGAAGCCTTCAAGGTGTCTCAGCGGCCGCCATCTTGGAAATCCCGGGACTCGGGTTGGAGGCTGAAGTTCCCGGCAATTCTGGGTCCGATTCTGTCGGACAAAAAGCGTTCGAGTAGATGCCAAGTTCCCCTGAAGGTAAGTGGAAGGGGCTGTAAAAAGTGAGCAGTTTAAATCGCTGCTGTGAGGATCAGTGCAGGATCACAGTGGGAGCATTGGGCAGATCAGACCTCACTCCATCAAGCTCTTAATATTACCCACTGCCAGGGCACCACCGCTGTTTGCTTCTCAAACTCATATATCCACTTGCTCGCCCCTGCTGTGAGCTGTGGGTTAGCCTTACTCAAATTATTCTTATCCATCTGGGGCCAGAGCACATACTGTGTAGTCCCCACCCCCCTCAGGTAACACGGAGCATCTGCATTTGCCCCACTTCCTAAACCCTTCTTCACAATTCACCTTTTTCTTGCCGGACCTAGTCCTCAACCTGCCGTTCCCCTCGTGCCTGCTGCTTGGGGGGTATTCTCTGCCGCCTCTTCACCCCTTCCTTCTCCTTCACCCTGTTCCTCAGTAAACAAGTCACTATCGTCCTCCCTCTCAACATTTTCCTCTGCCGCATCCTCTTGTCTGAAAAGTGTCCACTTACCCCCACCTTCTTCCTTTTCACCACATACATTTATTATTCTTCCCTTATCCATTCTGAGCAAGAAATCATCTGATCTCCATTCCCTTGATCCATTTTCTGGTGCCCCTACTTCCCCCACTACTTTTGAGGATGCTTGTATCCTGTTCAGTTCTGTTAACAACTCTGACAACCTGATTTTGAACTCCCTTGACCTAACACCCGCGGATGCTGATGTTTCAGACTGGTTTGTATATGGGATTGGGGGAGCGGTAGCCTGCGGTGTTACTGGTGTTGAAGGGGTCCCTATAACAGCTGAGGGGGTCCCTATCACTGCAGGGACATAGATTGGATTTGTGTATCCTTCTGTGGGACACTCTATCAAGGGATATAATCCCCTGCGCTCCGCTGGCACCCCGCCATCTCATTCTCCCTTCCTGCACTTCCATCTCTCTGTCTTTGTGCCCCTCTTCCATCCCCTTGATCCTGTGTCCTCGAACATGCGCCAAAGGTCCAAAATGTGCTTTATCTTCTGTAGCTGTTTCCCCTTATACTTAGCTACAAAAAATGTGGACATATGTTCCAGCATGCTCTTATTGTGGGAGCCCTGCTCTGGACATGGGTAGGGCATCCCCCTTCCTCCCGTCTCCACGATCCACTGCTTATGGTATTTCTCCACCCTGTCAAGATACAGTGGCAGGGCCTTATACATACACTCTAATGGTGTTCACCCTCCGATGTTAGTGCGGTCTATTGTCTTACTAATCCCGCAAGGCCCCACTAACGTGCAGCGCACACTGCTGCTGCTTGTAACAAGAAAAAGGAAAATCAACCTCCAACCTTTTCTGTTCCCCTCCCCCATGCCCACACACTACTTCACACAACCATTCAGTGACACACAATGCTGCAACACACACAATGAATGCCTCTCCTAAGGCCTGTTCTTCAGCAAATGAAACACAAATGCAATAAACTGAAATAACAAAACTAAAATAACAGCCACTACTTGTTCCAGGCCTACTACTTATGTGAGACCACTACTTTTATTTACGTATTCCTCCTTTAAATAATATATTTTATCGTGGTACCACCTTCCCTCCCCTTCCGAGGAGGGTCTCCCTGCCTTACCTTATAATGCTTTACTGAAATAATCTCTTCATAGTACACACACCAAAAAGAAATAAGCAAAAAGAAATAACACAACTACGTCACTTTAACGACCTCCTTTTCCACGTGCTCACACCTCTCACATTTCCTCATGCATCTGTCCCCTACATGTTATCGCTAACAAGAGTCTACTCACATGTGCATGCTCACCCGAACTTCTCCGTAACGTGGTTCAAACACCGGCCTGCACTCTCCTCTGAGCCGTGCCCCGCTTCAAAGAGCAGAGAGAACTTCTCTTAAAATGGCTCCTGCTAAAGCACTCGGAACACGTGTTGTTTCGGGACCAGTCGCTGTCGGTGGACGTGGCTCCTTCTGGAGAAGCGTGCTGGAAGCCTGCTCAAGTATGGGGGTGTGCTGGGATCACATGGGGGATACCAACTGAAGGCAAGTACTTGAACGCTCACACCATGGAACCCACTAAGGAAGAAAGGCCCAAGTCGATCTTGTAAGGGTTACAAGTTTTCATCTAATACACAGATGAGTGCAACAGAAAAGGACTATGTTGCCAAGAACGTTCTGGCGAAAAGTAGTAAAAGCAGAATCTTATAAAGAAAAACATTGTCACTTATAGCACTGGTCAGCTGGTTGGTGTGCGCCTATACATGATCCACCTGCTCCATAAAAGATGCCAGATCATTGGTTCCAGCCCAGACCGTCCGTCTTCCATCAAGTGGGTGTTGTAGTGATCCTCTTGTTCTCGCGTCGAAGGTCAAAGAAAAAATTAACTACACTCCTATCACAATGCTACTTTGTCATTATACTGTGCACCTGACAGATTTTAGGGTTTGGCTCAAAGGAGGTTCTGGGGCACTCTGACCTCCACACACACATCTCACTCACTCCTTTTCGCGTCATCTGGCTCAAAGGTCTCCACCCTCGTTTTGAACAATAACTTATCCCTCCCAGCACCTCGTAATACAAATCACATGACTGTATTTCAAAGACATACAATGTACGTACTCTTTGAACATCCAGGACTTGTTACTTTTAGGGTTGGTGGTCAGAGGGCACCTGGTGCTATGGAATTCTGGGGTCTCAGGGCTCAGTCAGCTATATGGGCTATAAATGAATACGCGTTGTGGCCAGGGGCTGTCCTCATGAGAGCCCGGGCATAGCTGGAGATTTCCCTTGTCTCGCAAATTGGGCCTAATGCATGCAATGTCGCATTTGCAGCGCAGGCCTTGTCCTTAACTACAATTACTAACATCTATGCAAAAATAGCAACACTACACTATGTGGGTTAATTATTGTTATAATATGTTTCATTAAGATGTAAGGAGATCTGGAAGTGCTTGGGAGGGATTTAGACGCCTGATGATGTAAGATAGAATGTTATGGTGTGAGTGAGGGAATGCTTGTAGTAAAATTCTCAGGCAGTTGGAGAGCCCCTGCCTGGGTGATGGGAGCCAGTGGTGTTGCTACTGAGCTATCTATATGTAATTTAAGTATCCTTAATAAAGTGACTGCTGGAACCTACCTATGAGCATGAGCATCCTACATTATTACAATTATATCTTATTATATTGAGGTGGGGTCCTTTATATTGGGGTGGTCCTTTTGCCATCCCCCCTCCCACCGGGCCCATCATAGTGCTTTGAATGCATTTCGCTGAACACTAAAGCACTTATGGGGGTTGGACAGGGTTGCACCATTCCCAACAGATCCTATTATATAAGAGACATTCAAGGATTTCCGAGTAGTAAGGGGAGGAGATGAAGGCTGATAGTTGGCAGGATTGTTGGGATCAGCCAACAGCTTCTTGGAGATTGATTGTCATCCGCCGTCACGGCCATTGCCGTAATTGGCGGTTGTATCCGCGTTGGAACTAGAGACACAGAGGTAGAGTGTTTTAGTCCTTTCTCTGTCTTCTTGTCACCAGTCCCAGTTACGTGACGCAGCGCCGCTGGAAGTATTTAAACTCCCCGCCTCCGGGTAGTCGTTGCGTTGCAACCCACTTTGGACACTTCCTGTTTCCGGGTTTCCTCGCTCCGATCCTCTGCCGGATCTGCCAGAGGGTTTCCTGTTTGTTCCTGTGTTTCCTGTTTCCTTCCTCGGAACACCTCCATTTCCTTCTGCTACTCCGGGCGGTACTCCGGTGTGCCTATTTTCAATTTCTCTCTCTTTTCTGATTTCCGGGAATTCTTCCCGTTTCTCTCTTTCTTTTAGCTCCTCCGAGCTGGCTAGCTACGCAACTATTTTTCCTCTTTCTGGAACCATTGCCATTTATTCTAATTGCCACAAGGAGCCTCCGTCTCTCCTGACTCGACAATTGCACTTCTTCTACTCAACAATCAGACTCGCTCCATTGCTCACTTCAGCGACTATTCTGGAATTGAAGAGTCAACACTGCTCGCAGGGTTTTTTCCCTTTTGGGTTTTTCCCTGATTCCGGCTTGGTTCCGGAAAGGGAGTCACGGGACAGCTGTTTATCCAGCGGTCACTGTGGCTTCCCTCCGTGACAAGCACATTCATCACAAGAAAGAAAGAGACTACCTTGCACGACGACGTCTACAAGAAACCGTCAACTCAGACAGCTCAGGTGAGGAGAGTGTGCTTGTGGGGGAGAAAGAGTTTGAATTGCACCACTCATCACAGATTGCAACGCCAAAAGCTTCAAGGATGTCCGCTGAGGATCAGGTTCAAGAACTATGGAAGGCTTTTCAAGCAATGTCTCAAGAGCTACAAGGAGTGAAGACCGAGAACGCTCTGCTTAAACAGATGGTATCAGCTAGAGAACCTGCCCCCTCAGAATTACCACCCATGGCACTGTCCTCTGGGAAATTCGATGGATCTCCCAAAAAGGTGAAGGAGTTTCTGGAAGCCTGCATGGTTTATTTCACTGTTAGGCCTTGTACCTTCGCTACCGATCAGTCCCGGGTGGGTTTCTTAATTTCAAATATGACAGGTAACGGCCTGTCTTGGGCTACACCATTGGTGACTAGTGTAAATGCCATTTTGCAAGATTTTCCAGGGTTTCAAAATTTGCAGCGGGAAACTTTGTTGACACCCTGTGGGCAGACAAGGTGGGTCTCCCCCGGATACCACGGAAGGAGGGTCAGAAGGTTGAAGGAGTGGATGGGACACCATTGTCTTCTGGTCCTATTACCCATACTATGGAAGAGCTTTCTTTGACGATAGATCAACACAAGGAAACCTTATGTTTTGACATCATCAGAGCTGCCCATTTTCCCATTATATTGGGCATCACATGGCTCCGCAGACATAATCCATTAATAAACTGGTCTGAGAATAAGCTAAGCTTCAATTCCCCCTACTGCACTACCAACTGTTTTCGGTTAGAGAGCAGGAGAGATCTACAGCCAGTCAAGATTTTTTCCAACAATCACGTGGGTGCCCATGCATTGCCCAGTTTTTGCTCAGGATTTTCTGAAGTTTTTCAGGAGTGCCTTCATGCCAAATTGCCGCCTCATCGGCCAGAGGACTGTACCATCGACTTGGAACCCAATGCTCTGGTTCCGTTTGGTCAGATGTTCTCTCTCACACAAATGGAGAAACAAGTTCTTCGGAAATACTTAGATACAAATTTGGAGAATGGCCTGATACAACCTTCAAAATCCCCTGCAGGAGCCCCTTTATTTTTCATTAAGAAGAGGGACTCCACTGATCTTAGACCCTGTATAGACTACCGGGGTTTGAATAAGGTTACCATTCGTGATAGGTATCCAATTCCCCTTATCACTGATATCATTGAGGCTGTACAAGGGGCTAAAGTATTTACCAAGCTTGATCTTCGAAACGCATACCATCTGCTAAGGGTTGCCCAAGGAGACGAATGGAAGACTGCATTCCGTACACCTCTGGGTCTGTTTGAATATAAGGTAATGCCGTTTGGTTTGGTGAATGCACCAGCAGTATTCCAGAGATTTATGGACTGGATGTTTTCCGACATGCTTTTGATATCAGTCATCATTTATCTGGATGATATTTTGATTTTTTCATCTAACTTGGAGGATCACATCGAACAAGTCAAGCAAGTTCTTAATCGCCTGCAAAAGAACAATCTTCTGGTTAAGGCAGAAAAATGGAAGTTTGCTGTTCCTTCGGTGCACTATTTGGGATATGTACTGTCTGAGGAAGGGATCGCCATGGACCCAGACAAGGTACATGCCATTCTCAACTGGTCGGCACCTACTTCAGTTCAGTAGGTGCAGCGGTTCTTGGGTCTCTGGAATTATTATAGGAGATTCATTCCAAACTTTTCAGAAGTTGTGTATCCCATTACCCGACTGCTCAAAAAAGAGGCCTACCCGTTTTCCTGGTCCCCTGAGGCGGAGGAGAGCTTTGGTCATCTGAAAAGCCTTTTCTGCTCAGCCCCAATTCTACAACATCCTAATCAGGCTCTACCATTTATTCTTGAGACGGACGCTTCTGACATTGCTGTTGGGGCCGTTTTGCTTCAGAACTTCCAGGATGTAGAACACCCGGTCGCCTACCTATCTAAGACTCTCTCCTCCAGTCAACTCAATTATTCTGTTCTTGAAAAGGAGTTACTGGCGATGAAATTGGCTTGTGAAGAATGGCGGCACCTCCTCATGGGTGCCCATCATCAGTTCCTCATTCGCACAGATCACAAGAATCTGAAAGCCTTACAAGAAATGGAATGTTCAAACTCCAGACAGGCAAGATGGGCTTACCTGTTTTCACACTATGACTTCCAGATCACATACATTCCGTGGTCGTTCAATCGACTAGCTGACGCCTTGTCTCGTAAGGACTCCCATACTGAAACAGTGTCTGTCATGACTGAGCCCATGTTCCACCGAAACCAGATTCTAGCAGTGGTGGGTTCTTTTCTGCAAGAGGTGAAGGCTGCTGTCACGCAAAAATTGCCTCAAATCTTCTTCTCTTCTGATTCCCCCTTTCAAGTAAAGGATGGATGGGTGTTTTATAAGAAGAAGTGGTACGTCCCAGAAGGACTGCTACGCAGGAAGATTCTGAGATGGTGTCATGACTCACGCATGGTGGGACACAGGAGTGTAGACGGCACCTTAGAACTCATCTCAAGGTCGTTTCTCTGGCCCAACATAAGAAAGGAGGTGTTGGAATACGTGAAATCTTGTCCAATTTGTGCCAAGGCCAAGTATGTCTGGGGCAAACCTGTAGGACTCCTCACCCAGGTGGAAAAGCCGACTCGTCCATGGGGACTCATCTCCACAGACTTTATTGTGGATCTTCCGGAGTCCGAATCATGTACTTGTATCATGGTAACGGTGGATGCTTTTTCCCAATTGGCACATTTCTCGCCCCTTCCGAGATTACCTACTGCAACTAGGATGGCGGAGACCTTTGCACGAGACATTTTCAAGTTACATGGTCTCCCCGACAAGATCATTTCTGATCGGGGAAGTCAGTACATTTCAAAATTCTGGACAGCCTTGTGTAACCGATTAGGGGTAGAAAGAGCCCTTTCTTCCGGTTTCCATCCGCAATCAAACGGACAAACTGAACGTCTCAACGCAACTCTCGAACATTACTTGAGATGTTTCATTTCCCAGCACCAAGACAATTGGGTCTCTTTACTTCCCACGGCAGAGTTCTCCTACAATAATTCCAAACACTCCGCCACAGGCCTTACTCCATTTTTTTGTACTTACAGAGTTCACCTGAGATTTCTAATACCAGATGTACCCTGATTTTCCAACTCGCCAGCAGCTGAAGAGGTTTTGAGAAGTATCCAAGAGGCACAGACTAACGCATTGCAAGGATTGGAAGATAGCAGACGAAGAAATAAGGTTGGCACTGACAGGCACCGTAGAGAATGCCCTTCATGGAAGCCAGGAGATAAGGTGTGGTTGTCTACTAAGTACCTTCCCCGATGGACAAGACCTTCCAAACTGTCACCACGCTTCTTGGGGCCTTTTTCCATTCTCTCAAAGATCAATCCTGTGACCTATCGTCTTCAACTCACCCCCTCTCTTAAACACATGCACCCTGTTTTTCATTCCTCTCTCCTCAAAACGTACTATCCAGATCCCCACCATAGGTCTCTCTCCCGACAAATTACTGTGCCTACATCCACTCAAGATGAGTATGAGGTCTCTGTGCTTAGAGATTCTAGGTTTTGTCGTGGTAGATTGGAATACCTGTTGTCATGGAAGGGTTACCTGGAGTCGGAGGACTCCTGGGAACCGGCTTCCCAGATACATGCCCCCCGGTTACTTGCCAGATTCCACCGTTTGCACCCGGGGAAGCCGGAGTGTGTCCGGTCCAGGGAGGGGCATACTGTCATCCGCCGTCACGGCCATTGCCGTATTTGGGGGTTGTAGCCGCGTTGGAGCTGGAGACACAGAGGTAGAGTGTTTTAGTCCTTTCTCTGTGTTCTTGTCACCAGTCCCAGTTACGTGACGCAGCGCCGCTGGAAGTATTTAAACTCCCCGCCTCCGGGTAGTCGCTGCGTTGCAACCCACTTTGGACACTTCCTGTTTCCGGGTTTCCTCGCTCCGATCCTCTGCTGGATCTGCCAGAGGGTTTCCTGTTTGTTCCTGTGTTTCCTGTTTCCTTCCTTGGGACGCCTCCATTTCCTTCCGCTACTCCGGGCGGTACTCAGGTGTGCCTATTTTCAATTTCTCTCTCTTTTCTGATTTCCGGGAATTCTTCCCGTTTCTCTCTTTCTGTTAGCTCCTTCGAGCTGGCTAGCTACGCAATTATTTTTCCTCTTTCTGGAACCATTGCCATTTATTCTAACTGCCACAAGGAGCCTCCGTCTCGCCTGACTCGACGATTGGACTTCTTCTACTCAACAATCAGACTCGCTCCATTGCTCACTTCAGCGACTATTCTGGAATTGAAGAGTCAACACTGCTCCGCAGGGTTTTTTCCCTTTTGGGTTTTTCCCTGATTCCGGCTTGGTTCCGGAAAGGGAGTCACGGGACAGCTGTTTATCCAGCGGTCACTGTGGCTTCCCTCCGTGACAAGCACATTCATCACAAGAAAGAAAGAGACTACCTTGCACGACGACGTCTACAAGAAACCGTCAACTCAGACAGCTCAGGTGAGGAGAGTGTGCTTGTGGAGGAGAAAGAGTTTGAATTGCACCACTCATCACATTGATAGGACAGTTGCTGCCTTGCAGCAAGCAGGAAAGATGTCTAGGAGAGGGAGAAGTTGAAGAGAGAGTGGCAATGAGAAAAGATGAGAGGTGCCGGCTCCTTCATCATCTGTGGGACAAATTGGTCAGTAGGGGACTCAGTTGGGATTGCTATTTCCTTAAAATAGGTGCCAATTCACCATGAGATGCTGAGAGAAAAAGAGGTGGTAGAGGCGTGGGGAGAAAGAAGCAGCAAAAGGGAGGGGTAAGAGGGAGACAAAGATGCACGCTTTTCTATTTTAAAGAGGTAATGGGCAAAGTAATTTGCATATAGCGAAGAGGTGATAGCACAAGGGTGAGGAGGAGGAAGCATGGTTTGGAGAGATTGCGGCGGCGCGAACTAAGAATCGCAATGATAATTGTGAATTAGGTACGTTTGGTCGATCAAGAGCTGAGATGAAGGAAAGGAGGACAATACCACAGGTGAGGAGAAGAGTGCAAGTATGGTTCTTTTGCCACCTGAGCTAATGGCATTGCATGCCAGTTTTTCAGGAGCCAGATCTCTGGGATAATATAAGTTTGGGGAATGAAACAGAAGGGTGAATGTACAAGAAGGATATTGGGTATCAAAGGGAGTGTGAAGAGCCAGATTAACATCTGAGAAGGCTGTTCCTTAACATGGACAGGCAATTATGGGTACCAACCTTTAATTTCCGCTATGAGGAGAATATTTGCTTCATGCATACTTAATCCTTAACCACAATGCTGTAAAAATATCAAGATTTGCATTAACATGTTGTAAACAGCATTCGAAAGGTGAACGGAGGCACATATTCAGTGAGAGGTGGTCTGTTTTAAACACACATTATATTTAAAAAATAACTGCCTTCTTCAGTGTCTGCCCATGTCCTTCTTCAGTACCTGCCCATGTCTGTGTATGTGATTATATCTGCATGAGAGAGCCTTGCCTGTGCCTATAGCGCCTAAAAGAGGGTTTGCCTAATTCTAAAGCGCTTGGGGGTGCGGTGCGGAAAGACCCTAGTTCCTTCCCAACACAACGTACTGGCACCCTTTCCGGACCGCCAGACTACGAGATTGCCTGTAGGTGGTCATCATGGAGGTTGTATAGCGCTTAATTGCCAGAGCTTAAAAGCACCTGATTGAAGACATGTGTTTTGGGACAGACAATGAAGATACTGCTATCTAAGTTTCATGATAGTGACTCCTTTCTGCCATCATGCAGCTTGAAACTTCACATGTCTCTGGCTCTGGGTAGAGCTTTCTTACAACATCACATGAGCGATTCATGAAAGGAAGGGTTACCTCCTAGGTGACTTTTTATTGACCAGCAAAGTCTTTATATTCAGCCTGGTAGAAACAAAAATGGGAAAATCATTAAAGTCCGTTTGGGAAAAAAGGGTCCAAAGTCAAAACCTCGAAAATCAAAATGTCGAAAGTCAAAATATCGAGAGAAAAAAGGTGGATTTTTTTTTTATAACGTTTTTTATTCGAAATGGGAGGGGTTCCACCCCTAACCCCCCTTTTTATTTTATTTTTTTATTTTACCTTTTTTTACATACGAGAGCCAAAAAATAACTATAAATAAAAAATAAATTATTTGACTTTTTTTTCTACGTATTTTTTTCGACATTTTTGCATTCAAAAAATGTTTTCTCGATATTTTGACTGCACACCGGAAAAAAGCATACAACAGAAGATTAAATTAATGAACACTCCCTGAATACATGTTAAAACCCCTTATTGTGCACTGCAGGTGCACTACTCAATATCTAATACCTCCTTTAGAAGATCCTTGAATGTCTATGTTCAGGTGGAAGCTGCTGGGATCTGTGTTGCACCTGCTATTCATAGGTAAGAATCCTGAAGCAGCAGATGCAGCCTTACATCCTGACAACGTTAATCAAATGAAAGCCATTACATTGGCCCTCATTACGACCCTGGCGCTAAGGGGTCTGCGCCAGCGTTAGCTGCGCCGACCCCTTACCGCCAACTACGAGTTCCCGGAGCGCCATGGTCATTTTTCCGCCCGCTTTTTGCGGGCGGAAAAATCCATGGCGCTCTGGGACCTTGGTGTTAATTACGCCACCGTAATTTACGGTGGCGTAATTAACTCCTTCCCCACTCCCATTATACCCTATGGGGCCGAAATGGGAATGGGGAAGGGTAAATGGGTCAATGGGGACTTACCGCCCCGCCGACCTCGGAATGGGGCGGTAAGTCCGCCATCCGCCATGGCGTAAAGGGACTTTGCGCCATGGCGGAAAAGTCCGCCGATGGCGGAAAAAATCCGCCAGGGTCGTAATGAGGGCCATTGAGTGAAATGAACAACTATTTAAAGTGCCACACCACCAAACAAAACATGGTGCCAAGTGCTGCACAGAAAACAGGTTATTACTTCTGGTGAAATGTTGCAGTTACAAAATAAGGGGTCTGAAGATAGGACGCATTGAAATGTTTCTAAAACATTTGTACATATACATGAATACAAATAGAATGCAAGCAAATTGGTGTACCAAGCACGGATACGGACAGGTTTGCAGCCCTTCTACCTACCCAGCTATAAAAGGTGATATAATGGCTAATACTCTTGATTTTGGCACATATGGTGGCACTTTAGACCACCCTGATGTCGAACCAATGCTACATAGAAGAGAGGAAAAGGGAGGTGGTGTTCAGAAGCAGAATATAGGGTTACATTGGCAACTGGCAATGCTTGTGACATGCAGGCTCGGACTGGCCTATAGGGCAATAGGCCCACGGCCGAACCAAAAACACAAAATGCTGGCGTGGACCCGTTTTTTGGTCAAAGTAGGCCACTTTTTTGGCCAATTTGAGCCAGTTTGATGAGTTAATTCACTCTGCGGTTAGTAGTTTTAACCATTGTTTCTGAATAAATATTCTTTAAAATTCACAATTTGTATCACACTTTATCAAACAAAAAAACACCTTGGTTTCTATTCAAACAGTGTCACACAAGGAATGAACAGCCATTTGCAACCGTGGGCCACTTTTTCATTGGCGCTCCAGACAATTTTATGTCCCAGTCCGACCCTGGTGACATGTATTGGCTGCTGCACAGATGGTCACTTTCTTTGTTTTCCACCATATCAACCAATGAGGGGTTGTTTGCTTAAATGTTTGCCAATCAGGAGTTAGGTTGTAGGAAGGTTTTGTTTCCCCGAGCTTTGTTCAGTGGGTGCCCTGCTTGAGCTCCTGTAAGCTGATGCCTGGAGGAGCGGGCACATCACACTGTTCCTGTCATTCCCCGGCTCTCACTGTTTCCTCCAACTCCACCCCACCCTCACTTTGCTTCTTTTAAATATGAGCTGGTGGCATCTTATAGTCAGCTCATCACATGCTAGCGGTTTGACTTACTGGGCACACTGGAGAGTGGGGACTGGGATTGTCAAGCGGGAAGCCAGAAGATTCTGTGGAACCCCTAGCCTTGCTCTCCCCAATCATGTAGCGAGTCACAAGCTGCTGTGACGCTCCCCCTTATTGTAGACCGCTCAGATGGACCCCAGCAGTACCAGCCATCCTCAGCGGGTGTCGAGCACTCCAGCTGCACGGAATGGATGTTACTCCCAAGGTGGCAGGCACTCCAGCAGTGATGCAGAAGGCATCTCAATAAAGGGAAGACCCCTGGCAGCAGCTGCGCTATGAGGAGAACCAACTATGATGTAGTGATGTGGGATCTGCTCCACTTTGGTCAAAGAGGCAGTGTGGACTTTAGTGGCACTGGCGCCCATTCAAGGATTGGAGGTGAAGAATCCACTGGTGCCACAAACAGAGGTCAGTAGCAATATGGGACCTCCTCCACTCAGAATGATGAGGAAGTGAGGGCTGCAGCAACTCAGGGCCTGCTGGACTAGGTGGCAAGGGCAGCTACAGAGATGGTGTGGGTTGACCTAACAAAACTCGCACAAAACTGTGACTCATATGCCCATCCTCACAAAGGGATCCTGGCTGAAAGCACCCGACAACCCCTGCAGTTGCTCTGATACACATTCTATGACTGTAGCAACTACATGTCTTCTTACTTCCATGGCTTACCTCAGGGTCTAATGGGAGTCAGAGGTGTGCTCAAAGTGTGCGAGTATCTATCTCCAGACACCCTCGTTGTGGGGTTTTCTGCAGCTAGGCGGTCGCGATGTGGGCTGGGTCGGTGAAGGCCAGATAAGAGCAGTGTGCACGTCTGCTCACAATCAGTCACACACGGAGTGTCTGCTGAGAAGTCTGATGCTGATTGCTGTGGCACATAACCTCTTCCAGTGGTTTTTGTAATGCATGGATTTCTGTTTACCAGCAAACACCAAATGTTAATCGTTTTTTTAATTGTTGTCTTTGCCTGTGTTGATGCTGCAAGCACTGCTGGGACTCATCCCATCCATGTCCCAGCAAGTGCATTCACGAAGGACATAACACGGACAGACTCGAGGAGGCCTGTAAAGATGGCCGCCATGGAGTCTGACGCAGTTCACAGCCTCCTACTTTGCCCAGGAAGGCCTGGCTCAGAGCTGCGACCTGATTGGTGCATAGAAGCACCACTTGAGCTGCACCCACCTGGCCGGGAGGCGAAGTCGGCCCATGTCAAAGGTCAGACTTCAAGGCTAGACACTCCTGTCTTTGCCTGTCATTGCATGGCCTGCAATGGCCATACCCCTACATTCCCCAGAGCTCTGTGCTCACCCGCCGCAAGTACTGGGCTGCCCCTTCAAATGCCGACCTCCGATCCAGCTCTCACCTGACTACCAGTGATGCGCCTGGCATACCAGCAACACAAGTAAGAAGAGATACTGTTACGGGGCTATGCTATTACAGTGCTTGTGTTTCCTTAAGAGACTGCAACCCTGCCACGTGAGAGACATCACCTGGGGAAGTACGTCAGAAGGAGGGGAGGGAGTTTGAGGGCAGTTCATGCATGTACGCGAATAAAGAAAGACATATATCCTCCATCGGTGTGTCTGTCCTCCTTTCAAGGGCCCAGTCCGGGCCTAACATCTGGCGACGAGCTGACCTACCAGACCACCGAGTCCTCCTCCTTTGCGAGCAGTGATCCCGCTCCAATCCGCGCCGCGGGCACCTTCCAGTCCGGCGCACGTGCCTGATCCCAGGCCCACCTCCTCCTCAACGTGCCGACAGCGCATCCGCGCCGCAGCAAGTTCCGCGCCCGGCGCCCTGCCTGATCCCAGGCCTGCCTCCTCCTCGCCGCGCAGACAGCGCATCCGCGCCGCGGGCATTCCCGAGCCCGGCGTCGAGCCTGATCCCAGGCCCGCCTTCTCCTCACCGAGCAGACAGCGCATCCGCGCTGCGGACAGGTCCGCCTCCTCCACCCGTGTGGTCCCAGCGACGTTGCCTGATCCCAGGCCCGCTTTCCTGGAAAAGAACATTACAAGAATAAATAAAGAGCGGGTGACCCCACGCCCGCGTCGTGAGACACAGCAGCCACGCCACCAGGCTCCAGACTACTACAGAGAACCCACGTGCCAGGCGCTGCGCGGCCCAACAGGAGCTGACCGCCCAGGAGTGTTTCTCCGGGGCGCCCTACGCCGACTGCACGACGACCCACCAGCAGGTGCAACGGAAGCCTGGAAGTCATCAAAGGTGGGTCAAACAACACTGCCGCCACACATACTCAGGCACACCCTGCCTGCTGCGTGAGCCCTCAGCATGAGCTCACCTCAGGCCCAACAACCACCAAATGCCCCAGCCCCTGCAAGGAACACAGCAACGACAGCAAGGCGCATGCCTCCCCCATTTTCAATGATGCCACAAGCAGACAAAGGTCCAAGATGGA
Source organism: Ambystoma mexicanum (assembly GCF_040938575.1). Taxonomy (NCBI): domain Eukaryota; kingdom Metazoa; phylum Chordata; class Amphibia; order Caudata; family Ambystomatidae; genus Ambystoma; species Ambystoma mexicanum. Next base: position 1,160,986,526 of record NC_090925.1, on the reverse strand, counting down.
CTGATTGGCTAGAGGACTTTAACACCTTCATCGATGCTGCAGGGGAAGACAAGTCCCCTCGGCTACGAAGCATGTTCCTAAATCTGGCGGGCAATGACATCAAAGTCCTTACCAAGACCATTCTCCCCGCAGAACAAGCTGACTTTCCAACACTAATAGCGGCCATAAACAGAAGATTAGTTATTGAACCTAACAGAGACTATGAAAGATACATATTCAACCTATGCACACAGAGAGTCGATGAAACCATTGATCAGTTCATAACCCGCCTACGAATAAAAGGGGCCAACTGTCAATTTGAAGCCTTCTCACTTGACGAAGCCATACGGTTGAGGATTATTGAAGGCTGTTTGTCTCAAACCTTAAAGAAACAACTCCTCAAAAAACCTATCATCATAGAGGAAGTGAGCCAAATGGCCAGAATTCTAGAGAGAGTCGAAAAGCAAGTGTCACAAATCTCGAACACAGCCTCGACGAGACAAGAGAAAGCTGAAACCGTTGCAGCGCTACAGGCCAGCCACGCAAGACAAGGGGACAAGGGCGTCAACCCCAACTATTCCACGACGCCGAGGACCCAACGCCAATGCTACCGCTGTGGAATGTCTTTCCCTCACGCAGGGACCTGCCCCGCCATATCACAGAGATGCGGCAACTGCGGCAGAGAGGGACACTTCCAATCAGTCTGCAGAGAAGGCAGACCATTCCCAACACAAAAGTTCCCAATCGCCCCTCAATTCAAAACGCCTGTCAGGAACCCCCTAACCCAGGCCTACCAACCACGTCCATACGCCCAGAATCCACAGAGGTACGTCAGAGTAGTAGAAGAGGTGTACCCCATGGATGACAGTCAAGAGCCCGAGGGTGAAGAACAAGTGTCCCACATCAGAGACGAAAATGATGGGCCCCCGGAACAATTTTCACAATATGAGGGAGGCTCACAAGGGGGCCAACAGGAATTCGACCAATACAATCAGTATCCACACGATGAATATGTGAATCTCATCATGGATGAAGGCGAAGCCCGTGAGGCACCCAAGATACCCGTTGACATAGCAGGGCAACAATTCTGTTTCCTCGTAGACTCGGGAGCCACCGTTAACATAATGGGTGAGAAGGAATTCAATCAGATCACCAACCGGCCGCCCCTGACACCCTCAAACTCCAAGATCTACCAATGGGGTGCCACAACCCCTCTGCAATCGATTGGATTTTTCAGCCGTCGGCTCATCCATGATAACCAATCCACCACGACGGACATCCACGTCATTCGCAGCCCTCCCAAAGGCAGATGCCTGCTCAGTTACAGAACAGCGTCGTGCCTGGGACTCATCGACATACATGTCTGTGAAGGGGACAAAATCCGTTCGACAGACCCGACACTGGAGACGAGAGAGAAGGTGCTCCTCCTCTCATCAGCACTCACCCAAACTGGAACGATGTCGCGCGATGACATCCTGAAAGAGTTCCCCCTCATCTGCAAAGGCCTGGGTCAACTGAAAGGGCCACCTGTGAAACTCCACATAGATCCCACCGGCCGACCTGTACCACAGCACCCGAGAAGAGTTGGGTTCCATCTTCAGGCCGCAGTGTCGGCAGAACTCAACCAACTCCTAACTGATGGAATAATTGAACCAGCCACGGGTACGACCCCATGGGTATCCCCGTTGGTAATAGTACCAAAAGACGGTGGACGTCTCAGACTCTGCGTCGACATGCGCATAGCCAATACAGCAATCCAGCGCGAAAGGCATCCTGGGCCACGGATTGAAGATATGATAGTTCAACTGAATAAATCCACCCTCTTCTCAAAACTGGACTTGAACCAGGGTTATCACCAGATGGTACTCCACCCGGAATCCAGAGGGATCACCACATTTGCCACACACGACGGGTTGTTTTGGTACAAACGCCTAAACTTTGGCATCTCGTCAGCTGCGGAAATTTTTCATGAAGCCATCAGGCAACTCATACGTCCGATCAAAGGCACACTGAATTACAGTGACGACATACTGGTATTCGGGCGCACCCGTGAAGAACATGATGCCGCTCTTTGCGCCACGTGCAAAGCCATCCAGGACGCAGGACTCACGTTAAACGTGGATAAATGCAGATTCAGCAAAAGCAAGCTAACATTTTTCGGTCACATCTTCTCGGCCGACGGGATGACACCAGACCCCGACAAAGTGGCCACTATATTCAATCTGCAAGCCCCAAGACAGATTGCCGACGTCTGTTCTTTCCTAGGCATGGCTGGGTATTGCGCCCGATGCATACTCCACTATGCCACCATCACGGAACCTCTTCGGAAGCTACTCCAGAAGGACATGCTCTTCGCCTGGACCGCTGAATGCCAGGAGGCGTTTGACTCCATTAAACAGTCCCTAGCAGAAGCGTGGAAACTGGCCTACTTCGACCCAGAATGGCACACTGAAATAGTGGTCGATGCGAGTCCGGTGGGGCTAGGTGCTATACTCGCCCAGACCAACGGCACTGACGCTCACCCGAGGCATGTAGTGGCATATGCCAGCAGAGCACTTGCGTCCCCCGAGGCCGCATACTCCCAAGCGGAAAAAGAGAGTCTGGCAGCAGTCTGGGCATGTGAACACTTTCACAACTTTATCATCGGGAAAAGATTCACCCTCATAACGGATCACCAGGCCCTCCTGTCGCTGTTTGGGAACCCACAGACGAAAATGCCCCCCAGAATCGAACGATGGGGCATCCGGCTGCAAGAATATGACTATCATATCATTCATCGACCGGGGGGAGAGCATAATCCAGCCGACTATCTGTCGAGACACCCCTCCGGAACGTCAACGCCAAGACAAGGCGACATAGAATACATAAGCTATGTCACCACCAACGCACTACCTCCGGCAATGTCACTGGAAACAGTGGCACTCGCAACAGCAGCGGACCCATACATGGCCTTGGCGATTGAACTCACAGAACACAACAAGTGGAAAGACTACAAGAGAGCACTGTCAACACACCCAGGAGCAAACCGAGACGAATTGGAAAGGATTGCAAGAGTTCACTCAGAGCTGGCCGTAGAAGACAGCACCATACTTCTCAGAGGGTGCAGAATAATAATCCCAACGGCCCTGAGGTCTGAAATAATCAAGACAGCACATGAAGGTCACAGAGGCGCAGACAACACCAAGCGCCAACTACGACGCAACGTATGGTTTCCTTTTCTTGATGCCTTAGTTGATCGATGGGTAAGAAACTGCATAGCATGCCAATGCACAGCCAGAGAGGAAGCCCCCGCACCTCTACAAGTGACACAGATCCCGGAACGCCCGTGGGAAAGGGTGGCGGTAGATTTCGACGGGCCCCTAGAGTCAGGAGAATACCTACTCCTGTTCATTGATGAACACTCACGTTTCCCCATTGTCAAAAGGTCATCATCCACAGCCTTTGAACAAGTAGCGGCAATCTTTGATGAAGTAGTGAGCGAATGGGGCATACCAGATGCGATCAAATCTGACAACGGACCCCCTTTCTGTGGACATGACTTCTCAAAACTGGCAAAGCACCTGGGGTTCAAACACCAGAAAATAACGCCACTCTGGCCCCAGGCGAATGGCATGGCGGAGCGGTTCATGTCATCTATCAAGAAAACAGTACAAAGAGCCAAGCTAGAAAATGTAGATCTCCACCAAGCTCTGTGCAGAATGCTTCGGGACTACAGGAACACGCCGCATGAAGCGACAAACAAGACCCCGGCTGAACTTATGGTAAAGTACGAAGTCCGCACAAGGATCATTCAACACCCGTTGAACAGACCGGACACAGACACACAACTCATAGAAAGAGACGCGCAGAGAAAAGAACGAGCCCGCACCCAAACCAATGAAAAGCGGCGAGCACATCCGAAAGACTTTCAAGTAGGAGATGAGGTCTTTGTCCAACAGCCAACGGTGAAGAAGAGCGACCCTAGATTATCCCCGCAGACACTACAGGTCACGGCCGTTAGAGGAACAATGGTGACCGCCGAAAACAAAGTGAGAGAAATCACAAGGAACTGCTCAAAGTTCAAGTTGGCAACAACCACAGACTCCGAGGGACTCCAAACCCCAGATCCTGAGACGATGACAGTGGATGGGCGAGACACATTGTGGACGCCTCCAAGGTTCTCTCCCCGGCCAGGAATCAAGAGGACAGAGAGACCTGAAGAAGATCCTCTTGAAGGTACCAGCACCCGGCCCCAACGCGCCATAAAGAAACCAGCACGCCTGGTCGAAGAGTGCTGAACTCGATGCAAGGACATTTCGTCCGGGGTTGATGTTACGGGGCTATGCTATTACAGGGCTCGTGTCTCCTTAAGAGACTGCAACCCTGCCACGTGAGAGACATCACATGGGGAAGTACGTCAGAAGGAGGGGAGGGAGTTTGAGGGCAGTTCATGCATGTACGCGAATAAAGAAAGACGAATATCCTCCATCGGTGTGTCTGTCCTCCTTTCAAGGGCCCAGTCCGGGCCTAACAGATACCTCTCTTCGCCATCTGATCCACGTATGACTGATGCTCCGTATTGTCTAGTTATTGCCCTGTATGTTAGTCACACCCCTGCGTTGCCTTACATCCTACAGACCCATGTCCGACCTTTATGCAATCTCCACAGCAACTGCCTTGCATGCGCACATACCAGGCCTTCTCCCCGCTGTAATGCCATGTCGCATGAATATGACCCTACCCCCTGTAATGCCATGTTGCAATATGACCCTACCAGCTCCCATCCTACCCTGCCCGCACCGACCACCTTCCTACCGCCTCTTCTCGCATGTGCCGCCCAAGGAATCGCTGTGCAGATGCCACACACGACGCCTTATATGCCCTCTGACCTAGTCTCAGCATGTAGCCCTCAGGCACCTTCCACCAACTGTCTGTCTTCGAGTTTGCACAGTTCTCAGAGTATAGCTATTCCTGCATAGAGGACGACTTCTCGTAGCTCCATATTCTCCCACCACCCACTCTAGTTCTCCCCACACTTCACCCATTCAGCATCACAATGAGCAGCTACCACAGCACACCCTTCACTAGGCACACCCCGCGAACCAACACCAACCAGAACACTCCCATTGCTCACAACTGCACCGCTCCTGTACATAGCTGGCTGGATGGCAACACCCCTGCACCTATGCACACCAGCACCCCTACTCATGCACCCACGCCCACCAGTGCTGCCACTCATGCGCCCAATTCCACCAGTGCCGCCACTCATGCACTCAAGCCCACAAGTGCCACCACTCATGCGCTCAATCCCACCAGTGCTGCCTCTCATGCGCCCAAGACCACCAGTGCCGCCACTCATGCACCCAAGCCCACCAGCACTGCCACTCGTGCACCCAAGCCCATCAACGCTGCCACTCGTGCGCACAAGCTCACTAGTGCCACCACTCATGTGCCCAAGCTCACCAGTGCTGCCACTCATGTGCCCAAGCTCACTAGTGCCGCCACTCATGCGCTCAATCCCACCAGTGCTGCCGCTCATGCGCCCAAGACCACCAGTGCCGCCACTCATGCACCCAAGCCCACCATCACTGCCACTCGTGCACCCAAGCCCATCAACGCTGCCACTCATGCGCACAAACTCACTAGTGCCACCACTCATGTGCCCAAGCTCACCAGTGCTGCCACTCATGAGCCCAAGCTCACTAGTGCCACCACTCATGTGCCCAAGCTCACCAGTGCTGCCACTCATGCACTCAAGCCCACAAGTGCCACCACTCATTCGCTCAATCCCACCAGTGCTGCCGCTCATGCGCCCAAGACCACCAGTGCCGCCACTCATGCACCCAAGATCACCAGCACTGCCACTCGTGCACCCAAGCCCATCAACGCTGCCACTCGTGCGCACAAGCTCACTAGTGCCACCACTCATGTGCCCAAGCTCACCAGTGCTGCCACTCATGTGCCCAAGCTCACCAGTGCTGCCACTCGTGTGCCCAAGGTCACTAGTGCCACCACCCATGTGCCCAAGCTCACCAGTGCTGCAACTCATGTGCCCAGGTCCACCAGTGCTGCCAATCATGTGCCCAAGCCCACCACTGCTGCCACTCATGCACCCAAGTCCACCGTCAGATACCTCCCCCTAGCACTATTATACGAAATGCATTCCTGCGCCTCCGTACCCAACATGTTACTCTACCCCTAATGCTGTGACATCTCTCAGTGCTTCAAGCAATGAATGCAGCGCCTTGGTGTAAGGCGCTCAATAAATGAATAAATAAATCAATCAATCAATCATTACAGAAAAGAAAAAGCCCCAGCCATTTCCCCCTAAAATGCACCTTTATCAATGCCAGATCAGTCACGGCTCATGCACTTGACATCCACAACCTAATAAGCTCCAACAATATCGGCATCCTGGCCATCACCGAAACATAGCTCTGCCCCTCTGTCGGGCCAGCACTATCCAACGCCACCCCCCCCAAGGCTATGCCCTTCTCAGAGATGATAGAACAGACAGCAACGGTGGGGACAGCATTTGTATACAAGGATTCCATCCCACTCCGCCAGATCTACACCACCCTTGCAGGGTCGGACTGGGACAAGAAATAGGCCCGTATTCCCCCAAAAAAGTAGCCCACTCCTCGCCTAAAAAAAGTGGCCCACCCCTCGCTTCAAAAAAGTGGCCCACCCTGCACCTCAAAATAAGTGGACCATCATCCGCGAATCGCGTCAATTCACGACTTTACAAAAAATGCTACTTATGGAGGGTTCATGTTTCTGTTACATTACAACGCAACTCATAAAATAACATAACGTAGCATACAGTTCTGTGACAGGATCCACAGCTCCGAGGCGCAGGAGTGGCATGAACACGACCTTTCACCCCTTGACAAAACAGGAAGTGGCATCAAATAGCATTGTTCCTAAGTACACTCCAAAAAATATGGTTATGATTTCACTAATGTGATGTACATTTCATACAAGAATGGATCACCATATGTATCATTAATATATGTGTGTATAGATCCATATTATCAAATTGCTGTGAATGCATGCAGATGTCCAAGGCCAAATGATATGTTATTGTATAGCACTTACGCTTAAGCTATTTTTTATAGAACAAATATGCATACAATATCACCCAACCTGTGTTGGTACCCATTTATCGACCTCAGAAGGATGAAAGGCTGAGACGGTTCGAACCTGCAACCTGCAGATCACATCGCAGCAGTGAGCGCTCAACCCACTGAGCTATCATATCGGCTATAGTAAAATTCGCAAAGGTCTTGATAGTCTGAGGCACCAACAGGCAGAATTAACCCAAGACTAATGTTTCATTCCACTGATAAGAGAAATGAAGTGGTGGATTGAGACCAGCACTTTGGGAAATGCCCAATATAGGCCAGTTTGACCCGTAGAATTGCCAGTGGAGGCACTGAGAGGTGATGGCAGAAAAAGTATGCCAGTCCAAGAAACATACAGCAAGTAGCTACTTTCTATTCATACGTTAGAAATGTAACTTCCAATAGTGGGGACAGCTCAGTGTATATTTTCAGTATATTTATAACATGTGCAATTCTGTAAAACACACCGGCACCATCAGCCCGTACTTCTGCAAATAAAAGTACAAAACAGAAGGCGACGTTACCCTTGGTGCGGATTGTCAAGGCACTCTGATTAGTACATGGACGGCATGGTCACCACTCTGTGGTGCGGCACACAGTTGTTAGCCAATTTGTACATAGGGAAGGGCTGCACATGAGCAAACATGGACCAAAAAAGACAAGAACTGACAGATAGACTGTTACTGGAGGGGAAGTAGCAGATTACTGTCCCATTGGCACAAGCACAGGTGGGTGGGAGGGGCCAGGCACAGTCCAATACAGGTTTGATGAGATGTATCAGTGAGCAGATTAGGTGACTCAAAAGGTTCAGAGTAAAGAGAGGAGGACAGGATGAACACCAGTTAGAAATACGGTGCCTGTTGCGTGTTGCCTCGAGCTTAGAGGCTGGCACTAACCAGTGCCATTAGAACGCCTCAGACCTTCATCTGTGGTGCGGCAGGCAAAGCTCGAGGGCAATTGGTCAGGTTGAGGATATTTACACCACCCTGGAAGGCAAACATTGCATCAAACAATGTAACTTCATGCAGAGAGAGATGTGCGAGAGCGCAGCAATATCCTATGACAGTCTGTCATTAACGTTCACTAATCACGCATAGACCAATTTCCTACACAAATACAGACAGTACCCGCCAAAATATTAAGGGGCCAATTCATAGAATTCGGCGCACAAGTGGCGCACGCGGCTGGCGCACAGTGTGCGCGTGCGGTAGTCTGCGCCAGCCGCGTGCGCCGAAACACATTCAGGCGCACAGCGTATTCATGGATTCCAACATCCACAACCAGCCGTGGCGCAGAGTGGCGCAGCGACCCTGCAGCAGCGTCAGTTACGCCCCCAAGAACGCCCCTTGCGCAGGGAAAAGCCATCAAAATCCCCAATCCAGCGCAAAGGGCAGCAGCAAACGCAGAGCGGGGAGCGTGTATTTCAGGGGTGTGCGAGAAATTCTACACGCGATTGGCCTGGGTACGTGTATTACAGGGGTGCGCGAGAAAATCTACACGCGATTGGCCTGGGTACGTGGATATCAGGGGTGCGCGAGAAATACTACACGCGATTGGCCTGTGTACGTGGATTTCAGGGGTGCGCGAGAAATTCTACACGCGATTGGGCTGGGTACGTGGATTTCAGGGGTGCGCGAGAAATTCTACACGCGATTGGCCTGGGTACGTGGATTTCAGGGGTGCGCGAGAAAATCTACACGCGATTGGGCTGGGTACGTGGATTTCAGGGGTGCGCGAGAAATTCTACACGCGATTGGCCTGGGTACGTGGATTACAGGGGTGCGCGAGAAATTCTACACGCGATTGGGCTGGGTACGTGGATTTCAGGGGTGCGCGAGAAATTCTACACGCGATTGGCCTGGGTACGTGGATTACAGGGGTGCGCGAGAAATTCTACACGCGATTGGCCTGGGTACGTGGATTTCAGGGGTGCGCGAGAAATACTACACGCGATTGGCCTGTGTACGTGGATTTCAGGGGTGCGCGAGAAGTTCTACACGCGATTGGCCTGGGTACGTGGATTTCAGGGGTGCGCGAGAAAATCTACACGCGATTGGGTTGGGTACGTGGATTTCAGGGGTGCGCGAGAAATTCTACACGCGATTGGCCTGGGTACGTGTATTACAGGGGTGCGCGAGAAATTCTACACGCGATTGGGCTGGGTACGTGGATTTCAGGGGTGCGCGAGAAATTCTACACGCGATTGGGCTGGGTACGTGGATTTCAGGGGTGCGCGAGAAATTCTACACGCGATTGGCCTGGGTACGTGGATTTCAGGGGTGCGCGAGAAAATCTACACGCGATTGGGCTGGGTACGTGGATTTCAGGGGTGCGCGAGAAATTCTACACGCGATTGGGCTGGGTACGTGGATTTCAGGGGTGCGCGAGAAATTCTACACGCGATTGGCCTGGGTACGTGGATTTCAGGGGTGCGCGAGAAATACTACACGCGATTGGCCTGTGTACGTGGATTTCAGGGGTGCGCGAGAAATTCTACACGCGATTGGCCTGGGTACGTGGATTTCAGGGGTGCGCGAGAAATACTACATGCGATTGGGCCTGTGCGAGTGGGGCAGTGTATTACGGAGGTGTGCGGGAAGTTGAAGAGGTGAATTGCCAGTGTGGGTCCTCCCAGGTCTCCCCTCTACCCCCTCCACGACCTCTGCAGGCAGCCCACACCACAGGGGACTACCCTGCACCCCTGGTCATGTCCCGCAGGCAGCCCATCCACCATGGGCATGCCCCCCAGCCAAGCCACATGTCCCCTTGCACCTCCACCCCCCAGCAGGCCCCCACCCATGTCTCCCAGCACCCCCACCCCTCCAGTCACCAGGGGCAGCCTCCACAAGGCCCCCACCCATGTCTCCCACCACCCCCACCCCTCCAGTCACCAGGGGCAGCCTCCACCAGGCCCCCACCCATGTCTCCCACCACCCCACCCCCCCTGTCACTAGGGGCAGCCTCCACCAGGCCCCCACCCATGTCTCCCACCACCCCCACCCCTCCAGTCACCAGGGGCAGCCTCCACCAGGCCCCCACCCATGTCTCCCACCACCCCCACCCCTCCAGTCACCAGGGGCAGCCTCCACAAGGCCCCCACCCATGTCTCCCACCACCCCCACCCCTCCAGTCACCAGGGGCAGCCTCCACCAGGCCCCCAACCATGTCTCCCACCACCCCCACCCCTCCAGTCACCAGGGGCAGCCTCCACAAGGCCCCCACCCATGTCTCCCACCACCCCCACCCCTCCAGTCACCAGGGGCAGCCTCCACCAGGCCCCCAACCATGTCCCACTCATGTCCCCTTGCACCCCCACCCCCCAGCAGGCCCCCACTCATGTCCCCTTGCACCCCCACCCCCCAGCACTGTGGGGCACCTGCCACCAGGCCCCCAACCATGTCCCCTTGCACCCCCACCCCCCAGCAGGCCCCCACTCATGTCCCCTTGCACCCCCACCCCCCAGCACTGTGGGGCACCTGCCACCAGGCCCCCAACCATGTCCCACTCATGTCCCCTTGCACCCCCACCCCCCAGCAGGCCCCCACCCATGTCTCCCAGCACCCCCACCCCTCCAGTCACCAGGGGCAGCCTCCACAAGGCCCCCACCCATGTCTCCCACCACCCCCACCCCTCCAGTCACCAGGGGCAGCCTCCACCAGGCCCCCACCCATGTCTCCCACCACCCCCACCCCCCCAGTCACCAGGGGCAGCCTCCACCAGGCCCCCACCCATGTCTCCCACCACCCCCACCCCTCCAGTCACCAGGGGCAGCCTCCACCAGGCCCCCACCCATGTCTCCCACCACCCCCACCCCTCCAGTCACCAGGGGCAGCCTCCACAAGGCCCCCACCCATGTCTCCCACCACCCCCACCCCTCCAGTCACCAGGGGCAGCCTCCACCAGGCCCCAACCATGTCCCACTCATGTCCCCTTGCACCCCCACCCCCCAGCAGGCCCCCACTCATGTCCCCTTGCACCCCCACCCCCCAGCACTGTGGGGCACCTGCCACCAGGCCCCCAACCATGTCCCCTTGCACCCCCACCCCCCAGCAGGCCCCCACTCATGTCCCCTTGCACCCCCACCCCCCAGCACTGTGGGGCACCTGCCACCAGGCCCCCAACCATGTCCCACTCATGTCCCCTTGCACCCCCACCCCCCAGCACTGTGGGGCACCTGCCACCAGGCCCCCAACCATGTCCCCTTGCACCCCCACCCCCCAGCAGGCCCCCACTCATGTCCCCTTGCACCCCCACCCCCCAGCACTGTGGGGCACCTGCCACCAGGCCCCCAACCATGTCCCACTCATGTCCCCTTGCACCCCCACCCCCCAGCACTGTGGGGCACCTGCCACCAGGCCCCCAACCATGTCCCCTTGCACCCCCACCCCCCAGCAGGCCCCCACTCATGTCCCCTTGCACCCCCACCCCCCAGCACTGTGGGGCACCTGCCACCAGGCCCCCAACCATGTCCCCTTGCACCCCCACCCCCCAGCAGGCCCCCACTCATGTCCCCTTGCACCCCCACCCCCCAGCACTGTGGGGCACCTGCCACCAGGCCCCCAACCATGTCCCACTCATGTCCCCTTGCACCCCCACCCCCCAGCAGGCCCCCACTCATGTCCCCCTGCACCCCCACCCCCCAGCACTGTGGGGCACCTGCCAGCAGGCCCCCAACCATGTCCCCTTGCACCCCCACCCCCCAGCAGGCCCCCACTCATGTCCCCCTGCACCCCCACCCCCCAGCACTGTGGGGCACCTGCCAGCAGGCCCCCAACCATGTCCCACTCATGTCCCCTTGCACCCCCACCCCCCAGCAGGCCCCCACTCATGTCCCCCTGCACCCCCACCCCCCAGCACTGTGGGGCACCTGCCACCAGGCCCCCACCCATGTCCAACTCATGTTCCCCACCCAACATGTCATCACAATCCAGAACCCTGGTCTCTATGGTCAGCCCCCAAATGCAAAACACCCACCCGAGTATTGCATCCACCCACTCATAATTTGCAATCACATCACAGAACACCAATTGGAAGTTCCGAAACAAACACATGTCCCTCACATACACCCAATGGGTGTCAGTGAATCTCAAAACACATAACATGAAATGCATGAAAACAATGAGATACCACACATTGAAGTTCAACAAAAAAATAATGTATTAAAGGAAACATGAATAGAATCAAAAATGAAGAAACAGAAATGTGAATGTAAAAAAATGAAAAGAAGCATGTCCGTTCAAAATAAAAAAAATAAAAATATATTGAAATCCAAAGTAATGTTGTACAAAGTCAATGTCCACAAAACAAAATCCAATGGGAAATAAAAATAAAAGCCATTGATCCATGGAGAATGTTAAAAAAGAAAGTATGTACAAGTCTACAACTATGTACAATGCAAGAAGCCAGGGTCCATTATCCCAACAAAATAAAGGAAACCTATCTAACTACACTAACTAATAAAAAAAATATATACAAAAATGTGGCCAATGTCCAAAAGGTCCAAATGAAACAAAAACAAAAATGAAACCTAACACTACCTACATAACTATGTACAAGGGCAGCGGGCTAGTTCCACGGCTCACTTCTGGATGTGCCGGGCCAGGGCATCATCGAACTCCTCCTCAATGTCCCGGAGGCGGTCCTCCTCCATGGCCCCGAGGGTCCGCAGGGCCGTCGACGTGTCCACCTCCAAACCCCTGCGGATTGCCTCGAGGCACTCGGCCCGCCTCAGGGCCCTCTGCATGGAGTTCTCCGCCCTGACCATTGAGAGCCGTGCCTCTTCCGCCCGCTGCCGCTCCGCATCTATGGCGTGGCCCAACCGCTGCCACACGGAAGACACTTTTTGTCCTGGGTCCTCCTGCCCTCCGGCCGATGCCTGCCCCTCCGATGTCGAAGGCCCCGAGCCTTCATGGCTCCCACCATGGTGCTGCTGCTGCTGTGCCTCTGCCCCTGCACTGCCTCCTGCTGCCTGCACATCCTCCGCCGGCTGGGGTGCAGTCGTTGACGTGGCCACCCCTGCTGGACGTCCGACTCCCGACTGTGGCAGGGATGCCTCCTCCACCAGCCTGGCCGCACCGTCAGAGGCAGCTCCACAGGGCACCCAGGTGACTGATGGGTGGGAAGATGGCACAGAGGACGACTGGCGCGTAGGGGGTCCAGCTGAGGAGGGGGTCGTGGCAAGCCCCATCAGACGGAGGAATCCGGCCTGGGTGACCTGTCCCAGCAGGCTGACGTGGTCAACGAGCCATTCGAGATGACGTGCAGTCTCTTCATGAAAAGACTGCAGGTCACCTCGCATGGCCCGTTGACGCAACGCCACACCAGCCAGGACAGGCTCAACCCGGGCCTGGATAGCCACGTCCGCAGGCAGAGGAAGGCCAGTTGACGTCAGCTCATCCCCTGCCTGAAAACTGGTCTGGACATAGGCATCCCTGCTGGTGCAAGATGATGCAGGGACAGGATCAGGGACAGGATTGCACACAGGCACCTCCGCGGCGGCCTGTGCTGCCTCCTGTCCCTGGTCCTGCACTGCACCACTAGCACCAGTGGGATCCCCACCCCCAGACCCCGTCTCTGGTGCTTGCACGGCCTCCTCCTCCACCAAACCCCCCACCAACCTGGATGACTCTGTGCCATCTTCCCCCGTTGGGCCCTGTGGGGTCCCAGCTGCCCCTTCTGCTGCCGAGGAGTCCAACTGCAACCTCCGCCTCTTGGACCTCCCCCCGGCAGCTGCGGCCTGGGACGCGGCACCGGACTCCTCACTCCCCGACGAGATGACAACATGGGAGGGGAGCCGGGCCTTGCGTCTCCGGCTGGCGGTGGGATCCACGCTGCTGTGCTCCACAGCACCTTCTCCGCCCTCTTCATCAGTTGACGCTGCAGACAGGGAGAAACAAAACACACGCATCAGGGCAATGTACAATGGACACATACACACGTGACAGTTGTACATGAGTGGCATTGGCAAACCTCAGACATGTCATCATGATCCCCAACACACATGTCATTACAACTCGCACACACGAGCCATACCACAGCCATATCGCAACTGCCAACACCATCCATACACATACAACAGCATGAGCAGCCAAAGGTGAGCCAGACATCACATGCAACACAGGAAGTGCACCACACATGTACACACACCACCACACTTGCATGCATGTGTACACCTCTGCCAAGTGTCGCAGTGTTCAGACGGGCATCCATGTCACATCTGCCCATCAGGCTTCCACATACCGCTGTCACATGCATCCATGTTGCATCACTGTTGCACCCTTGTCAAATACACACACATGCACATGTACACAGCGCTGATACATGCAGCTGAAAACAACATACATGCGTGACATCACGGACATGTCTACTCACATACACATTCATACAAACTTGTGTGCCCACACAACTGCATTTGGCATGCAAGCCCACACACACAGGCACCATCCATGTCTCACACATTACAGCCCTCGCATGTGTCAGCCCTACGGACCTGTACACCCGCACCCATACTCGACCCCATACAAACAGATGTGCAACCTGCACACTACTGAACAATCACCACACGCACTGCTCACAATCAGGATGCATGTACACTCACCGCTCGACTCCAGACGGGTCTGCCTCTCAAGGACCTGGACGTGGAGCGCTGGGGATATGTGTTCCAGGACCCCCATCTGTTCTTCCGACAAGTGGCCCCAGCGCCCCTTGGCATCCGCTGCCTTCAAGAGGCGCCGGGCCTTGTTCAGGGTCCTGGACCTGAAGTCCTCCCAGCGCTTCTTGACATGTTGGAAGTCGCGGACTGCCACCCCCTCCGCGTTGATGGCAGTCACGATGTCAGTCCAGATCCGAGTCCGTCCTTCCTTGTCGGCGCGGGAACTTCCGAAGAGGGCATCATACTGCCCCAGGACTTGCTCCACCAGGACACCAACTTCGGTGGCACTGAAGCTGGTGCCCCTCTGCCTCTCTGGCCGGGGGTTGTCAGTGGTCACAGATGGAGTTTGCCCCGACATGACAACCCCAGAGGCAGGAGTGGGTGGGCAACTGGGTCCTGGGGCTGGGCTGTGGAGCGATGGAATCCCAGTCGGGAGTCTTTGGTTCCAGCAGGGGTGGTCACACCAACAGCACCCCTGGCTGATGAGCAGGCAGCAAATGGCAGGGCACGTGGGCAGCAGGCAGTCAGGCAGCAGCAGATGGCAGGTGGGAGCGTGCTCGGGGCTCTGGGGGGCAGTAGTTCGGCCTTCTGGGCAGGAGCGTGGTCTTCCGTGTGCTTACGCGTGGCCAGCTTGATACGGAGTGATTTGGCACGTGAAAATTCTGCACGTCAGCGTGTAATTCGAGGAAAGGCCCTTAGCGCGTAAGCGCGTCTGCACGCATACGCATTTTCATTGGACCAAAGGCCCTCAGCGCGTGAGCGCGTCTGTGACGTGACGTGCGAGGGAGTATCCCTCATTGAACGTGATGACAGAACACACGTGGATTTCAGCCAATCGCGTGTGAAAGTTCACGGCACCCCGGAACACACGTACCCAGGCCAATGGCGTCACGTACCCAGGCCAGTGGAACTACCCGCGCACCCCGAAACACACGTACCCAGGCCAATGGCGTGTGGAACTACCCGCGCACCCCGAAACACACGTACCCAGGCCAATGGCGTGTGGAACTACCCGCGCACCCCGAAACACACGTACCCAGGCCAATGGCGTGTGGAACTACCCGCGCACCCCGAAACACACGTACCCAGGCCAATCGCGTGTACGCTCGCTCCCCTCCGATCACACGCGATGACACCCGAATACGGGAAACCAACGAGTCCGCCCACACGGAGGCGTCCCGCGCCCGCGCACAGCATAAAAGTGCGCGCAAACAACAAACGCGTATATACAGCGACGATGAATGCCCCATTTGTTGCTGCACTGATTGTGGGACACCGCAGGAGGAGGAGAATAGCCAGGGCACGCATTTTTGCACCACGGACAAGCCTTTTTGGGATGCCTGACGACCAGGTCTACGGCAGGTATAGGTTTCCACCCCATATCATCCTAGACCTGGTCAGGGAGTGGGAAGATGACCTCACATCCCCCACCCTTTGCTCCCAAGCATTGAGCCCCTTGGAGAAGCTGCTCAATGTCTTGCATTTTTTGGCCACTGGGTCGTTTCAGCGGACCACTGCCATAGTGGGGGGGGGTCTCACAGGCCACGCAGTCACGCTGCCTACAC
This sequence comes from Ambystoma mexicanum, assembly GCF_040938575.1. Taxonomy (NCBI): domain Eukaryota; kingdom Metazoa; phylum Chordata; class Amphibia; order Caudata; family Ambystomatidae; genus Ambystoma; species Ambystoma mexicanum. Next base: position 1,160,970,228 of record NC_090925.1, on the reverse strand, counting down.
CAGGTACTGGCAATCATGACAGCGCGCCCCTCAGTCCGCAGGCACATATACATGCCCAGAACACCCGCAGAAAGGCAGGCCGTTGTCCTGGATTTTTTCAGGGTGGCACACTTCCCCAAAGTGCTCGGTGCCATAGATTGCACCCATGTGGCCCTACGTCCACCTAGGGCCACTGAGCACATCTACCGAAACCGCAAGCACTGGCATTCCATCAATGTACAGGTGGTATGCGATGCAAAGGGAATCATCACCTCTGTCTATGCAAACTACCCTGGCTCCACCCATGACAGTTTCATATACAGAATGTCCGCCCTGAGCCGGGCCCTGGAAGCTGGGCAGCATGGCGACACATGGCTCCTAGGTCAGTACAAATGCCCTTGCACATGCATGCAAGTCACACACAGACAAATATCCAAACCCTAATAATCTCAATTATTATCACCTCCCCAGGGGACAGTGCCTACCCTCTGAGCAACCACATGATGACGCCAATCCGGAACCCCACCACACCACCCCAGGTAAGATACAACGCCGCCCATATTGCAACCAGGGGCATAGTGGAGCGCACATTCGGAGTGCTCAAGTCACGTTTCCGCTCCCTTGACCGCTCTGGTGGGCAACTACTCTATGCACCACCAGTAGTGTGCAGGATCATTGTGGCAGCATGTGTCCTGCACAATGTTGCAACACGGCAGGGCGTCCCGGTGGACATGGTGGTGCCCCCACATCCCCAACCACAGGCACAGGCGCTGCCCATGGGAGGGGACAGGGCACGTGGCGAGGAAGCCCGGACCCAGCTTGTGGCCACATTTTTCACCTAAACTCCCATCCCTGCGGAGTGCACACAGGCCTGGCACATACCAGGTGACAATCGATGATGACAAAGTGACAGTCAACTGTCACAACCCTACCACCCTGAGATAGTTGCCATGGAAGTGCCACATCGTCTGCATCCCTAGCTACTTAAACACAAGCTATCCTGTGCAACCAAAATGCACACAAATGACATGTGACATGACATGGGCCATACACAAGTATTCCAAGGCCCAATGAGGCAGGGGGGGGGGGAACAAGGGAACACAGAGAACGGTACTACTAGGCCAGGTGTCATTGAGAATGTGCAAGTGCAGGGGTAGGGGGAAGGGAAAAGTGCAAGGGGAAGGGTGGGGGGGAGTCCAGTACAGGGGAAGTAGGCCAAAAGAATAATACATAGGTCGCCTGGTGGCAACTGCAAAGATAAGTGCAGACAAGTGCTGGGAAGGGAGGGCTGTAGGGATAGAGAGACAGTACTGCAGTGCAGGGGTTGCCAGGGTGGCAGTGCAAGTGGACAGTGGCTGGGCCAGGGACCGAGGTTGGTGAGAGTGTCCCAGTAGCAGCTCCTGTGCAGTTCCAGTGAAGAATTCTGCAAGGGAGAGGCAGAGAGTAAGCAGAAGCAAAGAGGAAGGTCTTGAGGTGCTTCCAGAACTGGAGATGGTTCCCCTCAAGTTCAAGTCAGCCAGGAAGTCTGTTCCAGGGGGAGGGCCCTGCTGCGGAGAGAAACATACCCCCAGCTAGTTGCTCTGAGAAGCGGATGACCTGGACATGCAAGGTGTGCATCACACACACCTGCAAAACAGGCCATGGCCATCACTGTCATGTCACTCAAACCCTCCCAAACATCAACATGACATGGCAAGCAATACCCATACACTGACGCAGTAACAATAAGGTACACATTGCCATGTCCTAAATGTACAGTGGCATCGGACAATGATGCCTGACCCGGAATCAGATGAAATGACAGACCAACAAAATGTCCCACCCAAAATAAGTCGTTTCCAAATGCATTGCAACAGTCGTAGACGTAACATCACAATGAATGCCTGTCTATATGCACATTATGCATTGCAAAATCAACACTGCAGCTCATGTGTGCAGTGTCCCACTCCTGCATCACACTGCTCAGCGCACAGCACAGTGAACAGCCATTGCGTGTGATGCACATCCTGAGCATCACATCTAAGTGACAGACTACATCAAACATCAAATTTATGGCATGTTATGTTATGTTATGTTATTTTGCACTTATATAGCGCCTTATATACCATTGGTATGGTCTGAAGGCGCTGGTAGGTTGAACGCCCTTGGGAACCGCAGTTCAAATCAGTAGAGAGAGTAGAGAGAGTCAAAAAGGTGCGTGTGAGCACCAGGTATGTGTACAGCTCGTGCAGTATCGGTGTAATAGCTGCTTTCTAGCGGTAGGTGTGGTGGTTGAGAGGTCTGGGGTATGTGTTCGTTCTGGCAGGATTTATCCAGATCGGATGTGGCTGCGTTAGGCCTGAGGAGAACGCCTCGCTGGGGGGTGCGTAACCAGCAGTGATTACTTAGAGTGATGTGGGGTGAGCGGCAAATGTTGATATGAGAACAGTTATACCGAATGGTGTCATAGTATCTCTGTGTTCTATTTGAGTGATGGTGTAAGGAGAGAGTAAGCGTGTTGGTGAGATATGATGGGTTACATGGGGTACACTTCTATATTCAACTTTCCACGGGAGGCTCTTGGGCGTACTTTTTAATTCACAGAGAGGCTACAGGGCACACTTCTAAATTCAGCGGGTTGTTGGGCACATTTCTAGAATCACAGAGAGGCTATTGGACACACATCTAAATTCAACTTTCTAAATGTACTTCTAAATTAAACTTTCCACAGACAGGCTATTGGGCACACTTTTAAATGCAATTCTATATTCAACTTATCACAGAGTGGGTACACTTCTAAATTCAACTTTTCACAGAGAGGCTGTTGGGTACACTTCTAAATGCTGCTTCTAAATGCACTTTCAATGCAACTTTCTAAATGTACTTCTAAATGCAACTTTCTACATAGAGGCTATTGGGCACACTTCTAAATGCAACTTCTAAATGCAATTCTAAATTCAACTTTCACAGAGAGGCTGTTGGGTTCACTTCTAATTCCCTTTTCACAGAGAGGCAATTGGGTATACTTCTAAATTTACTATTGACAGTTCTATCTAAGTGTGGGCATGCTAATATTCATAATTCCATCTAAGAGTGGACATGCTAACTCTCACAACTCCATCTAGGAGTGGACAAGCTAACTTTCACAGTTCCATCCAAGTGTGGGCATGCGAATATTCACAGTTCAATCTAAGAGTGGACATGCTAACTTTCACAATTCCATCTAAGAGTGGACATGCTAACTTTCAAAGTTTTAACTAAGTGTGGGCATGATAATATTCACCATTCCATCTAAGAGTGGACATGCTATCTTTCAAAGTTTTAACTTCAAGTTTTAACATCAAATTTATGGCATGTACTGGAACCATAATCGGTCACAGAACATGTGCTGCCGGGACACAGTGGGCACCAGAAGGCAAACAGTGTACACGTGGATATGCAAGGGTGGGAGTACATGGAGTACATCCGAGTGCAAGTGTGTGGTTCTGCAGGGACATGCACTCCACATATGCATGTGCACTCAAGTGACCATCAGTGTTCCCTACACATCACATGTGAACATCCACCATGTGTACACCCCAGCATGTCAAACCACAACTATCCCCTCGCACCTGAAAGGAAAACACAACACATGAACAGGCATTGATCAGCAGAACACAACATGTACATAGGACAACAACATTACAATGTCAGAGTTCCCATCACACTGCAGGGCAATGCAACTATCAACAACAACCCCCCCCCTCCCGCGCAAATGACCATGACCCGCTGAACAACTGCACCTGGGTCATGGAGCCTCCAACCCTCATTTCCACCTGGCCACAGGATCACCTTTACCCTTCGTGTCCATCTCCCACCTTGTGTGTAAAAAGATGCCTGAACCCTCAGAATCCACACTCATTAACAAAATCACAAAATCCAAGGCATGAAAACGAACCCAAACACCCTCCAGTAGATGACTTGACGTAGCAGTACCACACAAACGCCAAGTACTACCACAATGATGCAACAACCAAGGTAGCACAGCAGAACAATGTCACGACAGGATGTGAGACATGTGTGGTACATGACATAGGATGATGCACAATGAATGGATGTGTACTGTCACAGGTCCCCTGTACAGGCGCGGGAGTCTCATGAAACAACCACCCACACCATGTCCCGGGTGCCTGCAAGGTCAAACTCACACAGGCCCCTGAGATCATGGTGGGGAATGAGGTTCAGGGATATGCAGTCGGGACAGGTGTAGACACACTGGATGACTGGAATGAGTGGCAGGTGAGGGGAGGAGGAATGACACATGAAACTAGGGAATGCACAAAAATGTACAACCTGCATGAACACATACACAATCCAAACAAACTTGGACATCATTGTCATGACATTCTGTAGTCCAGGCTCAGGAGTGGTACGAACCAACCACCCCCTCTAGGGTTTTGGCGCCTGCAAGTTCGGGGCTTACACAGGCATCCGCAACCCCAGTGGGGAAAGAGGGTCAGGGAACGTTGCTTGGATAGGCACGGGAAGCAGGAACACCGGGTAGAGGGTACAGGTTTCATAATTGCATAGGATCACGGGTGATTAGGGAAAAAAACATAACAAATAGGACCGCACATACATCCATGCATCAGTACACTCCCCAGCAAGCCTATGCAGGGCAGTTTGTAAGGAAAACAACAAGACACTTAGCTCTGGTTTTGAGTGCTGGCCTCCTGCCTGCGCACTCTCAGGGCCGGTTACAGGAGCACTCCAATGCTGCAAAGAGAGACACAGTCAACAACCTGTATGTGCCAATTACACAAAAACACAACACAAAACATGCCCCATAGCAACAAACTACTCTACAAACAGACAATCAGTGCTCGATGCTTCGTACCCATATATAACATCACCCCTGTGACGGGTCATACACAGTCAATGCAGTGAGTCAGGCGCTGGTGGGTGCGTGGCAAATGGAACACCAATGTGTCACAATTCACACAACATGCAATGTTCCCTGGGTAAGCAGACAGACCCATATGGCAAGCCATGACTACAGAGCAAGTTGCGTACCACCATGACCAAAACAAAGTTGGCAGTGCATTTATCATGAAGTACGTGGAATAGACATGCACTGCACCCAAGTATGTCCCTTGCTGTATGTCCCTGTGAGCTGCCCCTTTCCATGTCTCTGAAGGCTACATGGTTGATACAAGTGCCTCAATGAACCTTGGTGTACCGCAGGGTATGTGCCACTGCCCCTGCATGTGTCCCAGACAACCCTACTATCAACAGCCATCAGTCCACAAACACATCTGAGCTGCATTGTGTGCTTCAACACCAATATTCGTCTAAGCTCACCCTCAGTGCTGTGACTAAGCCTGCATGTGCAACTCGCCTGGTGCAAGCTTTGCTGTGTCGTGGCCCCCCTGTGATGCTCACCTTGCCTGGAGTTCCTTGGAACATGTCAGCAGTTCTAGGATGTGGGTCTGCAATCACTGTGGCTCTGCTCGTGCACACATGTGCATGTGGGCACCAACAAACGGGTCAGGCATTCCGTCGTCCAATGGGCCATGTCTGCTGCCAAAGGTGCTCTGGTGCCTCATCCCCCTGCAGAAAGTGCATGGAACAAATGATTAATGCATCGAAGTGATCTGTGTGTGTCTCATCAGGCATCTCATTACTTGACCATGTCAGAGAGTCACATCACAAATCACACCATCAGTCCGTCTTTGACTTCCAAAGTGTGGAACACTATCTACAGCATGAATTGCAACAGGCACGTGTACAGGAAAGAAATGAGACATAATACACAATGCATAGCAATCAATGTCCACATTAATCATGACACACCCCGTCTAGCAAAAGCTGAACAGTGGACAATTACACCTAAATCATCCCCACTAGGGGTGTCAACACAAGTCACAAAGCACCAGACATGCCACAGATATGACAGTCCAAAGCCCTTGTGTAAAATTCTGTAACACCGAACCATCCTTGCGAGCCCATGGATAAGGGAGGCAGGAGTGGCATATGTGAGTCAAGGAACCCAAGCAGCAAACACATACACAAGACAACCATGAAGGGCCCAGCTGGAACAGACAGTGGATGCCTTCAAAAACCACAAGGCACCGCACTGTCACATGAAAGCACAATAGACTACAAATTTTAAACTAACTCAACTATTAACTAATTACACTAACTATGGAAAACCTACATTACCTATTTAAACTAACTATCAAACAGAAACTTAACTAACTAAACTAAACGAAAAATCAAAAATGGCCACATACGACCCGGGGGGGAGGGGAGGCACCCAGGAGGGGGGAGGTACAGGGTGCTGCTCAACATCCACATGCGATGATGCCGAGCCAAAAAAAAATACCTCCATGGGCTCAACGCCTGCACAGCACGACCTATGTGGGAGATAGATGGTCGTCCGAGTCTGGCTCATCCTGGAAAGGAGGACGTGGCACAGTAGCCTGGCCACGCCTAGCCGCAGCTTGCCCCTCGTCGGCAGCAAGTCTGCCGGACAGGTGAGCCTGGTTCTGTGTGGCGATGTTACATAGGTCTGCATGCAGAACCTCACGTGATACACGTGCTTCCTCTTGCAAGGTAGCACGTGTAACACGGAGTTCCTCCTGCAAGGCCTGGCTGGACAACCGCTGCACCTCCCGGCAAGCCTGTAGCTCAGCCGAGATGGTGCGCTCAAGCTGTGCAAACCTCTCCTCTGCCTGCTGCCTCTGGGACATCATAAGGACACCCAGAGTGGATCTGAGGGAGGCATACTCCTCCCTCAGGGCATCCATGTGTGCCTCTGCGTGAGCAGCAATTGCTTGACGCAGAGACGACATTTCAGCCTGGCGTGCCCTGTCTGAGGCCGCCATGCCCAGCCTGAGCGAGCGGGCCGTGGACCGTGCCGCCTGCTGCTGGAGAAGCACCTGCCTAGCAGGGGGGAGCACAGATCGGGCCACACGCTCCATGCTGTCAGCGATGTTCTCCATTGCTGCCCCCTGCCGTTCGGAATTGGCAGTCATGTCTTGCTCCCACTCAGTATACAGCGGTTGCGCGCGGCGACCGCGTTGCCGGGCTTGACCCCTGCGGGACCCAAGGACCGGAGGTCCTCGCTGTGTTGGCACCGCCTGCGGCTGCACGACTACATGCCCCCGTCGACGTGATGTCCCAGGCACATCAGTGACTGGTGTGGAGGGTGACCCTGCGTCCCGATCCACCACGGGCGGAGGAACCAAGACTGTCTGATCCCTCAGTGCAGGTGTCGCAGACAGAGGAGTGTCCACATCAGAATCACTCACCCCTGACACATGGACTTGATGGTCATCCAACTCAACATGGACGTCAGAGTCGTCATCAAGGCTGGACTCATAGGCAGCCAGAGACAGGATGGACTGCAGCACTTGGGGGTTTTCGTGGCCTACCACCCCACGACCCCCACTAGTGCCGGGTTGATGTGGTCTTACCAACCCTGTGTCTGGCGTGACAACACCATCCTCTGCATCCATTGCGTCATCACCTGAAAAATAGAGAGGAAAAGGTAACTACACATGTCAGAAGCACACAACACACACACACACCGACAGCAAAGGCATCCGGCAGACATGTGACACACAACATATGACCTGGCATGCATGCTGGGTCTACTTAGAATAGCCACTGTGATCAGACCTGTTGAAAGGTGGCAGTTTGCATGGAAGTGGGTCTATGCAGTGCTGAAAATGTGTACGCCACTCACTACCTACATGTACAAGCACTCCATGGTGTGTGCCAGGAAATGTGAAGGCAGTGCAATGTCAAATTCAGACATCACGTGCATTGTGTATTCAATGTGTACCATGTCTAGCAGCCAAGCACCCCTCCACCCCAGTACCAAAGCAGGGATGCCTAGCATGGTATCAAAAGGCTGCCCATACACCTGTGTATTGACAAGCAGTGTTGACTGGCATCAACAGCTTAATGTGAATCAAATTACAACACTGCTAATGATGCTGGGACAGTGGGCAGGACACATGATGGAAGATCCGGAGGCCAGCCACGTGTGAAGATGACACGACAAGAGTTGGACAGAGTCATTGGCCATTGAACAGGCTGAGGCCTGTGAGCCACACAGATTGTCATTGCCTAAACATGTGTGCAACGCAGGACTGAGCCACAGTTGACATGGGGAGGCCGATAATATGGCAGGCAATGTATGTAACCAAGGACTCATATTACAGTGCTCATCCAGTCAAGGACACATAGGGGCATGCGTGCAATGCACATGGAGCATGAATGGGCACTCATGTCCCAGCGGGACATCTGACCCATGCACAGTACAAGTGGGATACCCTGCATAGAGTACTAAGGCTGTACCACACGGCATATGTCTGGCAGTTTCTAAGCTGGAAGTTAGCATCTACACAGGACACATGAACAAGAAACTACACATTGGCAAGAATGTAGCAGACCAGTGCAAAGGTGGAACTGGGGTGCAGAGTGGCGGAGGAGGGGCAAGGGAGCATGCCCACATGGAGTCCCGCATGCAGGCAGAGGAGACATGCATGACGGTAGCATTGCATTACTTACACCTCAGAACCATGTACACGTCACATGTAGCAGCAATCATGCACAACACATCCCACAAGTCAAACACACACGTCCTCAACAACTACGCTTTAACACTCACTGGACTGGGCATCAAAGTCCAGCATCTCTCCCACACCTTCGACCAATTCTGGTGGTATGAACTCCGCAACGAGAGCCTCATGCGGAGTGAGTTCTTCCTCCTCTGGTGCAGGCCCACCGCCAGTCACCAGAGTCAAGTTGTAATTTGAGGCACGCTTAGCCTTAGTGCTGCGCTTGATGTCATTCCAGCGCTTTTTGCACTCCTGCGCTGTGCGCACCTCATGGCCGAATGAACTGACATGTTCCGCAACATGCTTCCAGTGGGTGTCACGTTGGGCAGCCGTAGTCTGACTATTGGCACCCACTAGCATGTCACGGCTGTGTCCCCGCACGTAGTCCACGAGGAAGTCCAGTTCCTGCTTACAGAAAGGCTTCTTCCTCGACGTGCAGGAGGTCGTGGCTGTGTGTGGGGTCCCAGCCTGTGCTGCAGGTGCAACCTTCCTCCTCTTGGACTGTGGCGCAGACCCTGGCTGGCTAATGCCGCCCTGACCAGTATGGCCAGTGGGTTTGGTGGATTGAGCCGAGGGAGTGGCAGGTGGAGGGATGACCAAAGGCCTGACTTGTGTCAGTGGCAGCTGGGTGCCCACTAATGGACCCTGCGCAGCAACATCAGCTGTGGCAGGGTCATTGACCGCAACGGTCCTGGTTGGCAGACTCACAACCGGGGTGCTGTTGGGTGCATCTGCCCCTGCACTTGCCAACACCCGGCTGTTCGGGGCAGCAGATGACATGACTGCCCCAGGGACACGTGTCTTGGTCTGAGCAGCCCGGCGTGCCCCTATGGTTTCCCCCCTGGCCTGTTGGAGATCTACCAAGGGCTCTTCAAGTGCCAACGCAGCCTGCGCTGGCAGACCCTGAGCCTGGGTGGCGGTGTCCACAGCTGCACCTGCAGCTACCGCTACCCTTGGGCCCGTGGCAGTCGATGGAACGGACTGCTGGGTCATACGGGTGCCAGTGCCAGATGCAGGAGCTGCATCCCCCGGAACCACAGGGGGTGGTGGCATGGCTGCACCGACACATGGCACAACATTGTGCTCAAGTGGCGCACCCCTGCCTCTTCCCCCTCTGTGGCTGCCCTGGACACCCTGGAGTCCCCCTACTCCCTGGTCACCACGGCCACGTCCCCGACCACGCCCGCCACGAGGAGTACGCCCAGCTGAGGCGCCCCTCACCTTTGGTGGCCTCCCAACCATGGCACAGATGTAATAGTGCTGGCACAGATGGAGTGGTGCCAATGGGAGGTGTACACCACAATTGTCCTGGGCAATTGGGGTGAAGGGGGTGGGAAGCAAGATGTTAACAGCCCCCCTGCACCTGCAAGGCTGTATGTGACCCCGGTGATGTGGTGACGGGTCACGCAACGCTCAGGCACCCCAAAACTGCAGTAAAACCGTGCACGCAACCCTGCAGCCTACGTGCGTGGATTTGACCTCCCGCAGTACGCGGTGGCACCCAGTAACACGAATAACGCGTACGCGTGGGACACGCAGGCTACGATGACATCGAAAATGGGTGCAATACACAGGGGCACCCGCAGTGGGAAAAGGAGCGTTTGCGACTCACCGTCTGACTAGCGCGATGCAGAAAAACACGCGTAGCCAATACCCCCGCCAAAAGAAGAGATACGTCCTTGAGAGCTGTGAAGTAGATGGCGCGCGAAACAACTGGAAGCAGCAACACACGTCGGTCTCCACGGAAGGCACGTACAGCGAACTGCTGGGCCCGCTCACCTTTAACCCGTGCTGAGGGAAACGCACGCGCGCGTCACGTCACATGCGGACGTGCAGTTTTTCATGCGCGATTACGCGCATTACACGCGGACGTGCAGTTTTTCAGGCGCGATTACGCGCATTACACGCGGACGTGCAGTTTTTCACGCGCGATTACGCGCATTACACGCGGACGTGCAGTTTTCCACACGCGACCACGAATTACACGCTGACGTGCAGATTTTTCACGTGCCAAATCACTCCGTATCAAGCTGGCCACGAATACACACGGAAGACCACGCTCCTGCCCAGTAGGCCGAATCACTGCCCCCCAGTGCCCCGAGCAGCCTCCCACGTGCCATCTGCTGCTGCCTGCCTGCCTGCTGCCACCGTGCCCTGCCATTTGGTGCCTGCACATCAGCCATCTGCAGGGGTCCAGTTGCTGTGTCGACCCCTGCTGGAACAGTAGACTCCCGACTGGGATACCATCGCTCCACAGCCCAGCCCCAGGACCCAGTTGCCCACCCACGCCTGCCTCGGGGGTCGCCATGTCGGGGCAAGCACCATCTGAGACCAGTGGTGACCCCCAGCCAGAGAGGCAGAGGGCCACCAGCTTCAGTGAGAAGGAAGTTGGTGTCCTGGTGGAGCATGTCCTGGGGCATTATGATGCCCTCTTCGGAAGACCACGCGCCAACAAGGAAGGACGGGAGAGGATCTGGGACGATGTAGTGGTTGCCATCAACGCGGAGGGGGTGGCAACCCGTGACATCAAGCACATCAAGAAGCGCTGGGAGGACTTGAGGTCCAGGACCCTCAATAAGGCCCGGCGCCTCGCGGAGGGGGGCTGGGCACGCCTGAGTGACATCCAGATGAGGGTCCTGGAACGCGTAGACCCAGCGCTCCACGCCCAGATCCTTCGGAGGCAGACCCATCTGGAGTTGGCCGGTAAGTGGCCAAGCATTACTGTGTGAGACAGGGCATGTTGCAGTGTGCTGGTTGTCTGATACCTGCCTGTATGTGTGACATAGGCCATGTACGTATGTGTGTGTGCAGGGACATCATGGTCAGGCATGTGAGTACAGTGATGTGTGAACCACATGGTTGGTGCATGTGTTCTATTGCAACATGGGGGGCTCTGTGCGGAATGGACACATGGAAGCATGGCAGTCTCTGTTCCTGGACATGGGTGGGGGTGAGGGATGGGTGCTGGTCCCATGTACACGTATGGTGCCCATGTGTGTGGCCTTCTGGCGACCCTCTCCTCCTCTGTGGAGGCTATGCGCCAGTCGTGCTCCATGCCGTCTTCCGGCCCAGATGCCACCAGGGCCCCCTGTGGACCTGCCCCGACCAACGCAGCCAGCTCGGTGGGGACCCCATCCCTGCCACAGTCGGGAGTCGAAGGTCCAGCAGGGGTGGACACACCAGCAACTGTCCCCCTGCAGATGGAGGATGTGCCGGCATCATCTGGCAGGGCACGTGCACGACGGCATCGGTGGATTCCATCAGCCTGGATGCCGTCGTGCTGGCAGAGGCAGTGGCGTCGGAGGCAGCAGCAGGCTCAACGTGGGAGGCATCATGGCTCGAGGCCATCAAGATCAGAGGGGCAGGCATCGGCCGGAGGGCAGGGGAACCCTGGGATGGCAGTGTCTTCCGTGTGGGAACAGTTGGTCCAGCGGATAGGTGCGGAGCGGCAGCGGGCGGAAGAGGAGCGGCTCACCATGGTCAGGGCGGAGTTCTCCATGCGTCGGGCGTTGAGGCGGGCTGAGTGCCTCGAGGAAGCTCGCAGGGAGTTTGAGGTGGACACGGGGTTGTCCCTGCGAGACCTCGGGGCCAGGACAGAGTCCCGCCTCCGGGACATCGACATGGAGTTCGAGGATGCCCTGGCCGGCAACATCACAGAGTGAGCCGCAGGACTTGCCCGCTGCCATTGTATATAGTTCTTTAGTTAGTTGGTGTTAGGTTTCCTTTATTTTTTAAGTTTTTTTTGGACCGCTCGGACAATGGCCACTTTTCTGTATATATTTTTATTATTAGTTAGTAGTAGTAGGTTTAATTTATGGTGTTGGGCTCATGGACCCTGGGATATTCTTGTACATAGTTTGATGTTTGGAAAACATTTGTTGGATTTATATTTGTGTTCACCATGAGGCAATGGTTTTTCCTTATTTTTCCCCCCATTATTTTGCTTTGGACTACATTATTTTTTGGATTCCTTTGTTTTTTGATTTTTTCTATTTGTTCTCGGACATGGACCATTTGTTTTGTCATCCCCATTGTTGTGTGTTTTATTTCTTTACTTCATTTTCATCTTTGATACATATATTTATTACTTACATTTGTGGTATTTTCTCATTGGTTTCATGCATGTCATGATATGGGTTTTGACATTCACTTGCACCCATTGTGTATGTGTGTGTGAGGGACATGTGTTCATTTACATACTTGCCATTGGGGTTGTATCATGTAATTGCATCTACTATGTGGGTGGATGCAATCCTTGCCTGGGTGTTTGTGCTGGGTATGCTGCCCATTACTGCCATGATTGTGTTTCGTCAGGACCTGGGGGCAGGGGGACATGAGTGGGGGCCTGCTGGGGGGTGGGGGTGGTAGGAGACATGGTTGGGGGCCTGCTGGCAGGTGCCCCACAGTGCTGGGGGGTGGGGGTGCAAGGGGACATGAGTGGGACATGGTTGGGGGCCTGCTGGCAGGTGCCCCACAGTGCTGGGGGGTGGGGGTGCAGGGGGACATGAGTGGGGGCCTGCTGGGGGGTGGGGGTGCAAGGGGACATGAGTGGGACATGGTTGGGGGCCTGCTGGCAGGTGCCCCACAGTGCTGGGGGGTGGGGGCACAGGGGGACATGAGTGGGGGCCTGGTGGAGGCTGCCCCTGGTGACTGGAGTGGTGGGGGTGGTGGGAGACATGGGTGGGGGCCTGGTGGAGGCTGCCCCTGGTGACTGGAGGGGTGGGGGTGGTGGGAGACATGGGTGGGGGCCTGGTGGAGGCTGCCCCTGGTGACTGGAGGGGTGGGGATGGTGGGAGACATGGGTGGGGGCCTGGTGGAGGCTGCCCCTGGTGACTGGAGGGGTGGGGGTGGTGGGAGACATGGGTGGGGGCCTGGTGGAGGCTGCCCCTGGTGACTGGAGGGGTGGGGGTGGTGGGAGACATGGTTGGGGGCCTGGTGGCAGGTGCCCCACAGTGCTGGGGGGTGGGGGTGCAGGGGGACATGAGTGGGGGCCTGCTGGGGGGTGGGGGTGGTGGGAGACATGGTTGGGGGCCTGGTGGAGGCTGCCCCTGGTGACTGGAGGGGTGGGGTGGTGGGAGACATGGGTGGGGGCCTGGTGGAGGCTGCCCCACAGTGCTGGGGGGTGGGGGTGCAGGGGGACATGAGTGGGGGCCTGCTGGGGGGTGGGGGTGGTGGGAGACATGGTTGGGGGCCTGCTGGCAGGTGCCCCACAGTGCTGGGGGGTGGGGGTGCAAGGGGACATGAGTGGGACATGGTTGGGGGCCTGGTGGCAGGTGCCCCACAGTGCTGGGGGGTGGGGATGCAAGGGGACATGAGTGGGACATGGTTGGGGGCCTGCTGGCAGGTGCCCCACAGTGCTGGGGGGTGGGGGTGCAGGGGGACATGAGTGGGGGCCTGCTGGGGGGTGGGGGTGCAAGGGGACATGAGTGGGACATGGTTGGGGGCCTGCTGGCAGGTGCCCCACAGTGCTGGGGGGTGGGGGTGCAAGGGGACATGAGTGGGACATGGTTGGGGGCCTGCTGGCAGGTGCCCCACAGTGCTGGGGGGTGGGGGCACAGGGGGACATGAGTGGGGGCCTGGTGGAGGCTGCCCCTGGTGACTGGAGGGGTGGGGGTGGTGGGAGACATGGTTGGGGGCCTGCTGGAAGGTGCCCCACAGTGCTGGGGGGTGGGGGTGCAAGGGGACATGTGGCTTGGCTGGGGGGCATGCCCATGGTGGATGGGCTGCCTGCGGGACATGACCAGGGGTGCAGGGTAGTCCCCTGTGGTGTGGCTTGCCTGCAGAGGTCGTGGAGGGGGTAGAGGGGAGACCTGGGAGGACCCACACTGGCAATTCACCTCTTCAACTTCCCGCACACCCACGTAATACACTGCCCCACTCGCACAGGCCCAATCGCGTGTAGGATTTCTCGCGCACCCCTGTAATACACGTACCCAGGCCAATCGCGTGTAGATTTTCTCGCGCACCCCTGAAATCCACGTACCCAGGCCAATCGCGTGTAGCATTTCTCGCGCACCCCTGAAATCCACGTACCCAGGCCAATCGTGTGTAGATTTTCTCGCGCACCCCTGTAATACACGTACCCAGGCCAATCGCGTGTAGATTTTCTCGCGCACCCCTGAAATACACGTACCCAGGCCAATCGCGTGTAGATTTTCTCGCGCACCCCTGTAATACACGTACCCAGGCCAATCGCGTGTAGAATTTCTCGCGCACCCCTGAAATCCACGTACCCGCTCAATCGCGTATTTAACTTCCCGCGCGCCACTTTTTTGATGCGCTGGGACTCTACCGCCTGCCTTCGTGTGGCGGCCGTGTTTCAGCTTGTGCGTGTCTTTGGCTGTGCGTGGCTTTGCCCTATTCGATTCCATGAATACGTGTGGTTCGAGTGCGTGTGGGCGTTCCGTCTGCTTCCCTGCAGTACATCCCCAGTTACGCCCTTATTTTCGCGTGTTGTTCCCCATTCCGCGCGTTACGCCCCATGTCCCGCCCACTTTCTGGTGTGTGCGCTGCAGTTGTGCGCTTTCACTGTGCGCGTCGCGCACGCCTTTCACGATGTTGCAGTGACGTGTGCGCCATTCACGGGTTTGGCGCACATCCCGAGGAAGACACGCGCAGGGACTTCCATGAATCGCACGCGTGCGCGTGCGCCTCTTTTTTTCCGCTTGCGCCTGCTTGCGCCTGCTTGCGCGTAGATTTTCGGCGCACGTTTGTTCCATGAATCGGCCCCTAAATCCTTACTTATACTAGAATGTGCTTCATTGTGAAGCTTTCGGGGGGGCCTATGGTGAACATTTGTACACTGTACACTTAACTCCAAGGGCACCCCAACCACATTGACCATGAGAGCCAATTGGATAACCGGAATATAGGAAACACATTTTAGAGTTTGTTGTGACTTTCTAAAGTTCAAAATGTCCCTATAGGCGAAAGCCAGGCCACTCAAGTAGTTGCCTCAAGCAACCACCAAGCTCCTTATCATATGCAATAATATTTCTCAACCCCCTATTGCCACCAGTAGCGCGAGTACCCCAAAACACATAGAGCGGAACATACATGGTACACTCTGAAAGGATCACAACTTGGCCAATTTTATAGAATCTGGAAACAGCACAGAGAGGGGCCGACTGCAGTCCTCTCCATGCTATGTGGATTGCTTTTGTGAAATGGGGGGGACTGGGGAGTCAATTCAGACATGGAACTCCGGGTGGGCTTTGCTTTCCGTAGCTGCTTACACCCCTTCAGAATAACCATTGTTGATGCTGCTTGTCATGTATGTGCACAGCTGGGGACATAACATTTATCGCTGTGTCTTCTGCCTGCATTTTGGTGGTGTAAAAAGTAGGCAGAATTTACAGTCTGATGCAGAAGTAGATTTGATGCCAAGGTCCAAGGCGCACAGACTGTAAATTACTGTGGGGTGCACTTCTCTGCCAGCAAATTAAGACTATTGCCTCCCTCCGCCCACTACCACATGCGCACCAAATGAGTTTTAAGAGATTCGGAAATGCTTGCCGATGAGCTGACAGTGGAGACGATTGAAAAGCAATGGACAGGATATTAGATTAGATGAAAAATAACTAATAGTATACCTGGCTCTGACCAATTCTATTGTTGGAGCAGAGAGCATGCGCACAATATTGTAATCAGGTTTATATTCATATAAACACATGGGGCATGTGTAATTTCATCAATAGGTCAAATGATAACACAACAAATCTACATAACATTGGAAAATGAACACAAAGAAAAATACACCATTATGTATTAACAGAAGCTTTTAGGCACAAGGATTTTGTCAAGTGACCGAGGACACCGAGATGGAATGTCTTGTGATGATTGTAACAGAGACATCGGCAGAAAGAACATGCTATTACTGCAACTTGCGTAAAGCAAAATACATAGGAGATCCCGCCTATCGTTAGGTCTGCCACCTGCCTCAATTGCTTGGAAGCCTTGGACACAGTTGCACAGAAATACTGGTCCACGCAGCTCACTGCTGCAACTTGTGGCGGCACTGGCGGTGGAGAGCAGAGGCTGTAATACAAAACACTGGGAGGGAGCAGGCCTGGCTGAGGCAGCCCTGCCCAGCCCTGCCGCCTCCTCCCAGTGTTTTGTAATACTGACTGCTGCTGGCGCCATGGTGTCGCGGGCCCCGGCAGTTGGCCGCCGGCCCGCCGCATTTATCAAAGAGAGGTAACACTTCGGTGTTACCTTTCTCTGCATCTGCGGCGGGCCGGCAGGGCTGCAATTGCAAATGATCTGTAAGTTAGTTACTTACATATCTTTTGCAACTTGTGTCCGGTGAGGCCCTGGGTGCCGGTTCCTGAAGTGAAGCCCATGCGGGCCGGAGTCCGGCCCAGGCGAGGGCTTCACGAATCGGCCCCCAGGTCCTCGCCATGATTTTGGCCCGGCCACGGGCCGATTAGCAGATGGCTCAATCCGACCCTGACCCCTTTTCCCTCATGCAAACCCTAAGCCATTAAACTCACTGCATCTCCCAACCACTCCATAGCACTGTCCCTTTTGTACCACCCCCCAAACCTCCATCCAGCTTCGAAGAGAACCATCTCCAAGCCATAAGCGCCACCCTTAAGCCCAGTTCCCAGATCATAATCCTGGGAGACTTCAATCTCGGCTACAACGATCCCTCAGATACTCACGCCTCATTCTTGGCCAAAGCCTCCTCCATCCTAGGCTGCATCCAGCGGATCACAGACCCAACACACTCCCAAGACTGTATACTTGATTGGCTACTTGACCATAACTGCAACACATCTATCACCTTCAATGTCACCTTCCCACGGGCAGACCACCACGCTGTAATCTTCAACCTACCCATTCCACAGAGGTCCATTGTCCATTCCCCCACCTAACCCCCACTCCTGCACGAAGTATGCGGAACCTCGCAAGCGACCGACTACTCCCACTACTCACGTCAAATCCAACTGACCACAATGTTGATTCCTTAGTGAACCAGTACAATTCCCTACTCTCAAATGCAGTGGAGTCGTTCGCCCACCTCAAGCTGCGCAAAGAAAAGAATACCAACCAAAAAACACATAGTTCACCATGTAACTCCACCCTTATGAGCAAAAGAAAGAGCTGCCAAAGCCACATGGCAGAAGAACCCAAGTGCATCCAACAAGGCACTATTCTCAGAACAGTCTAGCATATATAAACAATCCGTCCTCACCACCAAGGCAGCCTCCCACAGCAGCAGAATATCAAAAGCCGCCTCAAGTTCACTTGAATTGTTCATTATTCTGCGCAATCTTGAAACACCCACCACACCCCCATCGACCATAACCAAAGATGGGACTTGGTGCAGCAATATCCAGGGCAAACATCGAGGAAAAATTACACAATTACAAATGAAAATTGATTCCAAAGCACACAACCTTGCCATCAGCCCACCACATAACTTAACTAACATACCTCCTTCACACGTAAAGCTCTTCCAGTTCTCTCCCATCGCTACACCTGACCTCGCCAACCTAGTGAAAGGCCTCAAGCCCTCTTGGCGCAAAGGAGACACCTGCCCCGCCACCGTGGTCAAACAATATCTTACACTGCTCACCCCCCTCATCACCGCCATTCTCAATGCCTCCTTCTCCTCTAACATCGTCCCTTCCTGCCCTAAAGAATCCTGGATCAACCACTGCTAAATAAAACAGCATTTGATCCTAGCATACCCACCAACAACTGACCCATCCCCACCGTCCCATTCCTACTGAAAATCCTAGACAGAATCACCTGCACCCAAATACAGGTATTTTTGGAAGCTCACTTCATCCTCAGCCTCTGCCAATCTGGCTTTTGCCCCGGGTGACGAACGGAAACGGCCTTCCTCCACCTCAAGAATCAATTGGATGATGCCAGTGATGCTGGAAAACTCTCCCTCCTTATGCTACTCAATCTCTCTGCAGCATTTGATCTGGTGGACCACAGGGCCCTCTGCCACCACCTAACATCAGTTGCACACATCGCTCCAGAAGAAATTAGTTTGGTCGCTTCCTTCCTCGAAAACAGAACTTCATGGCTCTCCCCTACCCTCTAAAATATTTATACAAAACCTCTGTCCGACCACCTAGACTGCGTAGGTATCTCCTTCACGAACTACGTGGACGATACGCAAATACTCGTCCCCTTGACAGGCTCTTACAACCAGGATTGCACCAGGTAAACGCCATTTATGAAACCATCAAACCTGGATGGCCCAACACAGCCTATGTCTCAACAACGAGAAGACCGAACTGATCCTAGTCAGCCCCTCAGCCTGCCTCTCTAACCTTGATCCAGCATACCGGCTTTTCCCCATAGATGGCCACAACATCCCTGTGTCCACATCTGTCAAAACATTGGACATCTATCTCGAGGCCTCACTCAACATGACCCGCCAAATCAATAGAATTGTCTCTGCAACAGCTTACATGACTAAACATATATGGGCAAGCATGCCTTTTTTATACACATCAAACCGCCTTTCAGTTGCCTGCGCCTTTGTGCTGTTCAAGGTAGACTATTGCAATGCCTTACTTTGTGTGACCTCTGACAAAAACCTCAACAGGCTCCAGATTATCCAAAACAATGCCCTCGGAGCAGTCCTGGACCTGACCAAATCTGACCACATTTCTGTGCTTAGGCGCTCAGTACACTGGCTTCCCATTCGGGAAAGAATACAATTAAAAATCCTCATGATTGCACACCGGTGCCTGGCTAACAAAGCCCCGACTTAACTTGCCCAGAGAATCAACAAATACACACCATCCAGACCGCTCACATCCTCCAACAGCCAGTGATTACTCACCGCCAGATTCAGATGGAAGCAAGCAGGTGGCTCAAGTTTCGGCATTGTGGTAGCTAACCTCTGGAACAATCTCCTGCTCCACCTACGCTTAGAGACATCCTACTAAGGCTTCAGAAAAAAGAAAGACTCACGTGTTTACCTAATTAGCCTCCACCACAGCTTGACCTAGAATCTAAGTGGTTTGCCCGCGGCTGAAAGTACCGCGGGCAAATCGTTTGCATGCGAAAGGTGCGAACTACCAAAAGTTTGCACCTTTCTCATGCGAACACACATACATTCTCACACACACAACACACCCATAACACCCCCACGCCCTCAGCGCACCCCCACCCACACCCCCAACATAAACAAACCCACTTACCTTCATCTTCACGCTGGGTTCCTGCAGCGCCAGTTCCCTTTCACTTCTGTGATCGAGAACCGGCACTGCAGTGTCCTTTTCTTTTCTTTTTTTTTGGTAACGGAAGGCTGCGGGGGTGTCCCCCGCAGCCCACGCTCAATATACTATAAAGTATAGTGAGCGGAGCGGGGCGATGCAGGGGACAAACCCGCAGCCCCCGTTTCTTTTTTTTTTGTAACAGAAGGCTGCGGGGTGTCCCCCGCAACCATGCTCACTATACCATGAAGTATAGTGAGCATGGGGCGATGCGGGGGACACCCCGGCAGCCCCTGTTTCTTTTTTTTTTGTAACAGAAGGCTGCGGGGGTGTCCCCCGCAGCCACCAATGCTCACTATACTTCATGGTATAGTGAGCATGGTTGCGGGGGACACCCCCGGAGCCCCTATTCTTTTTTTATTTTTAAACGGAAGGCTGCGGGGGTGTCCCCCGCAACCATGCTCACTATACCATGAAGTATAGTGAGCATGGGGCGATGCAGGGGACACCCCGGCAGCCCCCGTTTTCTTTTTTTAATGCTACCACCAAAGCTTCAAACTTTTGGTGTTCGAACCTTTGGTGGTAGCATTTTTAGAACTTTCGGTCAATGCGACCATTTCTTTTTGGTAATTTCGACCTAAACCTTCAACTATACCTAACTATGCAATTGTACCTACCTATGTAACTAGTGCCCAGATGCCCGAGGGCTAGGCGCAGTGCTATAAATGTTAAAATAAATTAAAAAATAGAGAGACTAGATCACTGTAAACCTTTGTGTCTTGTATGTTTCTCACTTTGGGATGAATTTGCCTCAAGGCCTATGAATAAATGCCTTAACAAAATGGCAGGCAGACCAGTCCACAGCAAACACTGATTATTAGACCAGCTATGAAATGGTAGTGGGACTAGCCTGGCTCAAAGGCTTTTGATAAAATTTGAAAATGGTGGTGGGCCCAGCTTCCCACAAATGTTGATTATTAAATTAAATAATGAAATGACGGCACGTGTTTAAATTAATTAAAAACAGGGACAGGACCAGCCCACCACAAACACTGATTATTAGATTAATAATAAGATGCTGGCAGGATCAGGTGTTGGCATGGGTTGCTAGGTGCTCACAACATGACAGTGGGATATTGCGCAGGCCAGCAGTTACAGCCTTCAGTGATAACAGACGTAATTATTGAGTGTGGGCAGATTGCTTGCCTGTCCCAAGTCGTGAAATGTACTGTGTAGCAGCTTGCATACTGCTGCTCAGGATTTTCTGGTGACTCAGTCATGCTCCATTCTGCAATGGGTGTTACCCATTGCTTCCTTTGACAGATTCCTCTCGCTCTGCATCCGACACACTCCTTGCTGCTCCTATGGCAGTCCTAGGGATGGCATCACTCTTTCTCCAGATAAGCAGAGCCTAACCGGCTTCACTTCCTTCAGGCCTGCTCCCTTTCCCAATACCCCTATGAATGGAGTAACAGGGAATGCCATGGTGGTATCTGGCAAAGTATGGTACTACCTGGCTGTAAAGTGACAACAGCTGGAAGATGGTGTGAGTACATGGACACATGGTACCAATTCCATGCAAACATCTACACAAATCTGATACAAAAGCCCAAAATATTGGCTTTGCCAATTCTGGTTTTGCATGCCATACTAGTACTTATATCATGGACACAGACACTCAAACACACCATTATGCCAAATCTTCCCTTTGCACCACCAAACAATAGAATGCAGCTGTACCCCTCGATTAGTTTGGCCTAGTTGCACACATACACCTTCACAATCACCTCAACAGTCTTTAGAACGCTGAAAATCGGCGTAGCTGCACACATAACCTCATTCACAAACTCCAGCACTGCCAGAATGCAGATACCCAAGTCCACTGGCCTTGCTGCACACATTCTACTGATCTCACACAACCGCCGCACCACACCTAGTACTAGTATGCTACACAACAGTTAATCCGCCCTGGCTGCACACATACCGAGTGCACCCAAGCACGTTTCACTACATTACTCTCTCCACTGACCTGGACTGCGGTCCCTGAGGGTGTTCAACCCACAGCGCTTTGAAATCATACCAATAGTAAAAGGCTCTATACAAATGCCCAACAACATAACATATAAACGAAGGTTAACAAAAGAAGCATTATTTTGTGACTCATTTTAATTGTCGTGGAAGCAGGCACATATTTGTTACGTAATTGGAGATATGTGGGGTCTTTCAGTTATAAATGTCCCATCACAGTTCTAACTACCGAAACAGTCACAAAAAGGCACTGCTGAAAACAGGTGTGTTAAAATAATTACCATACCCTTTTTTCATGTACTGGTGGTGCAGCAGCAGTGTTCACTGTTTGGCATCTGCAACCTGTCCCCTCAAAAAACATTTATGGTGGAGCGTGTAGAGGGTTGTCTAAAGGCCATTGGTGTGTCGCACCTGAACAGCATGTACTACCACACTGAACACAGAACAGAATCCTCTTGGAAACTTTCAACAAGATCTCCGTGGTAGAAAAGTGTCATTCATGCCCCTGTTGCGTTCAGAACAACAGGAGCAGTTGCCCCATTTGCCCGCATGCACTCCGAGCCCAGGCAAGCAACAGCAACTCCAGTTTGAAGTTCAATTCACGGGCAGTAATGAAAACCCTGCCCTTTGCGGGGTGGCTAGTGTGTATGTGGGGAAATGCGTAAGCTTGAATTCCGAGATCACTGAAAGCATCAGAACGGCGTTTCCGGTTTAGCGTGCACGTGCCTGGGGCCGATGCAATATTCCTGCCAAGTTTAAGCGCATGCTCGTTGTTGCGGGAAATCAGAGGCTGACCAACATTCATCGCGAACGTTTGATGCAGCAGCGCCGCACGCAGTGGTGACTGTTGAGCTCAGCCCTGGCTTTGCGCCAGTACCGTGCACCTCACGCAGTGTGACAGCTGCCAACCAGCCAGTGGCAATAGCACAGCTCGAGAGATGCAAAGCAGAGGAACACACTTCGCCGTGACAGAGTCAAGCAATTAGATAAGCAACATGGCAATGGCACAGAAGCCAGGGGAGTCAAGATTTGAAAATAATCACAATTTCAAACCAACATTTAAAATCTCTCACAACACGAAGGCCAGCATTTAATCATGTCCCGCGCAAGGTGACAGAAAAACACGTGTACATGTCGAAATTGCAGGGTTGTGGTTGTGCAATGCAGGTGTGATAAATAGTGTTGTTGATCTTCTGTGGTAGGAAAAGATGTAAGACTTTGCGGTCTCCAGGGCTCCAGGGCACCAAAGGCCTATCCCCTACACCACATCTAATATCATCTGGCATAATCGGCAGTGAACCAATAACCAATTGCCGGCTTGATGATGGTCTGTTGGGTGCAAAGTGGGGCACAGCCATGATAGTAAGCTACAACCCATACGCAGTCTGCAACCTTCGATTCTCCAGATGTTTTGAACTTCCATATCCCTCACCATTGAATATACTGGCTATGGCTTTTGGGAGTTGTAGTCGAAAACAATTGGAGAGACAAAGGTTGCAGACCTAGGGTTTGGATCATGGCAGGCAAGAGACGCTAGAGCTGAGCTTCAGCGCCACTTGTCCAAGTGGAGGCTCTGCCTCCATGGATAGACCTTGTATTCAAACAGACTAAACACTCTCCAGGATAAGATCAGGGTAATACAGTATGCCCCAGCATTCTGCAATCAAGTCCTGTCATTCTTCAGATGTGTGACCTTTGTGTGCAAAATCATGCCGTCCTTGGAAGTGGAGTTTGGCACGAGCTTCCAAATTATGGTAGTGCCTCGCAGAAATGCAAACACAAGGTGACAGGTGGCACAGTTAGGCAGTGATTTGGTATTACAAAGGCAGTCATGATACAGGGCGACATAACCAAAAAAGGCTTGGGTGATGCCTAATGCTTCCATTACTTGTCACTAGTCCCTCTTATTTCTTCCTGGTTGCAATACTAGGGTTATCTGAGGGGAGTCCATCTGGTAAACAGGCATGCATTTGCACGGCGAAAAAGAAACCTCCTTCTGTAAGCCTGTCTACACGGTTGGGCATATAAATATTGTCTTCCCCCAGAAGGCCTTGTGTCCCATAAACATGTCCCTTATTTTCGAAGCACAGGCCTGACATGTGTGGGATGTGTGGCGGGTCGGAAAAAGGAGTCGGACACAACACAGACATCTTTAAGTGCTTTTATTTAAAATAACAGAAAAGGCCTATCTTGCCCTATCGCTGTAGGGAAATTCCCTACCTAACTAAATTAAACTAAGGCGCTAGTTTGTCATCAGGAATTAAAAAATCAAAATTGCCCTCAGTTTGAACCTAAACCTACCTGACCCTACCACTAATAAAACTAACTAAACTGGGCCCAAAAGAATCTCTATCTTCTGGTGGCCTCCCCTTTGCCTTTTTGTCTTACAGCTTTTTCCAAGGTTTTCTAGTTTCCCACAGGTCTGTAATATGTAAATGTCCCTTCTATCCCAAAGCCACTTCTTAGCCACTTCTTAGAATGATCTCCGCTCTTGTATAGCTCATGAGCTCCTGCATCTCTTCCCAACTGTTGGTGGGCCTTGTATTCCTGCACACAACTCTGTAATATGAGACTTATCCTTGGCCTCAAGCCCAGGGACCACATTACTCCAGCCCTAAAATCTCTCCACTGGCTCCTGGTTGCTGCGAGGATCAAGTTCAAAACCCTCTGCATCATCCACAAGGCTTTCTGGGGCCTGGGACCTGCTACATCCAACTCTCTCTCCCGAAATACCTCCCTGCTAGAACCCTTCGATCTTCTAGCTGCAACTCTCTGCAGATCAGACGCTTCTACAAGCTGAGTGTCCGAGGTAGATCTCTCTCCTTCGCAGGTGCCTCCCTCTGGAATGATCGCACTGCCCCTCTCAGACTTGAGCCAGATCTCCTTAAGTTCCGAAGCTTCTCATGACCCTCCTTTTCTCTTTCTACTTCCCTCTCCCCCTCCCCTGTTAATGTTCACCCTTCTGCCTCTTGACTGGCTGCCTGGGACCCTCAGATTCTTACAGGGCACCAGACCCTCCCCGACCAGTCTACCCCTGCACTTGGTCTCCTTTAACCTCCCTCCCTAACCTCCAATTGCCCTTCTGGGCCATTCCTCACACTAAGCACGTGGACCTTCTGCCCCTGCACTCTCTTCTCTCTGGGCTCTGTCCACCTGGCCTCCTATGGCACTCGCTAAAACCTCCGGCACCCCCCTCTTCCCTCTTCCCTGCACTTCTGCTTACTGCACTTGCACGATCCGAATGTCACAAGGCCTAGTAGGGCCATTTTTGTTGTCATCCCTCTTATTCCACCCCCTTGTCTTGTTGCGCCTTGAAGCACTTGTGTATAGGCGCATTATAAAAACCCAATAAATTAAAAAATAAAACAAGAAAAAATGGTCTCTTGTATCCCAAAGCCCTCTCCTTAGGATGACTTCTCTATTAATGTACTCTACTTTCAGGAGCTCCTTCAGCTCTTCCCAACTCTTGGTGGGCCTTGTTTTCCTAATCAAGTGACCCTTAATATAGTTCTCTTGAGTAGAGAGTCTTAAACACCCTCCTTTTGGTCTGAGTTGTTCCTCTGACTTATTAGTTTTGAAAGTTCCCCATCTCTGAGATGGCTTCACAGTGTACTCCCAACTCCCAAAACGTTTTATAACTTTTTTAAAGAGGTCTTTCCACTCTTTAACAATTGTCTCTCTTGAAATCACTTCTTGGGGTTTTCTCTCTTTTCCCCACAATAGTTTCCACTCCTTCGGTATTCCGCTCCTAGATGTATCAAAATCATAGTCTCTTTGCTTAATTATTCACTCTCCCAGCAGCTGGCCTCTCTTCCAGCACACCTCTGTACCTGCATGAGCCACGAATGACTGTGCGGGGACTCGGCTCACACTCGGGTAGGTCAATTTCCTCTCCTCTTTTCAGTTTCCTCTCATGATTTCTCAATTGCTCCGGTCTCGGCTTCTCTGCAACTCACAGCATTCCCCAAACAGCTGCTGGTAGAAGCTTTCTTTCCTCCCTTTGCTTTCGTTTCTCGATTTCTCGGTTGCTCTGCGACTCACTATGCTTCATGAACGGTGGCTGGTGGAAGCTTTCCTTGCTTCCTATGATCAAGGTTTGGCATAGTTAGGAGGGCCCAGGCCCATCACAGCACCTTTGTGGTCATGCCACGTCTTCAATGGTTCCTCTGCTTCCGTCCTGACCACAGTTCTCTCACTGTCTGCTACTCCAGTCCTCTTGAGACTCAGA
Organism: Ambystoma mexicanum; assembly: GCF_040938575.1. NCBI lineage: Eukaryota > Metazoa > Chordata > Amphibia > Caudata > Ambystomatidae > Ambystoma > Ambystoma mexicanum. The sequence goes on along the minus strand of NC_090925.1, from coordinate 1,160,944,219 downwards.
AGCACCTTGTCCGCTTCTTGGAGTGCCGCGGGCTCCTCCTCTACTTGGGGTCCTGATGTCAGGGGGTTTCCCCTGCTTATCGTTTTCTCTCCTCCTCGTCCTATTTTCATACTCATTTCTTTTTAAAGTGATATCTCCTTTATTTTCAGATAACATGTTTGTTTCCACATTACCTACAGCCAAACAGAAAGAGGATACAGTGGGCCTCATAACGAGTTTGGCGGTAACCCTTAAATCTGGCGGTAGCGCTGTTACCGCCGGATTTAAGGGTCCACCAAATCAGGGCTTTGGCGGATTTCTCCCCAGCTCTGAGCTGGGGGGAAATCCGCCAAAATTTCGTGCTCATACCGCCGGTGGGAAGTCCACCGGCGGTATGAGCGCGAAATGTCCCCATTGAGCCCAATGGGGAATGGGGCATTCCCGAATGGGCTCAATGGGGAATGGGGATTTACAAATCCGCCAAACCCATGGTGCGTTTGGCGGAAGGGCAGATGGCGCCAGCGCCATTAGCGCCGGCATTACCGCCCAACTCGTGATGTGGCCCAATGTGTTGGATGCAAGGCAGTCCCATGTATGCAGTTTCCTGCATGGGAAGTTCCCTTTGGGGAAAGTCAGTCCTTTGGCCTCATTCCAAGTTTGTTGGTCCGGTAACTACAGTACCGGTAAGCTTGCCGGTACCGTAGTTACCGGACCAGCAAACTATGAGTTCTGCTCGCGGGTGCCTTTTCGCCCCCGCCAGGTCCAAACCTGGCAGGCGGACCGGCACCTGCAAGCAGAGCTTGTTGGATACACCGGCACCATTCTGAATGGTGCAGGTGCATCCGGCCTCCCCATTCCTATTGAGCCCTATTCAGCTCAAATGGGAATGGGGAGCATTTTATTCCGGGTCCGGCAGGGCCGTAATGACCCGGTAATTGCCCATTCGCAGGTGCCGAAAGAATTTGCAAGTTTGGCGGCATCCTGCGGGTTTTACCGGCAAGGCTACCGCCAAACTTGAAATGAGGCCCCTTGTCCCCTAAGATGGAGTCACTCCCAGTGAGGTCTCACTTGCCCAGACCACTAGGGAGGGTCTTGCAGAGCGGGCTTGCCTCCCTAGCCTCAAAGGGGGTGACTCCCCTTTGGGGAGAAGGGACGAATACTCCCGATTTGTCACAGATGGTTGGGTGTAAGTACTGAAACAAGGAAGACATACTTGGAGTAATGGAAATTACGATGAGGGGGCTCATTCAGAGATGGGTGGATTTCCATGGAAGAAGTCCACCTGCATTGGCAAAAAAATAATTTATTGAGTAGGCATTAACAGCATGCAAAATACCATTGCTGCCAGAGAAAATGTGAGAAAGACTGTTAACGCCGGCAAACTTCGTTAAAAAGTCTGTTTCTGCTGGAATCATGACTACATCCCCCTCGCCTACCACTTTAGGGTGTCCAGGTAACCACCATCTTACACAGGAGAGTGTCATGATAGTGAGCCATCAAAGATGGTTTCGAAAAGTGGGTCAAGAGGATAGGGGGGCGACTCCAGAGTCCGCTAAATAAAGTTTGCTGAAGGGGGAATGCCCATTTGGTGGATGAGGCAATTAAACTGGGCGCCTGCCACGCATTTGTATCCTTTGAGACTTATAGGGCACTGCCATGCACGACTAACATTTAAACTCTCTAGAATTAAATGCCGTCTAAAAGGTTTTGCTCAAGCGCTGTCTAAACGGCAAGGAAAGTTCACCCATATGAGCATGCTGTCACCGCTTGCCATTCCGAGCAGTCCAGCCTCTGAGCAGGATCCTGTACCTAGCACCCTGGCTTTAGTCCCATCAGACAAGGCTCGTGTTTACATACTGTATGGTCACTTCTGTCTATGTTCACAGGGCGCTAATGAGTGTATGGGGCCTTGGCTGTGTACATAGTTGGAGACAGAGTTAAGACTGTTCTGGGGGCGGTTGCAGTAAATGCTGGCCTTGAACAGGACACCTGGACTTTCACTACACATTTCAAAATACCTGCGCACCCGAAATCCTTTGCAGACCCACAGACGCTAATGTTTCATTATCATGCAAGCTCAGGGAGAGTAAGAGCCAGATTCCTCAGACCACATGTCTAAAATCTATTTGTTTTTTGCAGAAAAGTATTCACATTTGAGTAATTTCCATTGTACTGTTTATTGAAATGATTACATGATTATAGAAAACAGTTCTCTTCAAAGACGTCCTAAATATCACTATATTAGTATTTTTTGTTCGGTTAAGTTGTGCTAAGTTCCTCAGCTTGTATACTGCCAACAGAGTAGTGGTATTACAGCGCTGAGCTTGCCCAAGGTCTTACGTTTTTGGCCCCCTCCCAGGATATCCAAATCGTAGTCAGCGATGGAAAGGGAGGAGGTGAACAGGTGGGTAAAGAAGGGCATGGATAAAAAGTGGTGGGACATGATAAAGGAAGAAGGATATTAAACAATATGCCCCGAGCGACGGGGCCATTACCGTCTCAGGTAATGCCCCGGGGCCTTAACGAAGGCCCGGGGCATTACCTGAGTCGGTAATGCCCCTGCCGCGAGGGGCATTTAGCTATTAGTACCCCAGCCCGCAAAAACTGCGTGACCAGGGCACTAAAAGCTTTTTTTTTGTTCAGAAAAGCTGCAGCGTTTCGGGGAAAAAAAGAAAGACGACAAAGAAAATGGCCACCAGGAAAGGGAAAACTTTTCCAGCGCATCTGCTCCCAAAAAAAAAAAAGAAGGTAAGTGCGGTTGGGAGGGCGGAAGGGAGGGGAAGGGAAAAAAAAAGAAAGAAAAAAAAACGTACCTGCGTCCCCGGCGGGGGACGATGGAAGCCTCCAGCCGTGTGAAGGCGCGGAGCGGGGATGGCCCCGCTCCGAGTCTCCACACTGTTGGAGGCTGCCATTGTCCTCCAACGGGTACACAGGGGCAAGAAGGTAAGTGGGGTGGGGAGGGCAGGGAGGAGGGAGGGAAGGGAAAGAAAAACAAGGACAAGGCGGCTGGAATCCCGGCCGAGAATCAAAGGATTCTCGGTCGGGTAAGGACCCGGCGAGAGCCAATCAGAATGCGTGTTGTTGACTCTCGCAGGGTACTAATGTTTCTCATAGCTTGGAAGACAATGGATCTAGCTAAAGTAGATCATAGATCAGGTTTACAGAAATGAGCATGGTAAATGCTAAGGTGTCTTGAGGACAAAGGAATATATACGTGAGAGCAATTCCAGAGAGATAATTAGTTATTGCTAAAAGTAGTGTGTAGCTGCGTACTGAGACTGAACTCGTTATGAACGTTATTCCGTTTAACTTCTAGTAATTCTGGGAGTGCCAAGCTGTATGACCAAAAGTAAGCAAGTCGGGGATAGACTGGATGAAAGGCGAATGGTGACAACCAGGAAAAGTGGAGAGGGATGGGGCAGCTGACTGCTTACTGTATGCAGTGACAGTCTGACACCCTTTTGTGTGTCATGGTTTAGTCATGTGAGCATGTCTTTGGCTCATGGCGGAATAGGAGAGCAAACACTGTTCTTCTTACTTCATAACCTCAAAAGATCACTGTCTCCCAAACTCTGATTCTCTCCAGACAGGATTATTGTAACAGCCTCTTTCTAAATCTGCCTGCCTCCACTCACTGCCCTTTAAAACTAATCCAGAACACTGTAAGACTTTTCCTTGCCCTCAAGCCCTGGGATCGTATCTCTCCATCCCTGAAATCCCTTCATTGGCTCCCCGTGGATGCAAGGATTACATTTAAAACCCTCTCTTCGGGGGCCTGGATCCAGAATACCTTCAACTATCCCTCTGTAAATAGCTCCCCTCTCGAGCCCTTCGCTCCTCTACTTCTAACTCCCTCAGGGTTAGTTGTTTTGCTAAGAAACAAGCTGGTGGTAGAACTCTGTCTTCGGCTGATGCCTCCCTTTGGAACAGCCTCCTGGCCACCTTGAAACTAAAGGAAAACCATCTACGGTTCTGGAAGCTTCTCAAGACCAATTCCTCTTTGCCTCTGCCTTTGGCCCCCTTCTGCCCTGTTGAACTGTTTCTTGTCTTGGCATCGTGCACCTGGCAAACCTCTGTCATTCGGGCATAGGTACCTGCACACCCTGTTAGCCTCCTACACTGCCTCCAGGCCACCCTCTGCACTAGGGTTCCTTATCTGTACCCATACAGTCCCCCTCCCACTTTTCTTCTGCACTTATCAGATATACCCTATCTGACTAACCTTCACTTGCCACTTGCTGGCTGCACTACCATGGTTTATCACATCTATTTATTTATTTATGTATTTATTATTTAACATTTATTCTGTTTTTCTCTCCTCTGCTCCACACTTTTCCACTCCCCTCCTCCCTTCCATGCACTTGCCCCCTTTTACCTTTTCCATGCACTTGCACTTTCTTAAATGTCACTGGGCCTAGTAAGATTGCTGTTTTCTTTGTTGTTTCTCCCTTGTTCCCCTTCCTTTTTGCCTGGTCGCACTCTGAAACACTTGTGTACGAGCGCGATATAAATAAAATATTTCATTTCATTATTTCAAATAGAGGTTCTATTGAGAGAAAAGCTGATAAGAACTACTGGCACTCATGAACGAGAATGGTTTTTTAACTGAGGCTCCTCTGGGAGCAGTGCCCTGGACCTTGCTTCCTTGAAGTTCTTGAATAGCTGCAAGAAGCTGCATGAGGATGGCTATAGTAGTGGGAAGGCTGAGACTGTCCTATAGGGCAATAGGGCAATACCAGAAATGCCAGCCCTTTATTCTAGATGGGCCAGGTTGTTTTTACAGAATGGACACATTTTTGGGACATAGTGGGCCAGTTTCATAAGTTACTACACTTGTTTTAACCAATGTTACTGATGCAAACCTCTTCAGCTTTTTAGCTGCTCGCTATTACAATTTAAAACTAAATTGTGTCCTGATTTGAAACAGGGAAACATATTCAGCAACCCTGAGCCGTGTTTAGTGTTCTGAGGTTTTAGGTAAAACCTCTAAAGGTGTGATTCATTATTCATGAGACACATACTGTGGAGACCCACGCAATATACCTTTTCGGGGTATAGAAGGATTTCAGACTCGAAGATTTAATTCTGTGAAACACTTTGGAAATTCATTTAACTATTTGCCAGCAGATAGCCTTGAAAAGGACCAAGTCTGGTCGAAACACGTGTTGGCTAGGCCAAACATTTGTATATCTAATGCTATCTGCTATTTGGAGCTGGATGGTGATATTTAATTTAAGGCTGTACAATCGATATTAAACGGTTAGATTTTCACTATATAAAATGTCTGTTGACAATTGAAGATGTGCACAGGACAGGGAGGTGCATACACTTCATTATAGTACTCAAAAAGTCTGTTCTGGATAGTAATGAATTGTACAATTGTGGGACACTTTTTTATTGGTGCTTGGGCGTATTTTACGCCACAGTCCGACCCCAGCTACTTTTCTGACGCATCTTCATTGATTACACCTTTGAGAGCTATGTTATAATGCAAACAACTATGCTTTCAGCAGTGAGAGCCGGTGGCTCAGAGGTTAGAGTGTGTGTGTACCAGTGGCAAGATTGAAGGTTCATGTGTCCTTGTTGGTGTGAACAAACTTAAATAGGTTGACCTTTGCCGTGGGTGGAAATACATAAAAAATGTAATTTTCAAATCTTTCTAATTTATGAAAGTATTGCTTTATCTTTATTTCAATACCATATGTCTGAAAAAGAGAGAGAGAGGGAGACCAGCACCTTTGCTTATCACAATTAACATTGCTAGTACCCAAATGCATCTGCATCCATTACACCTTTGACCACCATGTCATAATGCAAATAGCTACGCTTGCAGAAGAGAAAGCCAGTGGGTCACAGCTTAGAGGAAGGTTGCACCTTCAAGTCATTTCATTGGTATGCAAATGTGCAAACTACTAGGTTGATCTGAACACTGGATGGAAATAGGTGAACATTTTAATTTGTAAAGGTTTTGTAATAAAAATCTTGTTTTATATTTTTTCCATTACAAATGGCTCAGAGAGAAAGAGATCAGCAAATGTGCTTGTCCAAACCAACATTGCTAGTTCCCAGATGCATCTTCATCCATTCACCTTTGACCGCTATGCCATAATGCAAAAGGTCATGTGCTCTGTGGATGAACCCAGTTGCTCAGTGGTAAGAGCATGGGCTTGCCACTGACATGGTAGCAGGTCTGTCTCCTTGTTGGCATGAACATTCTCAAACTGATAGTTTAAGCTGTTCATTGGGAGAAAATAGCTAACTTATTGACAGGCCGATTCATGGAATAATTAGCGCGGCGCAAGTGGGCAAAAACGTGCGAATCGCAGTGGAATAGCGAAAGTCGCAGTGCAAGTGCGAAAAACGCACGAAAAGCAGCGCACGTCGATTCATGGAAGTCCGTGCGCGAGAAAACCAGCAGATTTGCGATAAAAAAGTGCGCGGCGCACGTTGGCGCACAGGCCATCTAACAGCGTGCGCCAGGTCACAGCGAAAATCGCACAGGCCACAGCGAAATTCGCACATAGCGCGGCGCACGCAACAAAAGTAGGCGGAACACGGGCGTAACACTCGGAATGGGGAACAACTTGCCAAAACGTGGGCGTCACGGGGGAAGTACAGGGCACAAGTGCGCGGAACGCCCACACGCTCGCCTACAACACGTATTCATGGAATAGAATAGGGCAAAAAAGCGCACGCTCAAACCAGCGCACAGGCACAAACACGACCGCCACAAGAAAGCAGGCGGTAGCGTCTCTGCGGCTGTAAGAAATGTGCGCCAAAAGGTGCGCCAACAAATAGCACCTATATACTGCCATGATGAATGTCCTATACTGTGGCCCTCCAGGACAAATGACGTGCAAAGGGGTACCCACAAACACGGACACCCGCTGACAAAAAATACGTGTGCGTGTATACCGGGGTGCGCGGGAAGTCTCACACGCGATTTGGCCGGGTACGTGGATTTCAGGGGTGCGCGGGAAGTTCCACACGCGATTTCAGCAGGGTACGTGTATTTCAGGGGTGTGCGGGAAGTTCCACACGCGATTGGCCCAGTGCGAGCAGGGTACGTGTATTTCAGGGGTGCGCGGGAATTTCCACACGCGATTTCAGCAGGGTACGTGTATTTCAGGGGTGCGCGGGAAGTTCCACACGCGATTTCAGCAGGGTACGTGTATTTCCGGGGTGCGCGGGAAGTCCCACACGCGATTTCAGCAGGGTACGTGTATTTCAGGGGTGCGCGGGAAGTTCCACACGCGATTGGCCCAGTGCGAGCAGGGTACGTGTATTTCAGGGGTGCGCGGGAATTTCCACACGCGATTTCAGCAGGGTACGTGTATTTCAGGGGTGCGCGGGAAGTTCCACACGCGATTGGCCCAGTGCGAGCAGGGTACGTGTATTTCAGGGGTGCGCGGGAATTTCCACACGCGATTTCAGCAGGGTACGTGTATTTCAGGGGTGCGCGGGAAGTTCCACACGCGATTGGCCCAGTGCAAGCAGGGTACGTGTATTTCAGGGGTGCGCGGGAATTTCCACACGCGATTTCAGCAGGGTACGTGTATTTCAGGGGTGCGCGGGAAGTTCCATACGCGATTTCATCAGGGTACGTGTATTTCAGGGGTGCGCGGGAAGTTCCACACGCGATTTCATCAGGGTACGTGTATTTCAGGGGTGCGCGTGAAGTTCCACATGCGATTGGGCCAGTGCGAGCAGGGTACGTGTATTTCAGGGGTGCGCGGGAATTTCCACACGCGATTTCAGCAGGGTACGTGTATTTCAGGGGTGCGCGGGAAGTTCCACACGCGATTTCATCAGGGTACGTGTATTTCAGGGGTGCGCGTGAAGTTCCACACGTGATTGGCCCAGTGCGAGCAGGGTACGTGTATTTCAGGGGTGCGCGGGAATTTCCACACGCGATTTCAGCAGGGTACGTGTATTTCAGGGGTGCGCGGGAAGTTCCACACGCGATTTCATCAGGGTACGTGTATTTCAGGGGGTTCTGGGGAGTACCACACGTGAATTGGCCGTGTGGGCCCTCCCAGGTGTACGCTCCACAACCTCCACGGACCCTGCAGGCAGCCCACACCACGGGGGACTACCCTGCACCCATGCTCATGTCCCGCAGGCAGCCCATCCACCATGGGCATGCCCCCCAGCCAACCCACATGTCACCTTGCACTACTGATCAACAATGCATGTCTCCCACCACCCCCACCCCCCTGCCACCATGGGCAGCCTCCACCAGGCCGCCACTCATGTCTCCCACCACCCCCACCCCCCAGCCACCAGGGGCACCCTCCACCAGGCCCCCACCCATGTCTCCCACCACCCCCACCCCCCAGCAGTGCAGGGGCAGCCTCCACCAGGCCCCCACCCATGTCTCCCACCACCCCCACCCCCCAGCCACCAGGGGCACCCTCCACCAGTCCCCCACTCATGTCTCCCACCACCCCACCCCCCAGCAGTGCAGGGGCAGCCTCCACCAGGCCCACACTCATGTCCCCTATCACCCCCACCCCCCCGCCACCAGGGGCAGCCTCCACCAGGCCCCCACCCATGTCTCCCACCACCCCCACCCCCCCAGTCACCAGGGGCACCCTCCACCAGGCCCCCACTCATGTCTCCCACCACCCCCACCCCCCAGCCACCATGGGCACCCTCCACCAGGCCCCCACCCATGTCTCCCACCACCCCCACCCCCCAGCCACCAGGGGCACCCTCCACCAGGCCCCCACCCATGTCTCCCACCACCCCCACCCCCCAGCCACCAGGGGCACCCTCCACCAGGCCCCCACTCATGTCTCCCACCACCCCCACCCCCCAGCCACCAGGGGCAGCCTCCACCAGGCCCCCACTCATGTCTCCCACCACCCCCACCCCCCAGCCACCAGGGGCAGCCTCCACCAGGCCCCCACCCATGTCTCCCACCACCCCCAGCCACCAGGGGCACCCTCCACCAGGCCCCCACCCATGTCTCCCACCACCCCCACCCCCCAGCCACCAGGGGCACCCTCCACCAGGCCCCCACCCATGTCTCCCACCACCCCCACCCCCCAGCCACCAGGGGCACCCTCCACCAGGCCCCCACTCATGTCTCCCACCACCCCCACCCCCCAGCCACCAGGGGCAGCCTCCACCAGGCCCCCACTCATGTCTCCCACCACCCCCACCCCCCAGCCACCAGGGGCAGCCTCCACCAGGCCCCCACTCATGTCTCCCACCACCCCCACTCCCCAGCAGTGCAGGGGCAGCCTCCACCAGGCCCACACTCATGTCCCCTATCACCCCCACCACCCCGCCACCAGGGGCAGCCTCCACCAGGCCCCCACTCAGGTCTACCACCACCCCCACCCCCCAGCAGGGCAGGGGCACCCTCCACCAGGCCCCCACTCATGTCTCCCACCACCCCCACCCCCCTGCCACCATGGGCAGCCTCCACCAGGCCCCCACTCATGTCTCCCACCACCCCCACCCCCCAGCCACCAGGGGCAGCCTCCACCAGGCCCCCACTCATGTCTACCACCACCCCCACCCCCCAGCCACCATGGGCAGCCCCCACCAGGTCCTCACAATCCCCAATCATGTGCGTAATGGACAGCCTCCACAGCCAAAAAGCCCTACCAAGTAACCCATTCACCCACATGGAAATGGAAATCACATGTTACACCCCCAATGTTCATTAAGCTAATGAACCCATGTCCGTCACACACAATGGTTGCAATTGAATGGGAAAACACACAACATGACATGCATGAAACCAATGAGATGATACCACACAGTGAAGTATGGAAACAAAATTGTATTGAAAAAAATAAAGAATGCTAAAGAAAGAAAACAAACTACAATGTGAATGAGAAAAAAAAAGCTGCATGTCCGTATAAAAACACAAAACTGCAAATCAGAATCCAAAAAATATTTGGCCAAAGTCAAAAGTTAAAAAATCTCCATGCAATAAAGAACTATGTAAAAAACTACCAAGGGTCCATGAGCCCAACTGAACAAAGGAAACCTACTAAAAAACCTACCTAAAAATCAACTATATACAAAAAGTGGAGCAGTGTCCGTCGACTCCACATCATAATAAGAAAGAAAGGAAACCTAAAACTAAAGAACTATATACAAAGGCGGCGGGCAAGTCCAGCGGCTCACTCCGTGGTGTCCCGGGCCAGGGCATCATCGAACACCTGTTCAATGTCCCGGAGGCAGTCCAGTTCCATGGCCCCGAGGGTCCGCAGGGACGACGCCGTGTCCTCCTCAAACCCCCTGCGGATTGCCTCGAGGCACTCGGCCCGCCTCAGGGCCCTCCGCATGGAGTTCTCCGCCCTGACCATTGTGAGCCGCGCCCCTTCCGCCCGCCGCCGCTCCGCACCTAAGGCGTGGCCCAACCGCTGCCACACGGAAGACACTCTCTGTCCTGGGTCCCCCTGCCCTCCGGCCGATGCCTGCCCCTCCGATGTCGAAAGCCCCGAGCCTTCATGTCTCCCACCATGTTGCTGCTGCTGCTGCTCTGCCTCTGCCCGTGCACTGCCTCCTGCTGCCTGCACATTCTCCGCCGGCTGGGGTGCAGTTGTTGATGTGGCCACCCCTGCTGGACCTCCGACTCCCGACTGTGGCAGGGATGCCTCCTCCACCAGCCTGGCCGCACCGTCAGAGGCAGCTCCACAGGGCACCCAGGTGACTGATGGGAGGGAAGATGGCACAGAGGACGACTGGCGCGTAGGGGGTCCAGTTGAGGAGGGGGTCGGAGCAAGCCCCATCAGATGGAGGAATCCGGCCTGGGTGACCTGTCCCAGCAGGCTGACGTGGTCAACGAGCCATTCGAGATGACGTGCAGTCTCTCCATGAAAAGACTGCAGGTCACCTCGCATGGCCCATTGACGCAACGCCACACCAGCCAGGACAGGCTCAACCCGGACCTGGATGGCCACGTCCGCAGGCAGAGGAAGGCCAGTTGACGTCAGCTCATCCCCTGCCTGAAAACGGGTCTGGACGTAGGCATCCCTGCTGGTGCAAGATGATGCAGGGACAGGATCGGGGACAGGATTGCACACAGGCACCTCCGCGGCCGCCTGTGCTGCCTCCTGTCCCTGGTCCTGCACTGCACCACTAGCACCAGTGGGATCCCCACCTCCAGACCCCGTCTCTGGTGCTTGCACGGCCCCCTCCTCCACCAAACCCCCCACCAACCTGGATGACTCCGTGCCATCTTCCTCTGTTGGGCCCTGTGGGGTCCCAGCTGCCCCTTCTGCTGCCGAGGAGTCCAACTGCAACCTCCGCCTCTTGGACCTCCTGCCGGCAGCTGCGGCCTGGGACGCGGCACCGGACTCCTCACTCCCCGACGAGATGACAACACGGGAGGGGAGCCGGGCCTTGCGTCTCCGGCTGGCGGTCGGATCCCCGGCGCTGTGCTCCACAGCACCTTCTCCGCCCTCTTCATCAGTTGACGCTGCAGACAGGGAGAAACAAAACACAGGCATCAGGGCACTGTACAATGGACACATACACGCATGACAGTTGCACATGAGTGGCATTGGCAAACCTCAGACATGTAATCACAATCCCCAACACACATGTCATTGCAACTCACACACATGAGCCATACCACAGCCATATCGCAACTGCCACCACGATCCCTGCACATACAACAGCATCAGCAGGCAAAGGGGAGCCAGACATCACATGCAACACAGGAAGTGCACCACACATGTACACACAGCACCACACTTGCATGCATGTCTACACCTCTGCCAAGTGTTGCACTGTTCAGACGGGCATCCATGTCACATCTGCCAATCAGGCTTCCACATACCGCTGTCACATGCATCCATGTTGCATCACTGTTGCACCCTTGACAAATACACACACATGCACATGTACACAGTGCTCATACATGCAGCAGAAAACAACATACATGCCTGACATCATGGACATGTCTACTTACATACACATTCATCCAAACATGTGTGCACGCACAACTGCATTTGCCATGCAAGCCCACACACACAAGCACCATCCATGTCTCACACATTACAGCCCTCGCATGTGTCAGACCCACGGCCCTGTACACCCCCACCCATACTCGACCCCATACAAACAGACGTGCAACCGGCACAATGCCGAATAATCACCACACGCACTGCTCACATCAGGATGCATGTACACTCACCGCTCGACTCCAGACGGGTCTGCTTCTCTAGGACCTGGACGTGGAGCGCTGGGGATATGCGTTCCAGGACCCCCATCTGTTCTTCCGACAAGTGGCCCCGGCGCCCCTTGGCATCCGCTGCCTTCAAGAGGCGCCGGGCCTTGTTCAGGGTCCTGGACCTGAAGTCCTCCCAGCGCTTCCTGACATGTTGTAAGTCCCGGACTGCCACCCCCTCCGCGTTGATGGCAGTCACGATGTCAGTCCAGATCCGAGTCCGTCCTTCCTTGTCGCCGCGGGAACTTCCGAAGAGGGCATCATACTGCCCCAGGACTTGCTCCACCAGGACACCAACTTCGGTGGCACTGAAGCTGGTGCCCCTCTGCCTCTCTGGCCGGGGGTTGTCAGTGGTCACAGATGGTGTTTGCCCCGACATGACAACCCCAGAGGCAGGAGTGGGTGGGCAACTGGGTCCTGGGGCTGGGCTGTGGAGCGATGTAATTCCAGTCGGGAGTCTTCGGTTCCAGCAGGGGTGGTCACAGCAACAGCACCCCTGGCTGATGTGCAGGCAGCAAATGGCAGTGCATGTGGGCAGCAGGCAGTCAGGCAGCAGCAGATGGCAGGTGGGAGCGTGCTCGGGGCTCTGGGGGGCAGTAGTCCGGCCTTCTGGGCAGGAGCGTGGTCTTCCGTGTGCTTACGCGTGGCCAGCTTGGTACGGAGTGATTTGGCACGTGAAAATCCTGCACGTCAGCGTGAAAACCGAGGAAAGGCCCTTAGCGCGTAAGTGCGTCAGCACGCATACGCAAATCTATTGGACCAAAGGTCCTCAGCGCGTAAGCGCGTCTGTGACGTGACCCGCACGGGTGTTTCCCACACAGCACGTGATGACAGAGCACACGTGGAAAGACTGCACGTCAGAGTGTCATCGCGTGTAATTGGACAGCACGGCAGAGTCTCATTGCGTGTAATTGGACAGCACGTCAGGGTGTCATCGCGTGTAATTGGACAAAAGTGCGCGTACACGCGATTGGCCTATGTACGTGTATATCAGGTGTGCGCGGACACTTACACACGCAAGTACGTCAGCGCACCTGTATCCCGGTGTGCGCGGGAATTTCCACACGCTATTGGACTGGGTACTGGATTTCAGGGGTGCGCGGGTCACACGCTCGCCTACAACACGCGCAACGCATTAATTTGCGCGCTAAAAAAACAACAAGCTCAGACCCAGGATGAACATACCGTTCCTAGCAGCAGTGGGCGTGGCCTACCAAAGGAGGAGGAGGAGGAGGATAGTCAAGGCCAGAATATTCACACCCAGAACCAGCCTTTTCGGGATGCCTGATGACCAGGTGCATGGGAGGTACAGGTTTCCACCACACATCATACTGGACCTGGTGAGTGAGTGGGAGGATGACCTCACATCACCCACCCTGTGCTCCCAAGCACTCAGCCCCCTGGAGAAGGTCCTCAATGTACTGCACTTCTTAGCCACTGGATCATTTCAGCGGACAAGTGCCATTGTGGGTGGTGTATCACAGGCCACCCAGTCACGCTGCCCACACCAGGTCTTGAACATCATCACTGCACGCCCATCAGTCCGCAGGCACATATACCTGCCCAGAACCCCTGCAGAAAGGCATGCTGCCGCCCTGGATTTCTACGCTGTGGCACGATTCCCCAAAGTGCTAGGTGCCATCGACTGCACCCATGTGGCTCTACGTCCCCCCAGGGCATCTGAGCACATCTATAGGAACCGCAAGCACTGGCATTCCATCAACGTGCAGGTAGTATGTAATGCCAAGGGAATCATCACCTCAGTATATGCCAACTATCCCGGATCCACCCACGACAGCTTCATTTACAGAATGTCCACCCTAAGCCGGGACCTAGAAGCTGGGCGGCATGGCGATACATGGCTGCTTGGTGAGTATGAATGCCACAGCACATGCATGCATGTCAGATACTGAGCAAGGTCACAACCCCACCAATGATACCAATCACCACCTCCACAGGGGACAGTGCCTACCCTCTCAGCCCCCACATGATGACGCCAATTCGGAACCCCACCACGCCACCCCAGGTAAGATATAACGCAGGCCACATTACAACCCGGGGCATAGTGGAGCGCACATTCGGAGTGCTGAAGTCACGCTTTTGCTCCCTTGACCGTTCTGGCGGGCAGCTGTTGTACGCTCCCCCAGTAGTGTGCAGGATCATAGTGGCAGCATGTGTCCTGCACAACGTTGCAACACGCCGGGGCCTGGCCGTGGACATGGTGGTGCCCCCCCATCCCCAACCACATGCACAGCCGCTGCGCATGGGAGGGGAAAGGGCACGGGGGAGGCAGCCCGTACACAGCTAGTGGCTAATTACTTCACATAGAAATCACACCCCTGTGGAGTGCACACTGCCCTGCCACATTCCATCTGACAATCAATGATGACTCAACCTGACCCTGAATGTCTGGAGAAAGAACCGTGAAAACCATATCAGCCTGAGATTGTTCACCTGGAAGTGTCACAATGTGTGCATCCCTACCCACACAGACACCACCAATGCAGTTTTGTGAAGTTGCACATTCAAGCAGCTAAAATGAATGCCCACTTGCAAAATGCAACAAGAGGACAGTGCCATGTCAGCCAACCCAACCCCAGCACCGCCACACCACACACCGTGCCATGTCATGCTATTTGCAGGTAAACAAAGTAATCCACACAACATGACACTAGTGTCACAATGTACAGTGTCCCTATTAGATACTTGCAACACCTGAAATGCTCACAGTAATGCCGGACCAACAACAAACTTGAGCACGTATTACCATTAACATGACATCACTAATGTTAAATATTAGTAGTCTCACCACCTGGAAATGCCTGCACTCCCACCACTACCAACTGTGCAGTGTTGGCGCCATGTAGAGTTGTAGGTGCACTGCTGCCAACATGGACCACATCTCCAGACTAGAGGTCCTTGTGTAGACATGAGGAAGGGACCTGCAAATTGGGAGGTAGACACAGAAGATGAGTTACACATCAATGCAACATGCAGTGTACAACACAACAGCAATATGCACTAGGAATGTATACACAGTATTGACTACAGACTGCCCACACAGCTCATGGGAGTCCAACGTCACTGTGTAATTCACTGTCACTTGGGCACACCCTTTGCAAGCCCATGGCAACGGGAAGCAGGAGGGGTGTGTGTGACTCAAACCCAAGCATCTGAACCAAATACATTACAAGCCTGCATGTGCCCAGCCACAATGCAGCGTATGCCCACAGGAACCACGGAAGCCAACAAATCGTCCCAAAAAAATAGGGAATAAAATAAATAAAAATAAAAATAAAAATAAAAAAAAATAAAAAATGGCCATTGAAGGGCCCGGGGGGGTTGGGGAGGCCACCCAGGAGGTCCGAGGACAGGATGCACACCAGAACCCACCTGCGTGGATCCTGGGAAAAAAAAACACCTCCATGGGCTCATGGCCCACACGGCTACCCTATTGTGGGAGTATCACTGCTGTCGCTATTATCACCCTGTGCAGCTGCATCCGGAGGTGGTTGCACTATGGGAGGTAGCCCACGCAAGGCCCTAGTCTGCTCCTCCATGGCTGCAAGCATGCGGGTGTGGTAGGTCTGGTTCTGGAGGATGAGTGTGCGGAGGTCCCCATGCAACAACTCACGGGATGCCCGGACCTCCGCCCTCGTTGCCTGCATCTCAGCTGAGAGCGTACGGGTGAGACGCTCCAGCTGCTGTTCTGTCCTTTGGTGTGTTGAAGCCTCAAGCTCAACAAGAGTCGTCCTGAGGTGAAGGCGCTCCTGCCTCAGGGCTTCCCTGTGGCCCTGGGACTCAATGGAGATGGCCTCCTGCAGAGTCGCCAGTGCCGCCCGCCTGTCCCTGTTGGACCCCAACATGTCCTCCCTGTGTGACTGGCAGATGGAGTCGGTTGCCTGCTCTAGTCGCTCCATCAGCCTTTCAGGGGGGACAATGGAAGTGGCCACCCTATCCATGGCCTGAGCCATCATCTCGGATGATGCTGCCTGTTGGGTTGCCATACCGTAAATGGATTGCTCCCATGCGGTATTGCCAGGTGGCGTACGGCCACCACGTCGGCGGGCACCACACCTGTCTGGGGCAAGGCGAACTGCGCCTTGCTGTGCCGGCACTGCCTGAGGCTGCAGGACTGCATTCCCCCTCTGATCTGCTGACCCAGGAACAGGATCAGATGTCGCGGAGTGTGACCCTGCATCCGTAACCACCAAAGGCGTAGCTGCCAACACTGACATCCCCATTGAGGGTTCTGACCCTGGTGCAGGTGGGTGAGACAGAACAGAATCCCTCCCTGGAACACTCACCTGTGACGGCACGTAGGTCTCATCCGAATCAACACCTGAGTACAGCTCGGGGGAGGTGCAGCCAGAGACACCCCTTGAGAGCAGGACCTGCAGCACTTGTGGGTTCTCACCCACCACCACACCACGTCCCTCACTGGTGGTTGGTCGGCCCTCGGACCCCTCCTGGGTCTGCACCATCTCCACAACCCCAGCAGTATCAGGTGCGTCTTCCCCTGCAAAGACATAAAAACAAAGAAATGGAAACAGGCATTAGCACCATGGCACACAATGAGGGATGAGAAGCAAGAGAACCAGTACTTGTTTGACACATGTCCCACATGACTAAAACCCTCCCATGCATGCACCCTCACTGCGTATGAAGGGCAGGCAAATGGCACACACTGATGACACCAAGATGGAAGATGAACACATTTTCTGCATGCTGCCTGGCAGTGGCATCACGCATTGGCCTGTGATTGGCAGGTGAAACACACATGCCATCACACAGATGCCATGTACCATTGCTATTGAGTGAAGATGGAGAGGAGGGCAGCACCTATTCATTCAGTCCAGTTCCCGCATGTAATAGCTTTTCTAATTCAAACAGGTCAGATTCTTCACCTGGAGCTGCCAGTCCGAAATGGTGCAATTGCACAGGGACATGTTTGTACAAATGATATCCAGGTAACAAAGTCACTCCACTTTACCATAGCCATGTCAGACATGTGACTAGAGGACTGCGACATGCCTAGTAATAGTGGTGGAATGCAAACAATCTGACTAAATGAACAGTGAAAAATCAAGCAACAATGTTGTGGCAAGGTGACATTCAAGGGCAACTGGCGTGCAGTTGGGCTAGATGTCTACTGTTGGCAGAAGGGATACTGCTATGGCCAAATGCAGCTGCGCAGGATGTATTGCATGAAGCACATGGCTGACCCATACGACTCAGGCGCACACACTCTCACCTGTCACACAAACAGAAGCCCTCACACACACCATGCACATGGATGACACACACATGCATGTGCACTCACCGGACAATGCCTCGTAATCAGCCAGATCTCCCACGCCTTGGATCTGTTCCTCCGTGACGTAGGTCCCAGCGACTGACTCATGTGGAGTGAGTTCCATGTCTACTACTGGAGACCCACCTCCAGTCACTAGAGTTGCGGCATGACTTGAGGCCAGCTTACTCTTTGCCCTGCGCTTTAGGTCATTCCAGCGCTTATAGCAATCATTGGCTGTGCGCCTCACGATTCCAAGGGCACTTACGATGTCCGCAACGGTCTGCCAGTGTGCCTGGCGTTGTGCAGGTGTGGTCTTGGATCCTGCAACAATGACCATCTCGTTGTCATGTGCGGACACATACTCGACAAGTGCATTCAGTTCGTCATCCGTGAAGCTGGGCTTCCTGGATGGGCCGGACTGTGTAGCCGTATCTGGGGCATCAGCCTGTGCCGGACGAGCACTCTTCCTCTTCCGCTTGGAAGGTGGTGGTGATCCTGAGTGTCCTGCGCCGCTCTGGACACTAGGGGCAGGAGCCCTGGTGGACTCTGTATCAGGAGTGTGGGATTGCACACTCAGCATGGGAGTTGGTGCAGGCATTGGCTCTAGTGTGATGGTGTCAGGGGGAATGTCAGCAGCATGGACTAGGACCGACACTGTCCGGGCTGGGTGTGTGAGGGCTGGGGTGGATGGAGCCGCAGCTGCCCCTGCAGCCTCTCCGCCCTGCCTACTTGGTGCAGCAGATGACCTTGCTGCCCCAGATGCACGTGGCATGGTGACATCAACGTGCACCAGCGCACGTGTCATAGGCCTGCTGACCTGGAAGTCAGCCATGGAGTCAGCCAGGTCTGGTGCCACAATGGGCTGGTCCAACAAGGGCTGAGCATGGATGGTGTCAGCCACATCAGCCTCAACAGGAGGGGGGGGGGGATTATGGGTGCCCTTGACTGGTCCTCCACACATGGGGGGACAGGCTCACCCTGCAAGTAACGACCACGTCCCCTACCGGATCCACCACGGCCACCACTTGTGGCTCTTCCACCTTTGCCACCCTTACGGAATCCTCGCCTCCCAGCCATGGCACTGATGTTAATGTGCGTATGGGAGTGGCTGTAAAATATTGTCCTGGGCAATTGGGGGTCAAAGGGGTTGGGTACCAGATGGTAATTGTACCCTAGTGCTCTTGCAAGGCTGATTGTAACCCCTGGGGAAAGATGACGGGTCACGCTACGCACAGGAGCCCCAAAAAAGGGAGATGACGTGCACGCAACCCCTCCTAGACCATGTGTGCAGAAAGAAAAACCTGCACTACGCTGTGGCACCCAGTAACACAAGAATGAACGTATGCGTGTCACACGCAGCCTAGAATGACCTCTGAAGGGGTAGGCTACACACGGGGCAAGCACAGATGTTAGATACGTGCGTGACTCACCGTCTGCCAGGTAAAAGAGCGTGAAAAAGGAGCGCGTTTGGTTGGCAACACCCCCGCCAAAAGAAGATTTGTACGCTGTCTGAGGAGACAGGACAACAGTAGAAGGGAACACTGTTTGAGGGAACAGGCCCAGGTAAACCAGTAAAAGAGAAAAAAGAGAAAAAGCTGTCAGAGGTAACAGGGAATACGAACTTGAAACGCCGTGAAGTAAATCGCGTGTGAAACGACAAGAAGTACAGAATTCACCCACTCGCTCTCCACGAAAAGCACGTACAAGGAAATGGTGTTTTACACGTACCTTTTATACAGGCCCACACGTCCAGCGTCACTTACGCGGCGTGTATGCGCTAGGGCCATTTCCACCAATTACACGCTTTGTCACTTCTGCGTGTAGGGCCATTTCCACCAATCACACGCGATTACACTCTGACGTGCAGTCTTTCCACGTGTGCTCTGTCATCACGTGCTGTGTGGGAAACACCCGTGCGGGTCACATCACAGACGCGCTTACGCGCTGAGGGCCTTTGGTCCAATAGAATCGCGTATGCGTGCTGACGCACTTACGCGCTAAGGGCCTTTCCTCGGTTTTCACGCTGACGTGCAGGATTTTCACGTGCCAAATCACTCCGTACCAAGCTGGCCACGCGTAAGCACACGGAATACCACGCTCCTGCCCGGAGGGCCGAACTACTGCCCCCCAGAGCCCCGAGCACGCTCCCACCTGCCATCTGCTGCTGCCTGACTGCCTGCTGCCCCTGCACTGCTGGGGGGTGGGGGTGGTGGTAGACATGAGTGGGGGCCTGGTGGAGGGTGCCCCTGCACTGCTGGGGATGTGGGGGTGGTGGTAGACATGAGTGGGGGCCTGGTGGAGGCTGCCCCTGCACTGCTGGGGGGTGGGGGTGGTGGGAGACATGAGTGGGGGCCTGGTGGAGGGTGCCCCTGGTGGCTGGGGGGTGGGGGTGGTGGGAGACATGGGTGGGGGCCTGGTGGAGGCTGCCCCTGCACTGCTGGGGGGTGGGGGTGCAGGGGCACATGAGCAGGTGTGCAGAGTAGTCCCCTGTTTTGTGGGCTGCCTGCAGGGGCCGTCGAGGGTGTACAGGGAACACCTGTGAGGACCCACCCAGCCTAATCGCGTGTGATAATTCCCGCGCACCCCTGTAATACACGTACCCAGCCGAATCGCGTGTAAAACTTCCCGTGTACCCCTGTAATACACGTACCCAGCCAAATCGCGTGTGGAACTTCCCGCGCACCCCTGAAATACACGCGCCCAGGCTATTCGCGTGTGGAACTTCCCGCGCACCCCTGAAATACACGCGCCCAGGCTATTCGCGTGTGGAACTTCCCGCGCACCCCTGTAATACACGCGCCCAGGCTATTCGCGTGTGGAACTTCCTGCGCACCACTGAAATACACGCGCCCAGGCTATTCGCGTGTGGAACTTCCCGCGCACCCCTGAAATACACGCGCACAGGCTATTCGCGTGTGGAACTTCCCGCGCACCCCTGAAATACACGCGCCCAGGCTATTCGCGTGTGGAACTTCCCGCGCACCCCTGAAATACACGTAGCACGCTGGGAGACATGAGTGGGGGCCTGGTGGAGGCTGCCCCTGCACTGCTGGGGGGTGGGGGTGGTGGGAGACATGGGTGGGGGCCTGGTGGAGGGTGCCCCTGGTGGCGGGGGGGTGGGGGTGATAGGGGACATGAGTAGGGGCCTGGTGGAGGCTGCCCCTGCACTGCTGGGGGGTGGGGGTGGTGGGAGACATGGGTGGGGGCCTGGTGGAGGGTGCCCATGGTGGCTGGGGGGTGGGGGTGGTGGGAGACATGGGTGGGGGCCTGGTGGGGGCTGCCCCTGGATGGTGGGGGGTGGGGGTGGTGGGAGACATGGGTGGGGGCCTGGTGGAGGGTGCCCATGGTGGCTGGGGGGTGGGGGTGGTGGGAGACATGGGTGGGGGCCTGGTGGGGGCTGCCCCTGGATGGTGGGGGGTGGGGGTGGTGGGAGACATGGGTGGGGGCCTGGTGGAGGGTGCCCATGGTGGCTGGGGGGTGGGGGTGGTGGGAGACATGAGTGGGGGCCTGGTGGGGGCTGCCCCTGGATGGTGGGGGGTGGGGGTGGTGGGAGACATGGGTGGGGGCCTGGTGGAGGGTGCCCCTGGTGGCGGGTGGGTGGGGGTGATAGGGGACATGAGTAGGGGCCTGGTGGAGGCTGCCCCTGCACTGCTGGGGGGCTGGGGGTGGTGGGAGACATGGGTGGGGGCCTGGTGGAGGGTGCCCATGGTGGCTGGGGGGTGGGGGTGGTGGGAGACATGGGTGGGGGCCTGGTGGGGGCTGCCCCTGGATGGTGGGGGGTGGGGGTGGTGGGAGACATGGGTGGGGGCCTGGTGGAGGGTGCCCATGGTGGCTGGGGGGTGGGGGTGGTGGGAGACATGGGTGGGGGCCTGGTGGGGGCTGCGCCTGGATGGTGGGGGGTGGGGGTGGTGGGAGACATGGGTGGGGGCCTGGTGGAGGGTGCCCCTGGTGGCTGGGGGGTGGGCGTGGTGGGAGACATGGGTGGGGGCCTGGTGAAGGCTGCCCCTGGTGGCGGGGGGGTGGGGGTGATAGGGGACATGAGTGGGGGCCTGGTGTAGCCTGGCCCTGCACTGCTGGGGGGTGGGGGTGGTGGTCGACATGGGTGGGGGCCTGGTGGAGGGTGCCCATGGTGGCTAGGGGGTGGGGGTGGTGGGAGACATGGGTGGGGGCCTGGTGGAGGGTGCCCATGGTGGCTGGGGGGTGGGGGTGGTGGGAGACATGGGTGGGGGCCTGGTGGAGGGTGCCCATGGTGGCTGGGGGGTGGGGGTGGTGGGAGACATGAGTGGGGGCCTGGTGGGGGCTGCCCCTGCACTGCTGGGGGGTGGGGGTGGTGGGAGACATGGGTGGGGGCCTGGTGGAGGGTGCCCATGGTGGCTGGGGGGTGGGGGTGGTGGGAGACATGGGTGGGGGCCTGGTGGAGGGTGCCCCTGGTGGCTGGGGGGTGGGGGTGGTGGGAGACATGGGTGGGGGCCTGGTGGAGGCTGCCCCTGGTGGCGGGGGGGTGGGGGTGATAGGGGACATGAGTGGGGGCCTGGTGGAGGCTGCCCCTGCACTGCTGGGGGGTGGGGGTGGTGGGAGACATGGGTGGGGGCCTGGTGGAGGGTGCCCATGGTGGCTGGGGGGTGGGGGTGGTGGGAGACATGGGTGGGGGCCTGGTGGAGGGTGCCCATGGTGGCTGGGGGGTGGGGGTGGTGGGAGACATGGGTGGGGGCCTGGTGGAGGGTGCCCCTGGTGGCTGGGGGGTGGGGGTGGTGGTAGACATGAGTGGGGGCCTGGTGGAGGCTGCCCCTGCACTGCTGGGGGGTGGGGGTGCAGGGGGACATGAGCAGGTGTGCATGGTAGTCCCCTGTTTTGTGGGCTGCCTGCAGGGGCCGTCGAGGGTGTACAGGGAACACCTGTGAGGACCCACCCAGCCTAATCGCGTGTGTAACTTCCCACGCACCCCTGTAATACACGTACCAAGCCAAATCGCGTGTGATAATTCCCGCGCACCCCTGTAATACACGTACCTGGCCAAATCGCATGTGAGAATTCCCGCGCACCCCTGAAATACACGCGCCCAGGCTATTCGCGTGTGGAACTTCCCGCGCACCCCTGAAATACACGCGCCCAGGCTATTCGCGTGTGGAACTTCCAGCGCACCCCTGTAATACACGCGCCCAGGCTATTCGCGTGTGGAACTTCCCGCGCACCCCTGAAATACACGCGCCCAGGCTATTCGCGTGTGGAACTTCCCGCGCACCCCTGAAATACACGCGCACAGGCTATTCGCGTGTGGAACTTCCCGCGCACCCCTGAAATACACGCGCCCAGGCTATTCGCGTGTGGAACTTCCCGCGCACCCCTGAAATACACGTACCCTGCTGAAATCGCGTGTAAAAGTTCCCGCGCACCCCTGTAATACACGTACCCTGGCTAATCGCGTGTATAACTTCACGCGTACCCCTGATATGCACGTTACCCGCTTTGCGTTCCTTGTTTGGCAGCCCTGTAAACTGGTCCAGGGTTAGCGCAGCCCTTTGCGATGATTTAGCGATTTTGATGGCTTTTCCTTGCGCGAGGGCGTTCTTGGGGGCGTTACTGGCGCTGCTGCAGGGTCGCTGCGATACTCTGCGCCACGGCTGGTTTGGGAGCCTAAAATCCATGAATACGCTGTGCGCGGAAATCGGTTTTAGCGCACGTGCCTGGCGCAGACAATCGCACGCGGACACTCTGCGCCAGCCGCTTGCGACACTTTTCTGCGAAATTCTATGAATTACCCTGTTAATGTGCAATACAGATATTGCTTTTTCTTTATTTCCATTACAAATGGCTCGGAGACTAGCACATTTGTTTATCCCAACCAACATTGCTAGTTCCCAGCTACAACTTTATCCATTATACCTTTGACTGCCAGGTCATAATAAATAAAGCTATTTGTTCTGTAAGGAGGCCCACTGGCTTAGAGGTTAGACCTGGACTGGGAAAGCCTTTCCATAACCCACGGCTGGTGTGTTGGCTTGGAGAGTGCTCGCTATACAGCCTTTGTATTTATTTATTGTTTGGGTTAATTTTCATCCAGCGCTCTGTTCTTACCGCTCCTGCACCTCCCAAGCTTTTCACCTTCTCACATCTGCCTCCCACCTCCCCCTCCCACCAACCTACAGTTGGATTGGTCTGTAGGCCTAACCCACATGACCCGGAAGAGTTTTTTCATCAGTCCTCCCAGGGCATCCTCTGCCAGGGCAGCCGGCAGAGGGCCAAAGGCAGAGGGCAACTCCTCTAGAGCAACCCCTGTTTGCCCTGTTTGCACGGGATGCCTGACAGAGACAACCAACAACGACAAAGAAGATAGGTGTGGTACGCCAACAGCCTATACCTCGGACTGCTGAATTATCTACTGAAGAAACTGCAACGTACACAGAACGCCGCGGCCAGACTTCTCCTCAAACTCTCACAAAGGGCCCATATCATTCCAGTGCTAAATATGCTACATTGACTGCCAGTCAAAAACTGAAATGCATTCAAAACAATGTCCATAACACACAGAGCAATCCACGGCCAAGGAGCAGAATTCTTGCAAAAGAAAATCACTATTTACCAGCCGACGAGAACACTCAGATCCAGTGACGACATCCGCCTGGAGCCTAAACCATACACAAGGAAAAAACTTGGTGGATCAGCATTCTCTTGCTTAGCCGCAAAAATGTGGAACTCACTCTTGAGAGAAATACAAACCATGAAGGACCATCTAGAATTCAGACAACTCCTAAAAACCAGACTCTTCAATTCAGAATCAGAACTGGACGAAAACGAATGAGCAACACCCACACCCCACGGAATGAGCACACAAATTGCAAGACGGGCGACTAGGTCAGATCACAGCGAAGTGCAGGGAAGTAGAGAGACCGTCAAATGGGAGGGAATGCCAGGTGCGACCGTTCCTGTAGAGAGCCCCATCGGTAACTAAGGAGAGGGATAGAAACGTACTTGGTGTAACCACAAAGGGCGTTAGAATTGAAGGGGAAAGAGTGATGATCAAACAGATAAGACACACTCGCGAGAATCTACCCTTCGGGCAGTCCCTTCGGTTGAAATGGAACAGCACACTGAACAGTACGTTTCTGGAAGAAGCAGAAAAACTTAAATCTAAACTACAAACGAGGAGATACCCGAAAAAAATTGTGAAGAGGGCTTTTAAAAGGTCCACTAACAACAATTTGAGAAGCACTTTTAGAATACCGTTGGATACCGGAAGCAAACTCCGAAATAGTGTTTGTGAGCACATTCTCCTCCAAAACCAACCAGATAACCAAGATCATCAGGAAAAACTGGCACATCCTGGCAGGAGGTGAATGTCCGTTGAGAACTCCTCTATGTGCATACAAAAGGGCCCCTAACCTCAAGGAACTGTTGACTAAGAACGACATTGCCCAGAGAACTGACATTCAGAGAAGTGTCACCCAAGTATGGGGATTGCCTACTGTGACAGGACACTCACCATGCAGCCAATGTGTGAATTGCAAATACACCAGGGGGACAAAAGAGGTGGATCTACGACTCTCTAGGCCGTGGGTGCAGACCCGCTTTACTAATTGCAATTCTACAAACGTGATTTACGCTATTTGGTGCCAATGCCCTAAATTGTATATAGGGATGACAGAATGCAAAGTCAGACAACAGATTAGTGAACACAGAAGTTGTATTAAAAAGAAAAATCTTATGGCCCCCCTAGTCAACCATTTTGTCACAATGGAACATGATGTCGAGGGACTTAAATGGACAGTGCTATGGCAGCTGGAAAAATCCAACAACAGTGAGGCTGATACGAGAAGTTTTTTTTTTATAAAGAACAATGGCTCATTTTTCTTACTAATGCAGCAGAAGGTGGACTTAATGAACAAGTGGATTGGAAACATTAAGAACCAGCAGCAAGAGATAATTGGATCCCTGTAAAACAGCAGGATGATATTTTGCTGCTATTTAGCACTGCAAGTTTGGTTGCAAATATAAGGTGCCCTAACAGGTACTTATGAAAGAATTGCGGCAGCGGGTACCTGTGCTAGAAGTGAGAGTGCGAGTAACATATACTGTCCGTGAGTGCACATAGTAAACCATTGCAGACAAGATAGCATTTCATCTAGGAAGGGTAGCGTAGTGGTGGACGGATAGGATGTTACGGGAATGCCCTACCGTATATGAACTTAGGTGGAACCATGCATACATAAACTGCGATTAGCCAGTTTTGTCTGAAGATACGGCTCTTGTGCTTCAATGACACTCCAAAGCTGTAAACTCACCCGGAGCCTATATGGACCATGGCGGTGCTGTTGCGACCACAGTAAAACCATGTGACATCTATCTGATTAGTTCGGCCAGAGGTTTTGACGCAGGAGAATGGGTGTGTCGGACCGTGCGGGATCACAACACGTGACCGGGGTCACATGACATATGCATACAGTACTTGTTTGTACATCGAGGACCATAGACTCCTTGGGCTACTGCTAACAAGAGACAGAGGCGAACGAGAGGGATTTTGGTCACGGAGGAAGAGATGTATAAATTGCGGTAAGTGTTGAGCTGCGATTGCTTAGATATCAGTGTCAGATTGACGTAGGTTAGGAAAAGTGGGCACGCAGGCATTTAAGAGTGATACGATCTGGGGCGTGGCTAGCAACGCAATGAGGACGACGTAGGTCTCTGTCGCTCCCGCAACCGCCACATTAATTCTGATAAAATCGCCTGTTACCGCCAACTGCAGGGTGTAAAAATTACCCCTACGCACAGGGGACATCACTGTGCCCATCTGGACCGCGGGACGAAAGAAATCGGATGCTGGGAACGGAGCCGTGCCGAGGCGAAGGTGGACGCGGGGCCGCCTGGCATACTCCCAAAATGGCCGCCTAAGCGAAGCGATCCTGTGTTTGGCGCGTACTGTGCGGGGCGGCGCCGTGGCGGCCTTCATTAAGCTCCATGTGTGATCTGCACGGGGAGGCATCTCCGGTGCACGGGGGCTGTCTCGACAGGCCGCCGGCCCACGACCCTGGATGGAGAAGAGGGCGGAAGGAGTTGTGTGCCCTCCCACGGACCTGGAGCAGCTGCCGCCTGGCGAGCGGGACCCCGAGCGAAGCGGACCAGCAGAGGCAGAGGGCTGACGCGCCCCGACCCTGAGGAGCCGTGTGCTGGTCTCACCCTACACGAGGAAGGCCAAGGCGGGGCCCCGCGGGTGAGTGCCCTCGACGGCCCGGGTGCCCAGGCACCGACAGACCTCCCCCTTACCCCCCCAAGACACAAACTGGTCTGAGCGGGTGGCCTTATCACCTAATACACCTGCCAAGTGGGTGCCTCCGAGAGGGGTGGAACCGGGGGCGGGTGACGGATGGCAGAGCCGGGACATAACACGAGCGGCTCCCGAGTCCTCCCCTTTGGCCTGCAACGACCCCAGTTTGAAACGATACCCAGCGAAGTGGCCCTTCATGAGATCAGAGTGACCTCAATGCGCAGAGGGGTCCGGAGATCAGCGCTGCCTCACTCTATGCAGAACAATACTGGCAACACACCTATGAGATATTGAACGGCCTCACTCTGTAGAGGGCCACTAACCTGTTTTACGACCCGTGAACTGCCTTACCCGGGACACCCTGCACGCCGTGCTTTGTGCCATTGAACCACCGCCCACAGTAAGGGTCCCCTTCGGGGAGGGTGAGGGAGCTGCAACACCCTCACGACTGGCTCAGCTACCGACGCTTCCCACGCCGGGAATACTGCGAATACTGAAGCGATCCAAAGGAGGGGGGTCAGCATAACCCCATAGTACGTAATACACATATTACGGAGTGGTGCATTGTCGTGTGGGCCCCAGCGACACCGAAGGGAGGACAGCAAGAAAACCCCAAACCCCGGCAGGAACACAGCCTATGGTGCACGACTCGGTACACATTCTAATGCCCCAGAACACTGAGATGCCTCTACTGATCAAAAGGGGCTGAACTGGCGGTTGTGTGCAACGCCACCTCTATAATCAGCGGGCTTTGCCCCCGATCATGCCACCTCTCTCCCTGCTGTGGCACACGTACGTGCGGGAGCCATAATCATACGCGCTGGGCCGTGCAGCCGACCGTGATTCAGGCCAAGCTAAGCCTGAGCGCCTAGGGACAGTGATTACAACTCATGAACAGCGCGCTGACCCTCTGAGACAGCACCTAGCACCTCCAAGACAGAAAGAGGCGGGAAGTAAGCCCGGCACTGCAGCAATAAAAGGACGGCCGTGGTGGGATCGACCCAGCAAACACCCAACGAGACCCTTGGCAGGAGCATTGCTATAAAGCCACGACTGCCGGGCCGAGAGGCGACCATGGGCAAAGAAAAGACGAAGAAGCCCATTATGCAGAATAGAATTGAACAATACACTGTGCCCTCGTCACAACATGCTGATCCTCAACCACAGCACGCTGAAGAGACAGAGGCCGTTCACACGCTCTCCCTTAAAGACGTCATGGCTGCCATTGCGGACTCCCGTTCATGTATGGAGCAGAAGATAGACCGAATAAGTCTAGATGTCTCTCTCCTTAGACCTCCAGAAGTTGTCCGCGTGCACTGAGGAAGCAGAACAATGCATTTTGACTGCAAAAGACGGGCTACACAATGTGCAACAACAACTCCATGGAGTCTCGGCCACACTCAAGACGCTGGAGGCTAGGGTGGAGGAAGGCGAAGGAAGGTCCACGCGGAACAACGTCCGCATACTCGGCATCCCTGAGAAGGAGGAAGGGCCCTGCATGGAACTCTTTCTGGAACAACTACTAACAGACCTGTTCGGCTTGCACTCCTTCTCAAAATTCTTCTCTATTGAGAGAGCACATTGTATGCCCGCAGGTAGACCACTGCCCGGCGCTCCCCCATGCACCGTGATAGCGAGGTTCTTAAACTACCGAGATCGGGATGCACTTTTACAACTTGCAAGAACCAAGGGCACGATTACATTCAATGGATCTAGACTGGCCTTTTTCCCTAACTACACGAAGGAAGTACAGAAGGCAAGGCAATCCTTTGGGAAACTTAAGAAACAACTGGAAACATTGGCAGTCAAGTACGGCCTGCTCTTCCCTGCACAATTGAAAATTTACCATAAAGGCACGACGGTCCACTTTGATGATCCCGGAGAGGCGTGGTGCTGGACGGAGCAGCACATTGAAGGGGACTGGTCCACACCCCGAGGCAATAGAAATAAAAACCCCAGACCACCACCGGAGCAGCGTTGCAGACCGGATTAGCCACCGCTGCCGGATCCACCAGTGAACGGAGGGGACGGACTTCCACCTGGACTCCTGCCGAGGGCTTCACCTCCTGGCTGGCGTGTGCTCACCTCATGGACACCACCGCAGCTGGCCCCCTTGGGGCCACCAAAGGCGTTTTCACATACTTACAATGCGGTAAGCGGAGGATTGCTACCCTTCCACTTGGGTTTTTAAAGGGGGAAACCCCCTCCAACTTTTCTAGTTGAACGTTAACAAGGGCTGTTAAAGCTGACACTCTACCTTTTTTGATTGTCAGCACTGTTGGGGCGACAGGTACTTCACATTGGGGAGCAGTATAGGGAGGGTGAGGGAGGGGTTAGTTGGGGAAAATTACTTGTTATCCCAGGAAGAGCCTTCCCCGGTAATTATCAGGGGATGGTAGGGTTCCTGGCCAGTTGGGACCGTATTATACACAGGCAGCGCTTTAGCCATCAATCTATGTCTATCTTGCACCGTACCGCCAAACACCGGGGCTGCACCCCTGCGTGCTATTTGCCCGCCCCTCCGATAATCCTATTAGACGCCACCTGATCAATCTCACCCGCCCATGACCATGCGCCCCAGATCCCTTAGGGTCCTCACCTGGAATGTGAACGGGATGGGCTCCACAATCAAAAGACAACTGGTTAAGCAGCTACTTTCCAGACACTCCCCCGACATGGCCCTGCTTACTGAAACACACCTTGCGGGGGCACACTGTAACTTTTTTCTGTGAACCAATTACAGGACCGCTTTCCATGCGGGATACACCATGGGGTCCAGGGGCACCCTTATTCTTATACATAAACGTGTCCCGTTTGACTTGCAGGTACTAGAACAGGACCCTCGAGGTTGCTATGTGATGGTGTTGGGGACACTCTGGGGGGAGACATTTGGGTTTGTCTCAATTTACTCCCCACCTGGATTGGGGCAGGAACTTCTCGATGACCGGACCACCCTGATGGTCAGGCATCAACCGGATAAGTGGTTTCTGGGTGGTGATTTTAACGATGTCATGTGTAACACCTTAGACCGCTCCCACCTTAGACAACGCAACCCGAACCTTCCCACGAAGATGTCTAACTTTGTGTCCGCCCTGGGTCTCTGTGATGTTTGGCGGGAACTGCACCTGGGAATCAGAGGTTATTCGTTCCACTCCGGGGCCCATGGCTCCCTCTCCAGGCTCGACTACCTATTTGTCCCGCACACTGACCTTTTTAGAATGCTCTCGGCAGACTTGCTCCCCCAGGGAATCTCGGACCACACACCTCTGCTGGTGGAGTCGCGGCTGCAAGGAATAACCCCCCCTAGAACGTGGCGGCTGAATACCTACTATCTGGGCTGCCCGGAATTGGTTGACCGCCTCACGGAAGTCTCGACTGAGTACTTCGAGATTAACGACACTGGCGAGAATGACCCGATAGTGTTGTGGGAGGCCTATAAGACCGTGCTGCTGGGAGAAATAATGTCCTGGACGGCGAATAGGAGAAGGGAGAGGCTCTGGAAGATAGTTGAGGCAGAGGCGGAGGTAACCCACAGAGAGAATGAACACACCCTCGACCCTACCCCACAAACCCACACGTCCCTTAAACGTGCTACTGAATACCTCCAAAATCTTATGTTGGATAACGCCAAGCAGGCCCACAGGGAATCCAGAGCTAGGATATATGAGCTGGGGGATAAAGCGGGGAAGATGCTGGCTTGGTTGGAGAGGAGAGACGAGGGACAGCGCTGTGTTCGGGAGATCATTACCCCACAGGGCGAGATCTGCCAGTCAGATGCCAAGATAGCAGAAGCCTTTGCCCAATTCTATGCTGTACTATATCAGGCCCCAGCTCTACCGCTGGACCAGACCCTCCTTAACGACATGGTGATCCCCACCCTGTCGGTGCAGCAACGAGAGATGCTGGACTCCGACCTTTCAGAGGCTGAAATAGTAGAAGCCCTTGGACAGCTGCAGCCGGGGAAACCCCGGGCCCAAACAGGTTCTCGATTGAAATCTGGCAGAAACTAGGAGGTAATAACACAGCGCCTCCCCTGCACCAGATGCGGTTGGCCGCATTAGAATGGGGCTCCCTCCCAGATGACCTGTGCAAAGCCACTATATAGTGGTTATCCCCAAACTTGATCAACCCCAGGAGCAATGTGCCTCTTATAGGCCGATCTCACTAATTAACGGCGAAGCCAAGGTCCTGGCTAAACTCTTGGCTAACCAGCTCCAACCGGTAGCGGATACACTGATACACCCGGACCAGTGTGGCTTTATGCCTCATAAATCAACCCGAATGAATCTACGCCGACTCCACTTGGTGCTAGAACGGGCCTCCATCCTCGGTACCCCACTGGCCCTGTTAGCAGTTGATTTTGAAAAGGCATTTGATTCAATCCGCTGGGACAGCCTCTGGGAAATCATGACCCGTATGTGGTTTGGAGAAGGCTTTCTAGGTTGGGTAAAATTGCTATACACAAATATCCGGGCAGAAGTCAAAGTGAACAGGTGGACCTCCCGATCCTTTCCCTTAGGCAGAGGCACACGATAGGGCTGTCCCCTTTCCCCCCTCCTCTTCGCCCTCGCAATTGAACCGCTGGCACTGTGGCTTCGCCAGAGCGGGGCATGGACAGGATTTAGATGGCCCGAGGGACATGAGGACCGCATTTCTCTCTATGCTGATGACCTCCTGCTATACCTGGCTGATCCAGTTCGAAGCTGCCCCATAGTAACCCAAATGCTTGTCACCTACGGGGAATTCAGCGGATTGAAAATTAACTGGAAGAAATCCGTACGCTTCCCGGTGAAGGGGGGGGGGGACAGGCCGATTTACCAAGCTGTCCATACCGGTTTGAAAGGCAGGGCTTTAAGTACTTGGGGATCTGGGTAACATCTGACCTTACTAAGTATGTGATGTACAACCTCCAACCGATTATGGATAGGTTTGTTAACGACGTCCACCACTGGAAACTTCTCCCTCTGACCTTCATGGGGAGAGCCACACTTTTTAAAATGATGTCACTACCAAGATTCCTTTATGTCTTGCAGAAAGCCCCGCTCACGATCCCCACCTCTGAATTCAACCACACAGAAACCCTCCTCAGGGAACTCATCTCGGGGGGAGGCCACTCACGTGTGGCATTAAGCACTTTGCAGAGGTCAGTTTGGGAGGGTGGGATTGGCGTACCTTGCCTCCAAACCTACTACTGGGCCTCACAACTAGCGGTGGTCAATGACCTACTTCACGGAGACCGGGCACTGCCTCACATTAGGTCTGAAGTGGAATCCATGCAGGGCACAGATCCATTACAGGCGCTATACCAATCCCCGCGGAGGCCTCCCCCGCTCCCAATCAAGGCCCATATCACCACTATCTGGAGACAGGCACACGTGTTTGTTGGGTGGGGAAATAAGATAACTACAGCGCAACCTTTTTGGCAAAATAGCAACCTGAAGGAAATCGAGAAACTTGAACCATGGCCACGCTGGGTGAGAGCCGGAATTCTGAAGGTTGAAGATATCCTAAAAGATGGGAAACTAACCTCATTTGAAGACATGCAGTGTAGATTCCAACTACCCATAACTGAGTGATATCACTTTATGCAATTTACCCATGCCCTCCGAACCCATATACCCTCAGAAGACACGGTCCCCGACTACACACCGATAGAACGTAATATGCTGCCTGCGTATATCCCCAGCAAATTCACATCCACTCTTTATAACGCCATCACTTCCTTTGCTACCCCCGAGCTATCGAGACTAAAGGCCAAATGGGAAAGAGATGTGGGGGAGATAGACCCAGAGGACCGGATCCAGGTCCTTATGCACCCGCGGGAGGTGGCCATTTCCTCTAGACTCAGATTGGTGCAACTCAAAATCCTGCACAGAGTGTACTACCCTCGAACCATCTTATATGGCTGGAAGAAGGCAACAAGTCCGAACTGTCTCTGCTGTGGAGAGGAGGAAGGCACCTTCTATCATATACTGTGCTTATGCCCCTGGATCCGCGCCTACTGGAATGCATGTTGTACGGAACTGTCCAGGGCTCTCACTTGTCCTATTGAACTGGACCCGAGGGTCCTGATTCTGGGTGTGCCGGATGTGTCCGATTCTAACAAATGGGAAAAACTGCTATTGAACACTGCGACGGCCCTGATGAAGCGCAATATTGCGCAAAACTGGGGAGTGCCTGACCTCCCGACACTGGAACAATGGATACTCGACATGGACTCATGTGCCATGATGGAACCCCCGGGCCTATGGCGTAAGGGGATGTCCGACCAAAGTTTCTAAAATATGGGGGAAATGGGAAGAGACTGGACCTTGACATCCAGGGACAGTGGT
The DNA here is from genome assembly GCF_040938575.1 of Ambystoma mexicanum. Classification (NCBI taxonomy): domain Eukaryota; kingdom Metazoa; phylum Chordata; class Amphibia; order Caudata; family Ambystomatidae; genus Ambystoma; species Ambystoma mexicanum. The sequence continues at coordinate 1,160,911,157 of NC_090925.1, read as the reverse complement.
GATTTCTACATGAACGGATGTGGGGCGGGACGGAGAGAGGGCGACTCATGGTGATTGGACATACTAATAACACTATGCAGACTTTTGATTGAAGGAGCTGTCCTGGAGTGCTTTTATTTTAAATTTTCTTTGCCCTTTTTTCTGTTTTTCGTTGTTATCAGCCCCTTGTTCGGTGGCTGTCTTGTTTATGTCATAAAATACAATGAAAAATGTTTTATAAAAAAAAAAAAGAGTAATACGATCTCACCTTTACAGATTCTGGCAGAGCCTGAACTAATTAGAGGCGAAGATACAGCATCGCATACGGTGGCTCGTCCACACAGAGCGGCACTGATGTTAAATAGTGTGGAGGTGTTATTCGTACATATGCCGGCACACCTAGACTGCATTTCCCTCACATCAGGACCGTCTTAAGGTACATGGAATAAACTAGTGTAATAATATTAGATCACTCGTGGCATACATGTAGGAACTGAGACATTCCGAGAACCTTGTAGAGGGGTACTCCATTGACTGTTTTTTAGAGTAAGAGACGGCACTAATGTCAGCAAGTAATAGATTTGAGAATATGGCTGTTTGAACTTAACGTGTTCACTTTATTGAAAGTGTGTAATCGACAGAGACGACTTGATTCACAATGTTTTTTCAAAAGTACTTTACAACATGAGTAAGGACATGTTGTTGACCCCCACTATTCACTGCTTCTTCCTTCTCCTTTTTCCTTTTTCGCTTGGTCATATAGACTTATTCGTCTACTTAAGAGACACTCCCTCGTAATCGTGTTCAAGATAACTGAGACTACTGTAAGTACACAGTAAGCCTTACCTAGGTAGATGTTGGTATCTAGTAAGATGGACAGCATGTAATACTTAACACTGGTCTCACTGCTGTATCTTTTCTCTCCTTTTTCTCTACTAGGTTTGGATATTTGGTTGGCAATCTTGTTGGTTGCAGACTTCGTTTTTGCATCACCTTTATAGTGGTGTATGGACACCTGTGTAGCAATATATATAGGAAGGGCACAGTTGGTTCCCCTGAAGGAGTTCACAGTGACAAGTTGAACAATAAGGATGAACGAAACATGTTGGGTCTTTATGTGTACTGTAAAAACGAACAGTGCGTAACTATAACATATTGAGTTGATATTTTACCCTGGTAGCAAAGACGGGGGTAGAATTTGCTTTACTTAGGCCATTAATAGAGATCCGGGAGGTATTCCTGAAGAAAGGAACCCCCAGGTGCTACTGACCACTGCGTTGCTTTGCACTATATATTTGTATTGTATTGTAATGTTCTATGCATTTACAGATTTGTATAGGCAGGGTGTTTTAGGGTGTTTTAGGCTTTTGTACACTTTTTTTTATATTTTTTTACTGTGGTTTTAGAGATGAGTACTAGGTTTTGCAAATTTTTTTATGCCTATGTTTTTATGTTTTGAATGAATGTAATTGTATTTTTGTGATTTCTTAATAAAATGTGTATATTTGTCTACAAGAACTCTGACTAGGTACCTATTTGGTCCATGGACCAAGCCTTCCAGATCTAGTGAGAGATATCAGAGAGATGCTGGGATTCTTTAGTAAATGATTGTCCAGAACTTTGGTCGGAGCCGAATCCAAGCCTTTTTAAATTGCTCCCCCAGTCCCTTTTGGTATTAGTTAGATCAAACAGATAAACCACAGGGCCCAGGAAGCTCAGGGGCACAGGGAAGAGGTCCCCACACCCTCAAGGGGCCCAGGTAGGCGATGGTGGCTGCAATCCATGATGTACCAAGGGACAAAGCGATGTATACATCCATTAGTCTAAACACGGGGGGTATCACCACTAAATAGCCCTGCTAAACAAACACAACTCGGCACAGAAAATAGGAGTGAGACCCCTAGCACACCACAATGCATAACACTGGCAAGGATATGTGCCACATGTGGCCAAAACTCAGGGGGTGCCAATAACGTATCACCACTAACCAACCCCACTAAAAAACTCATCCATCAGTTTACACCTCTCAAACTCTTAACAAAACACGGCCATACCTCTACAGCACAACAAACCACACGCACGTCACTAGACCGCAACAACGAAACAAACCACACAAATCCTTGCACAACAGCACATGACTACTACTGAATGAAAATTCACACCCATGCTCAGAAAATGGTGTAAACCGAAATGAAGCTGCCAACAGTACATCACAGCTCTCTTGTGCTTTTTTCATGCTCAGTCCTACTAACTTACCCCCCTACACAGAGCGCCAGGGGACAACTCAGATGGTGATAGTGCATGGTATAAATGTCCTTCAACATAAAATAACATACTCCAGTAAAACCACTCCACTCTTATTACCTTACACCATATGCCTACTTGCATCTAGCCTAAACGTGTAAACTAGCCAGATTTTGCATTGCACCCACTTGTGAATGTAAGCCCCATGCCACTGCTTGGTAAACCCTCCCACCCTCTCGCGGCCAGCCTTCCAGGTGCTCCCTCTTCTGCCTCCAACCTGACCTCACCCCAGCTCTCTGTACTTCTCACAAAACCCCCAATCTGATCCTCCCACCTCCCTTCCCGGCACACCCTCCTCACACCCTCCTCCACAGTGTGAACTTCTCTCACCTCCTCTGGCTACCCACCCCTACCACTTGCACAGTCCACCCACCAGATCCACTAGCGTCCAAGCAGTGCCCTAAGCATGTCCACTTGCCAAACCGCTGCCCATATTCTGATTGTACCTGCGTTACAGGCACAGTGCACCTCTGAATCTTGGTGCTTTCAAGCGTTGTTCATATTGGTATTGCCTCTGCATTTTAGGCCCTGTGCCCCTCTTGAATCTAGGTGTGCTCTCAAGCATTGTTCATATGTTTTGATTCATCCTGCATTTTAGGCCCTGTGAACTTTTGGAAGCTAGGTGCTCTTTCAAGCTTTATTCATATTGTGATTGCCTCTGCATTTTAGCCCTTGTGCACCTTTTGAATCTAGGTGCGTTTCAAGCGATACTCACATTTTGATTGTTTCTGCATTTTACCCCTGTGCACTTTTTGAATCTAGGCGCTCTTTCAGGCGTTATTTATACTGTTATTGTCTATGCATCCTAGGCCCTGTGCATCTTTTGAATATAGGTGCGCTTTCAAGCATTGTTCATATTATTTGATTCTTCCTCCCTTTTAGGCCCTGTGGACATTTTGAATCTAGGTGCTTTCAAGCATTATTCATACTTTGACTGCCTCTGCATTTTAGGCCCTGTGCACCTTTTTGAATCTAGGTGCTAATTCAAGGGTTACTCATATTGTTATTACCTCTGCATTCTAGGCCCTGTGCACCTTTTTGAATCTAGGTGCTCTTTCAAGCATTGTACATATTTTCAGATTCTTCCGGCATTTTAGGCGATGTGCACTTTTTAAAATGTACGTGCTCTTTCAAGGGTTACTCACATTGTTACTACCTCTGCATTCTAGGCCCTGTGAACCTTTTGTATCTAGGTGCTTTTCAATCGTTGGTCATACTGTGATTGCCTCTGCATTTTAGGCCCTGTGCACCTTTTTGAATCTAGGTGCACTTTCAAGCATTGTTTATATTATTTGATTTGTCCTGCGATTTAGGCCCAATGCACTTTTTGAAGCTAGGTGCTCTTTCTAGCGTTATTCATATTGTTATTGTCTCTACATTCTAGTCCCTAGGCACCTTTTGAATCTAGGTGATTTTCAATTGTTGGTCATACTGTGATTCACTCAGCATTTTAGGCCCTGTGCATCTTTTGAATCTAGGTGCTCTTTCAAGCATTGTTCCTGCATTTTAGGCCATGTGAACTTTTTTATGCTAGGTGCTAGGTGCTCTTTCAAGCTTTATTCATATTGTGATTGGCTCTGCATTTTAGCCCTTGTGCATCTTTTGAATCTAGGAGCTTTTCAAGTGATATTCACATTTTGATTGTTTCTGCATTTTAGGCCCTGTGCACTTTTTTGAATCTAGGCGCTCGCGGTCAGCTTGCCTGTTTTTGGTTCTTGAGCTGGTCGGCTCCACTGCCCTCTCTCCAGCTTCATAGTCTCTCGGCGTGTTCCGAGAGAAGCAGCTCGTTCTCTCCAGCATCTCTCTCCAGTCATCTTCTCCACTTGTTTAAATCTCCTGCAACGACTAAAGCGCAGCCTGTATTCCTGGCCTTCCTGGCTTTCCTTGATCTGCATTCCTCCATTCATCTTCCTCGTTGCAGTTCTTTGGTAGTTATTGAATGGAAGTCCATTCTTGAATTTCTACAGGTAAAGTCTGCAAAGTCTGGGTAATTGTTATTTAAATGTAGGTCAGTTGTAGAGGGCTTGTAGGTAGAGGCTGAGAAGGAATTTGCATTAATGTTAGAGAGTAAGTCAGATCGTGATGACTTACATGCAGCTCTCATTAGCAGGTCTTCAGCATCTTTCCTAGGTGGATGAGGGGAGGTGTCACAATATGTCATCAAAGCATTAGGCAGGGATGGGGCATCCTCAAAGTAGAAGGGGGATACCATGATAAGCCCTGAGGACTGAAGGGCTGGGGCGATGCTGTTAAGCTGTGGCAGCATCTTTCTCTGCTGAATAAAGCATTTCTGTGAAGTCATAGAAAGTCGGAGAAACATTTCCATCTGTTTCCATTTGTTTTCTGCACTCCTGCAATCTTGGTAAAGCCGTGCTGCAAAAGGCGAAAAGGACGCCTAATGCTTTAACCAGATTTGGAACTGGACTGCTGACCTCTACCATAATATTCTCCTAAGGTTGTCTCCCCAATGTGATCCTCCCTCATATTGCCGCCCCAGGGTCAGGATCATGTAGGGGCTGCCGTTACCTGGCCACATGGGGAGAGGTCACTGCTGGGAAAGGAGTGATGACACCATCAGATTCATCACAAAATGTGATGAATCCAGTGGAGTCATCATGAATTGCAGGCTAGTTGTTTTCCAAGTCTTCAGTAAGCAGGACATTTAAAGATGGCAACCACACTATTGGATCGAGCAGTGCAGAAGAAGACGTTGAACTCCCAGGTGAAGCTCATGAACATGTGGCACATGGACAGGTGATAACTAAGTATAGGTGGTGTAGGTGTTCTTCCCATGTCGTACTATGGATGAGTATATCATCAATATAAGCCCAGCAGAAAGACGAGTATGGCCGTAATACTTGCTCCATTAACCTTTAAAAGGTTGCAGGAGCCCCTGTAATCCAAAAGGTAATACTTTGAACTGCAATAGTCCATGGGGAGTGGGAAAATAATTTCTCTCCTTGTCCTCTGGATTAACCGGGACCTGCCAGCATCCCTTTGTCAAATCAAATGTGGAGAGGAAGACAGCAGTTCCCAATCGATCAATTAGATCATATATCCTTGGCATAGGGTAACTATCGAATTGGGAGACTGCATTCACCTTCCTGAAGTCAGTGCAAAACGTCCATGATTGATCTAGCTTGGCAACAAGTACTTTTGGAAAGGTCCAAGGGCTCTGCGATGTCTCAATGATGTCAGACCTTAGCGTGTTTTCTACCTGTTCGATGACTATTCCCTTTCTGGCACCTGGGATCCAGTAGGGTTTTAAATGGACCACTTTCCCTCGGAGTGTCCGGATGTAATAAAATACCTCTTTCACTATTCGTGGCTCAGATCTAAAGACATCTGGAAATTGTTCTAATAATTCTAACAGATCTCTCCGATTTTGGGGTAGGTGGGAAGGAATTCATTTTTTTAAATCTGATTCTTCTGTCATTAAAGTAGTCAATACTATTGTAATTTGTTCAATGCGATCCTCTCTCCACTCCTTGAGGAGGATTACGTGATAGATGCGGGTCTTAATTCTTTTATTGGGTTGGTAGACGCAAAAGTCATATGGGCCTGTTTTCTCTATCACCTCATAAGGACCGTGCTACTTGGACAAAATCTTGTTCTCAGAAGATAGAATGAGAACGAGAACCTTTTGTCCAGTGGAAAAGGATGTAAGCAAAGCTTTATCATGGTAGGTCTTTTGATTTTCTTGGGCCTTCACTATTTGAGCTTGGACTATGCTTCTGACAGTAGCCATTTGTTCCTTTAACCGCTGTGCGGTTTGGGAAAGGGATAAGGTGACTTTCTCCCGTTCTTCCCAACCCTCCCATAAGCTGTCGAGAACATCTCATGGCTCTTTACCGTATAACAGCTTGAAAGGAGAAAATCCATTTGATGATTGTGGTGTTTTTCAGACGGCAAAAAGGGCCCAAGTTGTCATGATATCCCAGTTTTTGCTGTCTGCCGCTACTAACTTCTTTAGGGAATATGTCATGGTCGTATTGAATATTTCCACTAACCCGTCAGTTTGTAGATGATAAACAGAAGTCCTAAGAGTTTTTATATGCAGGATTTCCTTCACCTCTGCCAAGAGTCGACTCATGAAGGTAGTTCCCTGGACCGTGAGGATCTCCTTCGGGAACCCAACTGGTGAAAAGAAATGCATTCAAATGGCTGAGGATTTGTTGAGTCGTAATATTGCGTAATGGGAATGCTTCAGGATATCGAGCTGCATAATCCACAATTACCAATATATATCTGTTTCCTTATTTCAATGGTTCAAGGGGCCCAACTATGTCCATGCCTATTTGGGAAAAGGGCACATCAGTTTTTGGTAAAGGCTGTAATGGAGCTAGAGGGGGCCTCTGGAAACTGGTCTTCTGGCACAGGGCACATGTAAACACAAAATGTTTCACCTCTGCAATAATTCATGGCCTATAGAAATGGTTTAATATTTGTGCCTGTGTCTTAGTTGTTCCTAAGTGATCACTTGTTAAATGGGAGTGAGCAATTTCTAATACCACCCTCTTGTGGTTTTTGGGTACCATTATCTGAGATCTGGGAGTATCATCAGGACTAAGGTAACCCCTACCCATGGAGTAGTCCAGCCTTTAGAAAACAAATGCCCCCCCCTTTATCTTTGCCCTACGCTTCAGTTAACATGTGAAGGAAAGCTTCTGCCAGCAAGAGATCATTCCATTGGGTGAATGCAAGATCTGGAATAATCTCAGCTTTCTCCCCAAGGGCTTTAGATGTGACTGCCTCTGATGTAGTTGGGAGATCTGCATCTGCCTCTCCACAGCCTTTGCTCCCCCTTTCAGTTTTATCTGTGGTTTTAAATTCCTCTGCTTTGGGAAACAATGCCCTCTCAACGATCCCCTGGGCTATCCTTTCTTCTGCCTTTACTTGATATGCTTCCATCCCATTTTTCTGCATCACGATTTTTATGTTACCTCTATAGTCAGGGTCTATGACACCTGCTAAGACGTCCAGGCCATATCGCCAAGCTAGGCCTGACTTGGAGGCAAGTCTGATGTAAGTTACTGGACGGGGTATTAAGGCCAGGTCAGTTGGTATTAAGACCCAGTCTCCAGGCTTTGTTAAATCCTTCCTGCTACTACAAATCAAATCCTATGGATTGCTCTGTGGCTACTGATGGATCGGAAGTGTAGAGGAGCAGGATATCCTACCCCCCTGCCTCCCCTGTATTGGAGCCATGAGACCATGCCCTGTCCAACCTCAGCTACTGAAGCAATAGTACATTGAGCATATGGAAGACGGTATCCTTTAAGACAACCAACTTGAATGTACCCTCGAGTTGATGACAGCATGCAGGAGGAACTCCCTCAAGGAATATGAGAAAGAGCTAAGAAAATTAACCAATGACATCATACGAATGTGCACGACGTCCTGAGATACTGAATGAAGACAATGTATGGATCCTAGAGGAAGTAAAGAATCAAATGAACCTTAAAGTGTAAAAGGAGAAGATTACACATAAAAAGTACTTAAGAAATCAGAGGTTTAATGAGTATGCAGACGCTGAAACACAAGATAGATCAAGTCATCGTATAGGCTTGCTACAAGTAGTGAATAGAATGCAGGTGAAGCCGCCATTGTACAGAAACTGGACATTGGTATCATGAAGTAAAAAGCCAAAGAATCATTGAGAAAGAATGAAAAGCTGTGTTAGTGGAGCTGCGTTCGAAGGCTGTCTGGCCTGAAGTCAAGAACTGAGAAGCCGAGCTAACCACTCGGAAGAACAAACGTGTGTGCATAGGATGAATCTTCTAACGTTAAAGTGCAAGAAAGAACACAAAGGATGCCAAGTCTTAATTTGTTTAAAACATTTAAAAGCTTGCAGATTGAACAGAATCGTAGTCTCTTGTCACGTGAGTCAAAGATGAAAATAGGGTTTGAAATTGGAGTTCCAGACACGATAGCAAGTGCCCTCACTCCTGTTGCGTTCCCAGGACAAGAATACTCTGCAAGGACAAGTACAAAGAGAATTTCATGGCAGAAGGCATGGGTGATAAGAGATGCTGGGCTAATTGGCTGGTAGGGCAGCCTCAGGTCCTATCTTCTTGCACCTGGGTCTGGGCTTGCGTGCTGCTTCTTGAAGTAAATGTTTCAGACATGGCACAAGCATGCCAAAATCATTGTATTTGTTTGAATAACGAAGGACCATATAATTTAAGAAACCAATGAAACACTGTGGGCCTCATTACGACCCAGGCGGTAAGGGGTTTACGCCAGCGTAAACAGCGCCAACCCTTACCGCCTGAGTACGAGGTCCCTTAGCGCCATGGCGGATTTAACACCTGCTTTTAGCAGGTGTTAAAATCCATGGCGCTAAGGGACCATGGAGTTAATTACGCCACCGTAATTTACGGTGGCGTAATTAACGCCTTCCCCACTCCCATTATGCCCTATGGGGCAAAAATGGGAATGGGGAAGGGTAAATGGGGATTGGGGACTTACCGCCCCGCCAAGGTCGGAATGGGGCGGTAAGTCCACCAACCACATGGCGGAATTGCAACCTTAGCGGCATGGACCATGGTGCTAATAGCACCATGGTCCTCCGCCAAGGTCGTAATGAGGGCCTGTGTAACTAATTTTGTTAAATGGCACACATGAAGAGGTAGGCATAAGTTGTCCACCTGATAGTGGCCATCCAATAACAAACATAGCTCCTATATGATTGTATATCTAGATGTGTACCTTAACCAATCCCAATCCTTGATAAGTTATTCACTATTGCCACATAGTATGACATCACTTTTATGCATAAAGAAGTATACAATGGTATTTTTTGGGAATTCGCTGAGACAATGAGCATATGTCCTTTCATGTTCGTTGTAACCTCCCTGTTTTAGATAGTTGTCAATAAAACAGCAACTGGCCATCTTGAGTTTGTCTGGTTATTTGGACTCAGAATTATTCTGGTGTAATCCCATCATTCCATAGATGCACGTTCCAAGGGCCATAAGCTCATGTGGTAGCGTGGCGGATGTTTTCAGATCTAAACTAGTCTGACTTCAGAGTTTTGGACGATCACACATCCTCCACCATTAGCTGGAATATTGTGGAGTTTCCTGTGGAGAGTGGCCAATAGAAATAAACTTGCAAGAAGAATTGAGACGGTGGGCAGGTCCCTCTTTGAAGAAATCCCTGCTCGGTTTCCACAGGCCCTCTGCAGATTGAAGGCAAAGTGGTCGGATTGGAGGAGGAGTCGATACCGAAGGCCTCGAGTTGATTAAACGAATGTAAGCAGACTAAGGGAAATGGCAATATAAAGTGGCGGGATTGTGATATTTTTTGGGTAACAGGAATTTTCTATGTGGATAAAGGAACGCTTATGTAATCCTATTTCAAGGGAGATAGAAGAAGACGTCTCAAATTTCAGTCAGAATATTAAGAGAGAGAATACGCACGGTCAGGACCATGTAAGGTTACGTCTTAAACTCTGTACGTGTCATGAATCAGCGATATCGACTCTTCTGGTCTGCCTGGTCCATCAGTCAATAACCACTACTCCTTTCACCTTCAACATGGCCGACGCCATGTCTCTGGTGCGGTCTAGTCCTCTGTGTGGATCACATGCTCCCTTGAAAACATACACGCCCCGCGCCTCCGCGCATCTCAACGCTTTGCTTGCCTGTGCCTCGCCTGGAAAGTTGTGTTCTAGTGCCCAGCCCCCTTTTCTTCGTGAATCCTGGTAACCATCCATCCTTCCTTCCTGGTTCCCCCTTCCTATTACTTTCACATGCTCTATTCGGAACCTAGTTACCCTGTCTTCCCTATCCTGGTTCCATCCCGGACCCTTCCTGCAACATTGAACGTATCCCGTGCCCTGGCCCCGTGACCGGGAGTCATTGACCTGCGTGCTCACCGAAGCCCAGCAGACTGGATTCAGAAGACTCTAGAGCTTACCTTTATAAGGCTCGCTCGTCCAGGAAAAAGAAACCCGCGAACTCCAAGAAGAAATCCACAAGAAGCAAACAGGTGAGTCATGAATCCGAGGACTCGGATTCTGTCAGTTTGAGACACCAACAGACTACAACTGTTTCCGCCATGGAGGCAGCCGTTCAAGACCTAATGAGAGGTATGCAGGAACTCACTACTGAAGTGCAGAATCTTAAGGCTGAAAATGCTTCCTTAAAACAGCTTGTTTTATCCAGGGACTCAGCATATCAGGAAAGTAAATCGGTAGGAGGCATTGTGGACAAGTATGATGGGAAGCAAAAAACCTTGCGTTCCATCCTGGACTCTTGCTTGATTCATTTCACTTTTAACCATACTTCTTCTCTACCCCCAGAGCTAAGGTGGGGTTCATGATCTCTCATCTATCCGGCAACGCACTGGCCTGGGCTACTCCTTTAGTCTCCGCTGGGGATTCGATACTTGACAATTATGATGAATTTGTTTCTGCCCTCAAGGCCATGTTCGACCGCCCCGAACAGGTGTATTCCGCCCAGGTAAGATTCTTAGACTTCCAGCAGGGAAATCAAGATATGTTGACATATGTTACCCTTTTCAAACCATTGGCTAAGGATGCTAACTGGACCCCAGAAGCCTGTTTTACTTGTTCAGACGCGGATTAAGTGAAGAAGTCAAGGATGAATTAGCCAGAGTAGCCCGCCGGCCTCCTATCAGGCCCTCTTAGATCTGTCCTTGCAGATAGATTTCAGGATACAAGAGAGAAAGGCAGAGAAGAAGAAGACACAGAACCTGCCACCCAAACCTCTGCCTGAATATAACAGCCCCGGGGAACAGGAAACCTCAATCCAAGGTCAATCTGAACCTGAACCCATGCAGCTTGGATCCTTGAGAGGCCCCATCTCTACCCAGGAAAGAACACGAAGGATCAATAACAGTCTTTGCATGTACTGTGCATCGGATAAACATTTAGTGCGTAATTGCCCGATTGCCCCTCCACGATGCTCGGGAAACTCCAGCTCCCGACTCTGAACGGAGCCCAGTTTCGGGAAAAGGAATCTTGCTCCGACATTTCACCTTCACAAGACTGTCCTTTAAGCAGTACATCGGTGCTACTCCAAGTGAACCTTTCAACACACAACAAAGAAATACATACTAGCCCTGGTGGATTGCAGTGCCATGGGTCTTTTTTTTGGATGACGAATGGGCACAGAGACATCATATTCCCCGAGAAGCCAAGGAAGTCTTCCAGACAGTGGAAGGAATCGACAGGAAACCCTTATCCTCCGGTCCCATAACGCAACAAACTTCTGAGCTTATGCTCTCTATTCACAAACACCAAGAAATATTGCGTTTTGACATAATCAGAGCAGCTCACTATCCCATAGTGCTTGGCATGCCATGGTTGCGGAAACATAATCCGTATATCAACTGGGCAGCCGGATCGTTGTTCTTGGGTTCCGAGTTCTGTCTCACTCATTGTCTATCTGGGGAACACAATCAGTCTGCCAGAATGAAGCTTCCTCAACCACAACACCTCACGGTCTCTGCGATTACCCAGGTACCCGAGGTGTACCATGAATTTGCAAATGTATTTTCCTCTGCCATTGTTCAATCACTCCCTCCTCATCGTCATGAAGAATGTGCAATTGACACAGAAGAGAATGCAGGTATTCCATTTGGAAGGATGTTTATTCCGTCAGAACCCGAGAAAGTTGCCTTGCGAGAGTATCTAGACACCAACCTCTCCAACTGAACCATTCGTCCATCCAAGTCCCCAGCCGGAGCATCTTTATTTTTTGTACCTAAAACGGATACTAAGAAACTGGGTCCATGCCTGGACTACCGGGGTTTGAATAAATGTACCTTGAAAGACAGATACCCCTTGCCACTCATTTCGGACATCCTGGAGGCCCTGCGTGGAGCCGTGATCTTCACTAAGCTGGATTTAAGAGGGGTTTACCATCTGATTTGCATAAAGGAAGGCGACGAATGGAAGACAGCCTTTCGGACCCCCTTTGGTCACTATGAATATCTGGTGATGCCATTCGGCTTAGCAAATGCTCCTGCCGTATTCCAGCGCTTCATGGATCAGGTTTTTTCTGACATGTTGTTTCTTTTCGTTATCGTCTACTTAGATGATATCTTGATTTATTCACAAGACCCGGCCTTGCATCAGAAACACGTCCTATGGTCCTACAATGGTTGCGCGAACACCACCTGTTGGCCAAACCCGAAAAGTGTATTTTCCACGTATCCACAGTCAAATACTTAAGGTTTGTAGTCCTCAAGGGGTAGCCATGGATCCATTTAAAGTGGAAGCAATCCTTTCTTGGCCGGCCCCAACCACAGTGAAACAGGTGCAGTCATTCCTAGGGCTTGCTAATTTCTACAGGAAATTCATCCCTTCGTTCTCAGCTATTGTTCAACCCATCGTCTGTCTGCTAAAGAAAGATACTCCCTTCCTCTGGACTACCAGCCAAGAAACTGCCTTTCAGAAACTCAAACATCTGTTTATTAGTGAACCCATCCTGGCCCAACCGGACATTACCAAACCCTTCCTGGTAGAAACTGATGCTTCCGAACATGCTATCTGGGCAGTCCTTAAACAAGAAATCGAAGACGGATTGGAACACCCAATTGCATATTTGTTGCGAACATTAAAGCCTAGCGAAACTCATTACTCAGTCCTGGAGAAAGAACTACTCGCCATCAGACAAACCTTCACAGATTGGCGTCACCTCCTTTTGGGTGCAAGATATCCGGTCGTGGTAATGACCGACCATCGGAATCTCCAGGTTTTACAGGCCATTGAATACCAAAACAGTCGCCAAGCAAGATGGGCCTACTTTTTTGCCCAATATCAATTCAGCATTCAACCCGTTTTGGTCCATCCAATGTAATAGCAGATGTTCTCTCCCAAAGATCGGATTACATAAAAGAGGATGTACGACTCCTTCCCAAGATGTTTCCCAACAAGTTGTTCATAGCACAGGCTAACTCGCTCTGAGAAATGATACGTGAAGAGACTGCAACATCGGATATTTGGAAGGAGTATGTTACAGACAATCCCTGGACCCTTTCAATCAAGGATGGATACCTCTTTAAGGACAAGTACTTGGTTGTTCCTACCCAGAAAGTTCAATCCAAGATTATGAGTCTCTGTCATGACACGTTTCATTCCGGGAACCGTGGAATGGCGGCCACTTATCAGACAATCAGAAGAAACTTCTGGTGGCTTCAGATGCGCTCTGACGTATGCGCCTATATACAAGCGTGTTCAGTCTGCAACCAGAACAAGATCGACAACAAGAAGCCAGTAGGTTTGCTTCATCAACCTGAATTACCATCTCGACCCTGGGAAATCATTGCCACAGATTTTATTGTGGACCTTCCTCCCTCCAGAGGATTTACCACCATAATGGTCACAATAGACCTCTTTTCCCACATGGCTCATTTTACCCCTCTAACCAAACTACCTTCAGCGCCCGAGATGGCAGGGATCTTTGTCACTCCCATTTTCTGGTTGCATGGACTACCCACCAAAATCATCTCTGATCGCGGACCACAATATATTTCCAGGTTCTGGAAGCATCTTTGTTGACAATTGGGTATTCAACGTGCATTGTCATCAGGTTACCATCCAAAAACAAATGGAATTACTGAGAGAGTAAACCACATCCTGGAACAGTATCTACGTTGTTTCGCATCTAAGGTACAAGATGACTGGTCGATCCTGATTCCTGTAGCTGAATTTGCCTACAATAATTCAGATAATTCCATGACAAGGATCAATCCGTTCTTGTGTAACCAAGGGTTCCACCCTTCTGTATTAACCCACACTCTTGCCACCATGCACATTGACTCCTTCAGTAGACACTTGGATTGCTCAACTAATCTCCATTCACAAGCAAGTTAAGGAACATCTAGAAAAGGCCAGGATGGACGTAAAGAGGTTTGCAGATACCAAAAGGCGTCCCGGGCCTTCTTACACTGTCGGAGATAAAGTTTGGCTCTCATCGCGTTATCTACCCAGATGTTTGGCTCTCATCGCGTTATCTACCCATCTGAGACCCAACAAGTTGGCTCCTTGTTTCTAGGGACCCTTAACAGGAATAGAGATTATCAATCCAGTCGCCTTTCGACTCCAATTACCCACCACTTGGAAAAAATTCCACCCTGTTTTTCATACATCACTGCTGAAACCCTTCCACCAGTCAACCAAGCCAAGTCCTCGACCTCCTCCACTTCTTGTTGATAGCCAAATCGAGTTTGAAGTGTCCCGGATCTGTGATTCTAGGTACAGAAGAGGTTGTCTCCAATATTTGGTGGAATGGAAGGGCTATCCACCTAGCGAACGAACTTGGGAACCAGTCTCCAATATGAATGCGCCACGCCTATTGCAACGCTTTCATCGGGCTCATCCAGGCAAGCCGGGTGGACTGGAGTTTAGGAGGAGGCATGCTGTCATGAATCGGCGATATCGACCCTTCTGGTCTGCCTGGTCCCTCAGTCAATAACCACTACCCCGTTCACCTTCAACATGGCCGACGCCATGTCTCCGGTGCGGTCTAGTCCTCTGTGTGGATCACATGCTGCCTTGTAAACAGACACGCCCCCGCACCTCCGCGCGTCTCAACGCTTTGCTTGCCTGACCCTCGGCCGGCAAGTTGTGTTCTAGTCCCTAGCCCCCTTCTATTTGCCATCCTGTTAACCATCCATCCTTCCTTCCTGGTCCCCCCTTCCTATTCCTTTCAGGTGCTCTATTCGGAACCTAGTTACCCTGTTTTCCCTATCCTGGTTCCGTCCGGACCCTTCCTGGAACATTGAACGTATCCCGAGCCCCGGCGCCGCCGTGACCAGGAGTCACTGACCTGCACGCTCACCGAAGCCCAGCAGACTGGATTCAGAAGACTCTAGAGCTTACCTTTATAAGGCTCGCTCGTCCAGGAAAAAGAAACCCGCAAACTCCAAAAAGAAATCCACAAGAAGCAAACAGGTGAGTCACGAATCCGAGGACTCGGATTCTGACACTTCGGGGTAATATAATTGGAGGCGAGGAAAGAATACCTCTTACTATAAATGATTATAGGGAAGAGGGAAGGTGATCACAAGAGTTATTAATGTGTATTGTGTTATTATTTTGAGTGTTATTTGATGTATGACGTTTTGACAAGTGACAAGCTGTGAAGGTTGCAAGTGACGTTGTGTTGAGTTAAGTGCAGTAAACGATTGGCGCAAATCAAAAGACAGATAAGGCCAGTCAGAAGACAGATGGGTTGTTGAAACAAAAGAGGATGGTGCTTGCTCATATTTATTGTTTTGAGATTAAAAGTGTTGAGGAATAAGGTTTGAGATAGATACAGATGTATTAGCGATCTGCTAATTATGGACAGTTAATTGCAACTTGTTGTTATGGAGAACACTCCTCTTATGTACCTTTGTAAAACATCACTACAACATGTGCCCAAGCTCAAACAGTACAGTACAGAATGGGTAAAGGACACAGCTGACAAAATGTTCATGCCATGGCCGCGATGGGGATCATAGTCAAAGGCAGTATTACAACTCATGACCACATATGTTCACTCTGCATACACCGAAAAGAAGTTAGAGAAAAGATTGGCAGTTTTAGAACTTTGACACTGTACTGAGAGGAGAAAGAAGACCCATTACAGGAGGAGTTGATGCTTAATTAGCATAAATTGAGGGCATTGAGCCCTTGGATCCTCTTACTCTGCCCGAGACTAAGAGCGTAGATGGAAAGGAGATAGGATTTTATCCTTTAAATGAATTAAAAGCAGCAGCGGGATATAATAACCTGACGTATGAACCCCCGATTATATTAGCGATGACATTCCAGAAGAGAGTAAAAGAAAGGAAGATGCCTGTAAATTCATACGAGAGAAAGAAGAAAGAGGCGAGAGATCGGCAATATCAACAGATATAGATAGAGAAATTAAGAGATGGAAAGGAGAAAAGCATAGAGCCGATGAGGTAACGCTTGTACAGAACAAATGGATGGGAGGACAGATACTACTCAAGTTAGATGGGAAAAGCATTGCGGAGGTTAGGCAAAAGGAAGACAAAGACGAGCAAGAAAAGAAGGATAGGGAACCAGAAAAGCAGCAGAGGGAGGAGGAACAAGGAAAAGCAGGCAACCACAGGGACAGATATATAGAGAAGAACAAGAGAAAGACAAAAGCGGGCAGAGGAGCAAAGGAAGTACGAGAGTAGGAAGAAATAAATAGAAGAAAGGGATAGGAGAGAAAGAAAGAAAGAGGAAGAAGAGGAAGAAGAGGCACAAAGAGTGAAGGAAAAAAGATTACAGAGAAGAAGGTAAGAAGAAGAACAAAGGGAAGAAATTAGAAGGGAAGCATGAAAGCAAGAAGAAGAGAGGGCAAGAAGGGATGCGAGAGAACAAAGGAAAGTGGAAGAACGAATAGAAGGCAGCAATATCTTGATGCAAGTCTCATTCTTAAAGAACGAGTAAGCTCAAGGGATGAAATACAGGCACAATGGGACACGATAAGTGAAGTTTTCCTGATGAGAGAAAAGACTCAAGAAGTACCTAAAGTAGCGCAGGAAGAGGAAAGACATGATGCAGAAAGTATTTGAGGGAGAAGTAACAATATATATCAGCAAATAAGGCAGAACAGTGAGTGTGAGACTCCAGGGAGCGGCAAACGATCCCCAATACCTAAACCATGGGATGAAGAGGAAAACGTGTTCAGTGATTAACGCAGAGCGCAGTCTTTGAGTTGATTGAATTTAGACAGGGAAGAGCAGGATGATAGTAACACCAGTTGGGGTGTAGCAATCTCAGACAAAGAAAGGGAGTCAGGTCGTGAGATAGAAGGAGAGGGCACATGCGTCCCCTTGGGAGGTCAAGGTTTGGACAAAGAGGTAAGATGGTCAGATCTGGAACACTAAGGAAAGAACACCAGATTTTATGCCATAACCAAACTTCCCCGAAGACGATCAGGTAGTGAGAGAGGAGAATCTCCACCTAATGTGAGTAGGTTAAGGTCATTACCAGCACACAGACGAATAGGGATCATTACCTCTGCATTAGGTAACCGAATAATGGGATCCAGGTATGGGATGGGGTCCTCACAGTTCCCCTTGCTAGAGAAGGTGGGGGGGGGCAAGACCACAATATATTCCATGGCTTTAGATGGAAAAGGATCATTTGAAATGCAAGTTTGACTTCGGGGGCTTGGAAGTGGATATACGAATATGGGAAAATTACAGGGGGAAATACATTGGCCATAGGGGACATAAAAAGTCTATTGACAGCTATGCTTGGAGAGAGGGCTGATGACATTTGGAGACGAGCGGGATATCCGAGTGTGACAGCACAAAACACAGCACATGATGGAGCGCCATTTAATAATTGTAGGACAGATGTTTGGAGGGCTCTTAGGGCACAGTATCCCAATACGTCAGATATGGGTGCAACTATGACACATAACATGAATGAGGATCAAGACCCCATTGCTTATATTCAGGATAATGCATAGAGATGGCAGCTTGAGACACATGAACTGTGGGACAAAACAGTGGCACTATTGTATCATATTTTGTGTCAGTGGTTTCCAGAACAGGTACAGAGACAAATTAAAAAACAAGTAGTAATGGAAGCGAAGCCGTGGGCTGACATACAGTTGACTATCATGCATCTTTACTGATTGTTACAAGAGTAGAATAGAAAGAAAGATGATAACAGAAAGATTGAGGAAGCTAAGTTAGTGCCAAATTTATTTTCAAAATTAGCTATAGAAGGGGCGGTATTGACAAGTGGGGAAGGAGTAGGAATGCAAGAAATAATGGGTATATCACAAGGGGAATACTATACACCCAATGGATCAAAGTGGGTATGGGTTTTGGCCACGAGGAAGAGGTGGAGGAGGTGGATTTCAGAACGCCCAAGGCGGATTTCAGAACACTCAAGGGGGATTTCAAAGTGCCCAGGGTGGAAGTCAGAATACTCAGGGAGGATATAATGGTGGGTTTGCTAGAGGGCCATTCCCAGTGTGCTGGAATTGTGGGATAACAGGGCATATTGCGCATGTATGTAGAAGCAGAGGAAACACGCAACAAAATGGACAGCCTTCAAGAGGGGGACAGCTTATCCACCACCATACAGCATGCAAACACGAGAGGGATTTGCCCAGGATCACACATCCTATCAGACACAGGTGCCACATGCACAGCAGGTACAGCAAGCAGAAGGGGTCAGTGCAAATGCACCCATCGCAAGGGCAATAGCAACAAGCACATATACAAACACAACAGAATGTGAATACAGGGCAAATATTAACACCTAGGATAGGGGGTGTCACTGGGGAAGGAAGGAACCCTTCTACAGGGAATGGGATGAATTTGTACCCTCAATAGGACAGCTCACAGGGTGACTTGATGTGTCTGGTTGTTTCTCCTTTGCAAATACATATCTTTGTTCATGTATCCTAAATTGTCATGAGGTGTTGGCAAAAAAGGGATTGAGGTCCATAAAGATGAAAGGGCCTTTGTATGCCACCTCCACAACACTTGACATACTTTTAGCAATCCGGCAAAACGTGATGGCTGGTCCATTTCCCTATGGCCATGTACATTAGTACACTCCAACTGCCCGATTAGTCTAACCCTTGCAATACATACAATTGGAGAGAATTTGAACACAAGGTCCCAACTTAAATGAAATGTTGTTAACTCCTAGAACATCTGACCGAACTCTAACTAACCTTCTCTTATAAGTGTTTTGGTTTCCATGAGTAAGACTCTTGAAGCACAATATTAGATTGTTCTCTCTCCAACCCTTCAAAGGGTTTTCAACGTGTATCGTTCCACTTGTACTTGATACACATGTAGACTTTGAAAGAGAAGTCCTGGTACTCCTGTGGGCAACCTCCAGTACTGAGGTTTCTGCCAGCTGAGAGACAGAATCTGCCTGATTTTACAATCAACGATGATCAGAGAGGGGTGGAGAAACACACAGTAGGCAGGGGCCTAGTAGGCTTAGTGAGACCAAGAAGCGAGAACTGGTGGTACATAAAGACCCAGTACGCTCAGGTCCAAAAGTCTGTGTGAGGCAAAACCAAAGAGAGCTGGATCCAGGAGGTTGGAAGGGAGACTCAGGGGACTTGGTGTGGCCATGCCAGGGATGGGCCCATTCAGAATAATTATTTGGAATTGGAAAGTACGAAGGAGGAGGTTGATAAAAGTAAGGAGGTGGTTGGTGAAGAGCATAAGGAGGGAATTGTGATAGTAAAGCGGAGGTTGAGAAACAGCAAGAGAAGATGGTGATAGCAATTAGGATGCTAGGAAGAACACAGAGGTGGTTGAGGAGAATAAGAAGAATGTTGGCGAATATCAAGAGGTGGATGGGGCTAGTTCAGAGGAGGCTGGTGAAGACAGTAGAGAACAGGAGGTTGGTGATAGAGCAGACCTGGGAGTGGGTACCTGAGCCTAAGACTGAGACTGAGAAAAAAGTTTGAGGAACTCCTAGAAGCCTGCAACACAAAGATTTGGAATCCCTGGAATCCCACAACAGGGGACTAAAGTATCCGGGTAGTTAGAGACTGTTGGATGATGATGTTATTTTTCCATGGATCCTTCCCATCATTAAGTTACCAAAGCACCACGCAGACTCTGATGAAAGTAACCATGCTGAATATTTTAGTTGGGGAAGGTCTATGTTGCTTGTTGGTTTAGTATTTTTTTTACACTTACCCTTAATAAAACTTGGTTTAAAAGAGATGTTTAGTCTGGTTAGTCAATTAATCCCATCACCTCTTGTGGGAGACAGTATTTGGCTGGTCATCCCCTGCCTCCCTTATTATGTTTGAAAGCTATTACTAATAATATCCAGGACTCTGGGATAGCAGTCGAGGACAGAACCACATTGAATACACTGAACACTATATGGGCCCAAATATCCTTGTCCTGCATGTAAATGTCAAGCGGTTTCCAATCAGGACCACTGGTTTTATTTTTCTCCTTTAAGTCTAGCCTACCAAAACCTCATTTGATGGAAATGTGCAATTGCTACTCCTCCAATGGTTTCCTTAACAACTAAAAGCATAGACATCTCAATGACACTATGTGAATTGAGACTGGGAACCAATTTAATTGGAATTAATATCCAATTTTGAGAAATGATGGAACTAGGCATCCACACTGATATTTCAGCCCTTATTGGGCAAGAACACTGATTCCTCAATTAACCAGGCTGGAAACTCTCCTGTGATTGCCTCTTTTTCTTGGATATCAATTTTCCATAGAGGGATCTTTAGGTCGAGACCTGGGGTGTGCACTCATTATCGGGTCATCCATGACTATCGGTAATTTTGACCTTGTAAAACCTGTATGTAGAAAACAGATTAAGCAGATTTGCCACTAACGATCTATGCAAACTACAGCAAAGGGGCGAGGTTCTCTCAGTGCCAAAATCAATAATGAAGAGTACAACAATGTGTTCATAACCGGGGCTGAAACTGCAAGAGTTTCTATAGAATTCCACCTAATAGCAAATAAGTTGAATGACGGACCAGATAATGGGCTGTTACAGAACCGCCAAGGAGAATGGAAACCCACAATACCACTGTTCATTCAACACAACCATAAAGAACCTACATTTCACAAACCGTACTAAATTCGCCCACCCCCAGAGATTGTCATACCCTGGATATTATTATTTGCCTCAAATCCTCTTATTAAAACTTAATCACATTCAGTCAGACAATCAGCACAGAGGGCTGGGTGATATATCAAGTTTTGGAGATATTTTGATATATATTCAAAATCGATATGGGATGAGACAATATCATTAACATTCAGATATATGTATATATACATTATTACATATACTGCAATTTATTACTTACATTGTAATATTAGCACAGCTGTGTGTATTCTCAAACAGGAAGAGGAACCCTGTATTTGCATTTGATTTTGATCAATGTCTTATAAATAAAGGTGTTTGTGACATCTCACATATAGTGAGTGGCTTACAACAGAGTACTTAACCCACATAAAGAATATTGAGATATATACCATATATCTGCATTCAGCCCATTTTGGTACATATCGCCCAGCCCTAGCACATACTCAGCAATTGCCCTTTCACAAAATAAGTGTCAGATACACATAGAAAACCAATATGAGAACAGGTAGGACCCTTCAAATAAAGTGGATGACATCAACTTCAATCAGACGTTAAATGGAAAATGACTTTCTCTTAAACCACTCGCTAAACGAGAGCAACTTCTGGAACAACTAAACCTTGAATTTACATGAACTCTTGACATCTTAGTCCCGGGAACAAGAAACACATTCAAACACCCACATAAAAAATTAAATATGTGATTTTATAATAAGCTTAACACTCAAAAAAAAAGAACACAATCCGAATATAAAATACTTCACTGAGAAATCCAACATAGAAGTTATTATGACATGACTGAAAGGAAGACAAAATCATACTTTCGGATGTCATCAGCCCTAAACACGTTCAGGGATTCTAGCTACTTCCCCAACACATGGATGCCCTTACATCATCCCTGAACCTTGTAGAGGAGATGGCACAGACCTCTGAGAACAAAATACAAAAATACACTGTAAACAGAAACATCCAAATCACATTCAGGGCACAAGAAAACCAGACAACTCCAACCCCTCTGAAATACTTCACACGACGAATCCCAGAGAGGATTGGAGGACTGCTCGAAACCATGATAAAAGTCTTCATCATTACATTAGCCATCCCATGACTTCAGTGCCTCTAATACTGCTGGCAAGATCCCTCCCTTCTTCAAACACGCATTCATCACTGTAATGGGGTGACCTGCTACAAAAAATCAACCCGACTCCTGGGACAAGACAAAGGGTGTTTGTTGTAATGTGTACAATTCAAAATGGCTGTCAGTACTCGGAAAGGGATCTTTAGGGTCTACCAGTTTCTTGGGGAAGTTTGGCACTGGGTCCGTGCTTGTCTGTCTCAACTTCCCCAGTCTTTGCCACTTCCGTAGCCCAGGCGTCCGTATTGGAGGCTATTAGTTAGTTGCCAACTAAGGGGACTAGGGTTGGGTCACTGGCCTGTGCCTATACCCTAATGTTATCGCACAAAAAAGACAGGCCTAAATATTATTTATTTTAATAGTTGCCAGACCAGACACTGCCTGTATATTTTGTAAATTGTCCACCACAGTTTCTCACTGCCTTCAACCTGTACATTTCTGTTTACTACTGTACATTTTCTGTAACATTTGTGTACGATCGTTACGCATTCTCTTGTAACTTCCCCTCCTATGCACACTGACATTTTCTATATGCCTGTACATTATCCCTACTCTCTCCTGTTTTTGGTATCAATCATGTATGTAACCAGCTCCACAAGTCAAGCACCTAGCTACCACAGGGTTCAGCGCGCTATATAAGCAAATAAAACAAACAAAACAAACAAACATAAGGGGACTAGGGGTCGGTCACTGACCTGTGCCTATACCCTAACGTTATCGCACAAAAAAGACAGGCTTAAATATTATTTATTTTAATTCAGTTTTGTCATTGAGTACAACCTGTGTTGCCCTCCAACCGTACTAACTATGCCCTCCTGTGGTCACAAGACCCTAGGCTGCACTGGTGTGCCACTTATCTAGGGTTAGGGGACAGCGAAAGAGGCTCGTCCTAACTTATTTGGAGCAACAGAGAAATATAAATGGCAACGTTTAGAAACACTTCAACAGGCGCTATGTACTGTGCCCCAGAGTTATGTGGTCAAACAGGACAGTTTTAATGATTTTTTTAATTGCCCTGTTTAGCGACCTCAGATCAAATTAAAAATAGGGGGGTAACTAAAAACAAGAGCTATGTGCACCTAATGTTGCACACCAGTGTTCATAAAGAGTGGTCACCTTTGTGCTAGGAGAAACACAGGAACCACAAAAAAATGGCCGACCAGTTTCAGTGTTTTGATCACTTTCTTCAGGGCCGTGGTGTCGTAGTGGGCACCACACACGAGTGCTGGGTTGAGACTAGTCGCTTCATCTGTATTGGGAAAAGGAACGTGGTCAGTGGATGGTTGAAATAGAGGGACAGGACAAAGTGGTTGTTACTCTCCCTTAAACATCATCTGTATATAGTGAGTTTAGTCATTATTGGTCCCCTTCTTAGCCCAATGCACAGTACCAGAGTCAGAACAAGCCTGGGCTTCATTGGGGCATCTCTGCCTCTTCGGGTGGACTGATGAGTAGTCCAAAAATGCTTAACTGTAATACAATACAATATTAGACACTAAGCATCGGTGAAGGGCATTTTTTAAATTAGAATTCTATTGCGTGCAAAAACACAGTTTGACTGTGTGATCCATCATGTCAGACGGAGCTCAAATGGGGATGGTGACTCCCGCTTGCTCTGCCTGCAAAACCATTGATTCTTACCATGCTACTGTTTTATCGGCTTACCAAATGCAGGTTAAGATATTCTGTGTGGTATTCTGGTACTTGATTTAAAGCTCTTCCGGGGGCCTGACACGCCTGCGTGTGAACAGCCCGGATTGTTACCATCATTCGGACCTACATCTTGGAGTGTCTGCCTGTGCCTCTGTTTAATGTCTGTGTGCTTTTCTAAATGGCAAGAACCGCAACTACATGTATGTCATTGTCTTCTGCGGGGCCCTCTTGCTATCAGGCATGATATATGCGAAATTGCTAAAGGCACACCAGCTAGTATGAAAAGTGCTGTTGATTTGTGTGGTATATGTCTACTTGGTATTGAGGGAAATTGCTTGTGTCTGTCTGACAAGCCTGTGCTGTTCAGCCAGTCTCGTGTCGAGTGCTTCCCAGCTAAACTTTAGTGGTCCACATAATGGGAGCACTGTCGCCATCAGCATTGTCATAGTGATGCCCGTCAATCAACCAATCGTCCACTGCTGGTTGTGGGCTAGATCCAGGTGTACTGACTGCAGTTCGCTGTGCTTGGGGGTGCCATCCATCTGGGGTGGGAGGGTCATATGTGGTCCTAATCCCATTCCCCATAGGGTCTTATGTGATTGTAGGCATTGTGCACAAATCCTAAGACTCTTGACAGCAAGGATGCCTATAGTAATGTTGGCATATTGGTCTGTAGTTGTCCCGCATGATAGGGGTTTCTACAGATGATATTACATCGTTGCCAGGGTTTGCCAGCTCGTGTGTTCATTCAGGCCAGCCCTGTCAGTCCAAAGGCGAAAGATCCACAATTGCTCCCTTCGGAATAAAGCTGTATGTAGGTTAACTCCTCTGCATGGTATCAACATCTTTTCCACGATTGTCCAGGTAAAATCAGACGGGCCGTGGTCCTTGAGCATAAAGTGCTCAACCAGTGGTGTGGTTGTTTATTTGGTCCTAATACAGGACCAATGTTCTTTCAGTCATATCTTCACTGGGCAGGTAGTCATACCAACATTTCTCAACGTGCATGGACATGTAATAATGTAGATGACATTGCTGCTATTGCAGTTGGTAAAAACATTTGTGTCCATGGGTACCCCCAGCCAATGTCAATAGATGTGCTCCTCTTAGTTAGGCGACACACATTGCACTGGTCTACAGGGAGCATGGCCTACTGAGACAAGTTGATCCCACAATATATTGGGGGCTTGCTCTGTGGGTACCTTACATGTGTTGATCAGTGAATCCCAGAGGATCCGTCTCAGTTTGATTGCATATCTTGGAGAACCGATCCTGGATGTGCCTACATTATGCAGCGGCCATAATCAGGCAACCTCCTTCTTGATTTGGTTTACCAAGTGGTAGAAGCTGAAGACAGCTGTGATGGTATCGAGTGCGTCTGCTCTCCACTCATGTTGGTCAAGAGTTGTTTCTCTTGCGATATTCCGGCCATATTTTCTAGCATGTTTTACTGTGCGTCTGGGGTATCCCCGGTTCATTAGTTTTGCTGCTAAGTTGAATGACTGCTGGTCATAGTCACTCAGGGTAGCGCAAAAGACTTCTGTATCTCAAAAATTGCCGAAGGGCAGATTCTGTCGTAAACTCCTAGGATGGTAGCTATTGAAGAGCAGGAGGGAGTTCCTATCTGTGGGTTTGTGAAACACAGTGCTTTTAATAATCCCATCTTTGGCACTAAGGATTAAGTCCAAACAATTCACTTCGGATCTATTACTCATCTCTGTGAAATTTAGGAACATATTCCTTGAGTTTATCCATACCATGAATTCTGCAATGTCAATGTTGTTCCCTTCGAACATCATGCGGATACTGTCAATGTATATCTGGCCTATAATTTGACTCTATCAGCAAATGGATTATTGATGTTGTAGATAGTCTCAATCTCAAAATCTGCTACATATAGGTTGGCAAGAGTAGGGGCAAATGTAGCACCCATTGCTGTCCCTGTGATTTGTTAAAAGAAAATCCTAGATGAAGATGTTACAGGTCAGGGCAATTTCTGCCAAATGCATTATGAAGTTGACTGGGATGGCTATTGCAGGCTCTCTCTGTCTCTAAGTGTCTTTTTAATGACCCTCAATGTGGCCGCCTGTGGAACCCTGATGTAAAGTGATTCTATATCTAAGGTCACAAGGATTTGATGAATGGAGTCAAAGTGGTGATCGCTTGTCAGGCATTAGACTGGTGTAGTGTCTTTTAAATAAGATTTCATTTTAGGCACCTCTGGATTGAGGAAGTAGTCAACAAACTGTGACAGTGGCTCTAAGATACAGCCAATGCCAGAGACTATGGGTCTACCCGGTGGCAGGCTGGTGCCCTTGTGTATTTTGGGTAATGCATAAAAGGCTGGGCATTTTGGAGTGGCTGGGAGTAAGAATTTGTATTCTTTATTGCTAATATAGCCTTCTGGGAGTGCCTCATTTACAATCAGTGTAATCCATTGTTGGATTCTTTCTGTGGGGTCACTCCCCAATTTCCTGTAGCTCCTTTGATCATCATGCAGAATCTTTACCATGATGCGGTATTCAGCAGTATTCATTATCACCGTTGCTACGCCTTTGTCAGCTGGTTTGATGATGTTGCTGTCGTTATCGGACAGTGTCTTCAGTGCCATTTTGTCTTTGTTTGAGAAATTCGTCAAGCCTAGTATGTGATCCCTTTCTAATTCATCTAGTTTTTTGATGAGTGCTTTTTCGAAAGTTATAGATTAGTTAGTACCAGGTGACCTCTACTGTCTCTTGTTCTTTCTAAGACTAAGGGGCTAATTTTAAGAGTCTGGTGGTAAGGTGCCAGTAAAATGTAAGCCACCATTCCCATAGAGTCCAAATGGAATCTATGGGAGTGGGTGTTAGGGAGAATTCTCAGAAATGTGCTATTTCCCTCCACCCTAGAGACCCCCAGCAACTTTGCTGGATTTTGAGGACTTGATTTTTTTTAACCTGTAGAGAGTGGGACCCTTTCCCCCACTCTCTCATGTATTTTAATATGATTATTGAACTCTGTGTTTCTTTTGGTTGTAGAGTCTGACAAACTCCATAGGAATGATCTTTACATTGTGTCACACAGCACTTTGAGACTTTCCAAAGGCTTAAATACCTTCTCTTGGATAAACTACTGTTTCCAATAGTAGTAAAGTGAAATTGACTTTACTTACATTTGTCACTTTCTAGACCCAGCACACACTATCTTACAATAGGGTGGTGGAGGGGTTACTTAATATCCCCTTTTTCTAGCTTCTCATGTAAACATTTTTTGTTACCCTTTCCTCACTGAATGGCTGGTGGTAGTGGGTTACTTTTAACTACCTAGGTGTGCATTTTTCAAAATGGCCCAGTCTTCTTTTTGTGCCATTTCTTTGTGGAAAGGTACTTCTTGAGATTTATTCTGCGCGCCAGACCAGGTTTGGTTCCTTTGTTTGCTTTGCCTTTGGCGGGATTCACGAGTGAAGCCTGCCCCTGGCTCCAGTGTGTCTGATGGGGGCAGGAAGTGAGGGAGGTGCCCGAAACTCCCTGTGCTTAGTCTCCTAGGAGACCCAAATGCACTCTGTGATGATTGGCTGGCTGACTGTTCGGCAAGGACAGCCACCTGCTGGGTGACTGACAGCTGGGCTGGAATGACTGGGAGAAACCTAAATAAAAGGCAAGGCTTTTGGCTTGGAAGGCAGAGTCGACCACTGGACGAAGGAACCGAAGAAGAACTTGAAGAGGACGCTTGCTGCAACTCCTGGACCGTTGTTGGTTTGTCCGGTGAAGACCTGCTGCTGTGCTGAAACTCCAAATTCGTATCGACAGAGAAGTCCCTGCAAGGACAACTTCTCCCCTGGAGTTGGTGGGACCAATCCACTCTGAAGTAAGCCACCTGGACATTCTCTCTGAGCTGGTTGAATTTCCACAGAGTTGCTGCTGGAAACCGAAACGCCAGGGAAAGGAACGGCAGATTGTGTGCATTGCTGTTTAGTTGGCCAAGAGCTCCAGGAAGATCCTCTGGACTCAGAAAGCAGGACTGACCGAGCCTGAGCCACCTCAACAGAGTACTGGACCCCAGATGCAAGGAAAGTCTATCTCAACAGCCAGAAACCGCGGTGTTGCTATTTGCGGTAGACGCGAGGAGCGTAAAACACAGACGTGCCACTTGTTTGAAGATTGCCTGTTGCGGTCGGTAACCGTCCCATTGCAGTGCAGGAGTCCGCAGAAGTCCTCTCTCTTGTCCCCATGACTGAGTCCCAAGAACACCAGCATCTGCAGTGCTGCACAGGAACAGAAGCTATTTGCTGCATTTTTCTTCTACCTAAATGTACTGTACAGTCTGAGAGAACGTACCTCTTGTCATGTAGCTGCACTTGTTCTCTGTTGGTGAGACTTGTTGTGGTTGCTCTGTAGAGTTGCTGACAACTTCTTTACTTCACAAGCCTAAACAGCTTGTGGCCCTACTTTGAATTCTTCTATCTACAAAGACTTTTAAAACATTGTTTGGCTCAAATTGACTTTGGTTTAGCCTGGCTCCCTGAATGACTCTTCTCCCCTCTGTGAATGTGTTTGGTCTTCCTTCCAGGAAAGGGTAAACTCATTTTGCATTGGGGGGAAAAATTTGTGAGATCTCTTGTTGTGTCATAATAACCTTTCTCTTTGACAAACGCTTCAATCTGATTCTAAATGCAACAGTGATATATTAATGTCCCCAGCACCCTAACTATTGAAGTCACCTGAGGGTGTAGGTAGTGTCTGTGGGCCATGCAAAAAAGGGGTACTTACTGATTTTGAAATATTAAGAGTGTGTATTTTTGAAGTGTATTTGAGTGTTACTGTTATATTGCCCCCTTCTGAAGAAGGCTTATTCTAACTGACTGATAAATAAATTCATATTTGTATATTCAAGAAACCTTGTGTGTAAGTGTTTATTTGGATACTTGTCACTGTGAATCTCTGTGTAACTCCCCTACAGCTCACACTGACCCCTCTTGAGATAAGCCTGGCTGCTCAACACACTACCAACCTGTGTAGTACAAGCTTATACCAAAGTTTCGGTTCCTGTTGCCAGGAGGTCAGGGTTGTTGTAGTGCACCCAAAGGGTACTACTGCATGCAATCTTGCCTAACAGTGGGGACACGGAAGTGCCGGCACTGTTAACGGTGCCGGCGCTTCCGTGAACAGTCTGCATATCGTGGCCGCATGCGCCACAGCAGGCAGACACGTAGTTTGCCGATCAGGGAACAAGGATGCACTCTGAGCTTATCTGCACCCTTGTTACTGGACCGGAAAACTTGTAATGAGGCCCCAAGTGTGGCTTTCCTACGGCAATGGCTACCGGACTCCATAGCATTCTTCTAACTTTCCCTCTCCTAGCCCTGTTTAGTGTTCTTAGGGATGGTGCCTTCTTCTACACTGTTGCACTGACTCGTTGCTTACACCCTTTTACCCCTGTCTCTTCTCTCTGCCCTGGGTCCCAAGATTTTTTCCTCCGACCACATCACTGTCCCTCCAATCTCTTACTCCTCCTTTCCACTGCCATCCTTTGATCTGAGGCCGCTTCTTACTCCTTGTCGAACTACACTTTTTACTTCCAACTACCATTCTACTACCACCTCTGCTGTTATACTTTATTCCCTCCTTCCTCCTATTCTACCTCTAAGCCTCTTGCTATTCTTCTTGTTATAATCTCTCTCTCTCTCCTACCACTACTCCTATTCTCCCATTGGCTGTTGCTCTTACTGCTCTTCCTCGATTATAAATACAAATACTTTGCTACCTTTTCTTCCTGCTACTACTAATGTCAGTCTTCTGATGCTTCTGCTCACTAACGCTTGCTATAGCCCTCTACTACCAACTACCGCTCTACTGCCTATTCTACTTACAACTTATCCTTCATGCCCACTACTACTACTTCCTACCTCTCCCTCACTCACTGCTCCACTACTCCCACTACAACTAGCTCCACTTCCAGCTACTACTACCTCTGTCACTATTACCACTAACACTCTGTTGCTCATTGCTCCACCTCTACACCTCAGACTCTCCACCCACACACAAACACTCCACTGACCCCTCGCTAATAGCCTCTGCACCCCTGTCGCTTTCGCCTCCTCTGGCCTTTCGGACATCCTCCTCCACCTCCTGTCCTCACCCTAACTCACATTCAACCATTCACACACACCTTCTTAAATACCCCGCACCCTCCCAGGATTCTTCAACTTACCTTGGTGAATCACTTACCTTCCTTGACGGAGCTATCAGGGGAAGGCTTGGTGAGGGCTTGTAAGCACTGCCCCCTTTCTCCAAGTAGTCTTGCCACTTTCTAGCACGGGGTACAGGGTGCTCTGATTTTCAGGCATTCTTGGAGGTCAAATGTTCCCCCCAAATCCCCTGTGGCATAGGGGCATAGTGTGTCGGTTGTCATGGCTTCCCTGGAAACTGGCATCTATTAAACATATTCCCTGGTGGGCTTGTGCCTGAGCTGGGCCCTCATGCAGGCCCTTGCTTGCAAAACCTTCTACCTGGTGGTTAAGTGGAGGTCTCCTATTCGCACAGGCTCTAGTAGACATGGCCAGTGATGTTGTTTCCACGGCACCCCCTGGTGCAGCGTACATCATTGCAACATCCTGTCGTGCTGCTGATGGGCGGGGCCATCGTTTGCGGCCCATCCTCTTTCCTAGCTGCATCTTCCCAGATGTGGAAGGGCTCCCCTGGCCCTACCGCCGTCCTATGCTGCTTCCTCGGGCTGCCCCATAAAGGTAAGGAGGGGACGGGATGGGATGCGCCTGCACTGCCTCTGCTACCACTCGTGGGATGCGGGGGCTCCCTCCCTTCTCTGACACGGCCACAACACTGCCCCTGTCACATCACCCACTCCTGAAGTAACTCATAGCTGCCCAACCCATTGATCTTAGAAAACTATCACCCAACCTCAAATATTCCCTTCATGTCAATACAACCCAACACACTGAATATAGTGAATCCCACAACCTCTTTGATGACAATCAATCATATTTCAGATCTGGAAGAAGTACACAAATGGCACTTACCACTATGAGAGAAAAAATCCTTACAGCATTAGATAAAAACCAACCAACTATATTGATACTCCATCCCAACTATTTTGATACTCCATGACTTATCAAAAGATTATGACACTGTGGCTCCCATATGCCTTTTAGATAGACTCCAAAGTAACGTGATTGTTAAGAGCACTGTTTTGGCATGGATAAAGTTTTCCCAAGCCACAGAACTTGCCCACTGAACATTGGGGATGTCAGATCATCACCGGCTAACGTGCAAATAGGGGTCCCCCCAAGGGTCAACTCTATTGCCTGGTCTCTTTATTAGTGACATGATCACTGCGAGACCCCCATGAAATGGTTGGCGCCATCTTTCCTGTTCTACTCAGACAATACACAATTAGCTTTAAACCTAACTAAAGCTACTAGAACACAGAGCAACATTACTACCTGCCTCCGAGCATTTTAAGAATGGATGTCAAGAAACAAGAAATGCGTATGTGCAAACCCTGTTTCCTGATCACATTTTTATTTCTCCTATGTTAAGCCCTGTTTGGGGCCATTTGTTCTTTGTAGGCTGGACAGACACTCATAGTTAAAGAGGAGGCACTTTCTCTATTAAACCCTTCTTCTGGTTTTAATATGTGTTGGTCAACAGTAAGTTGTTTGTACCTTGTAGACAGCAATCTATTTTTAACCGCTCAGATGCTACCAGATGTACAGCCCTGCTTCATGAATCTGCTCAATACCTCTCGCAGATTTGTGACTCAACCGGTCTATGTGCTCTCTGCAAGTACTGCAGAGATTATCTCTGCTTATTTTCTCTGTACAAACCTGGCTATTAGCAAGAAGATGCAGCCCACCCTTTTATCAGGTAGTCTACAAAAGCTATCTCTCTGCCTGTGCCCTTCACCTCCCAACGTCTTTGATTATCTGCATCTTATTGGCGTGCTGTGATCCCAGCAAAAGTGCTCTCCACTCACCCATGCTTCATCTTTGTGTCCATCCCAGCTGCTGCCTTCAACCAAGTTCCTCCTATCACACCCGAGAGACCTGTTGTTTCTTTGGCCGGCGTGGTTACTTGCCGGACCATCCACCTTTGTTGTGGCTGCAAGTCTGCAAGAGGCCTGAGCACGTGGATGGTGGAAGTACTCTAGGCAAGCCAAGTTCTGTTTTTTCCTTGTCCTCCCCAGCCCCACTGGTGTTCCACTGTTCTGCTCCTGACCTTGCTGCCTCTATGCTTCGGGCTTGAGAGAAGACACCCTCTCCTGTCCTTTCCAGGTCAGATGGTACTGGCCCCCTTGTCTTTCAAGTGCACACCATTGCCTCCTGGGGGAGTGTTTGTAAGCCGGGAGGGTTGATGCTAACTCACATCAGTTCATGTGTGGTATCTGGGAGTCATATCTCGACAGTTGGATGCCTAGCCTATTTCAGCAGCTGGACTGGTGGATCTTTCCATGGGCAACCTAGCTGGGCCAAATCGAAGTCGAGATAGAAGCAGGGCACTGAGAAAATGCTGCCATGCGCAATTCTGCCAAGGAAATCCAGGAATAGGTAGATAAGAAACCTGAGGTGTGGCTAAGCCAGTTCCTCATCCTTCCCTGTGCCAGGACCCAACTCTGTCAGTTGAAATGCTGCTTACTCACACCAGAGCAATTCTATGGTGACCCAAATAAGTACAAACTCTACCAAACACAGAGCCTTCTACATGCTCGAATGAAACCCTCTCAGTTTCCAAGTGATAAGTCCAAAGTCGCATTCATTGTTTTGCGTTGGGGAGTTGACGCTTTGACCTAGGACAGCTCATTACTCAGTTTAGATGCCACCATTCTTAAGAAATTGTTATCTAGACAGTCCTCATCCCAGGCTAAGGGAATGGAAATGCTGACACTAAAACAGGGTGCTAGGGACTTGCTTGTCCCTGATGTTCATTTTTTTAAAACTGGTTGCAGAGTTCATTTGGTTCAAAGACGCTCAGATGACCGTTTTCCAACTCGGACTGGGGAATGAAATCCAGGTTGCCATAGCAAATTCAGGATCTAGGATCGCTGGTGCAATTGCAGGAAACCCCAAAATATTAAACGCTTCTGCTTTTTTCCTTCCAGTCGACCGACTCCACTGTGTGGAAGCAAAGGACACTTATTACGGACCTGATCATCATCGAATTAAGGAAATGGCAAAGCTTTGCAATAACAGGGAACTCTTCTTCGAGCGTATCTAATTCTTTCTTGTTTTCCTAATGGGCCTGCTTGTCAAATCCAGCATGCCCACCCATCTATGTCCACACTGTGCTTCTAGGAACGACCACACTGGTGAACAGTACTGTTTTAATTGACCACTGTTTCCAGAGCCACAGGCCACTCCATAGATGTTCACCTTGCCTGGGAACACATGACATCAGTGTTCTTTAAGCCTCAGCGCATGCCAAACTATTCCATAGATGGCTCCCTACTGAAACCCGGGGACCTCACCCAGATGCCCATCACTTTACAGATGCACATTTGGGGTCAACAGGAGTACATTATCTTTGAAGTCATTCTTTTATTTTATCATTTATAGTGCGAACCCCTGTCCAAAGCGGCAGAGGGCTTTACAAGATGTGGCAGCCAGTGTTGGGTATGGTGTTTGGACAGTGGCACAATACTTTTGGTAGGAGGGCAGAAACACATGGATTTAGTTGTGTGGGAGACATTTACCTGGGAGGAACCCAGAGGTTATTCTCAGAATTGCTTGGTCGGCTCTGCATAATCTCTGCACTGACTGGCCTATGCAATGGGCCTCATTACAACGTTGCCGGTCCGGAAACAACGGTGCCGGGAAGCTTACCGGCACTATCTCCCATCGCTCATGCCATCTGCCATTCAGATTGTCTTTGAACTTGTCCTTGTCCTTGAACTTGTCCTTGCGAAGTATCATTGCTCCTGAGAATAAAAGCAAGTATTGACACACTCTTATCGCAGTTCAGGTCTGTACGCCCCAAGTCCTATTTCCATCCTGGACTCACGTGACAGGAGGCCGTATTTTCGGCCTATTTTGCAGCATTTAATTGTCTTGAATTAATAAACTTGGCATTCATGGTGTTCATTCTTGCACCTTAACAAGGGCTGATTCAGCTTCTCACATTCACTGTTCTTCCAGGATAGATATCCGGTTCTTGGCCGCTCCATCCTTTGATACCAGGCCAGACAAATGCTTTATTACTGCGATTCTCAGTCCTTCTTTTTTCATGTGTGGTAGGAGCCTGTTAGGGGGAGGAGCACTTGGGTATCGTCTGCGTAGTTGGTGTATGCGATCCCAAGTGCGTCCAGTTTATCGAAAAAAGGCTTTGTAAAGAGGTTATACAGAGTAGGTGCTGTACAAGATCCTTGTGGGACACCACAGTGTATTATGGATGGTATTGCATTGGATGTGTTAGAGAAGACTTTCATGGCCCTGCCTTCTAGAAAGGGTGTTATCCATGAAGTCGCTTGGTCTGAGAAATGTGCTGAGTGGGAGAGGTGTGCAGTGAGAGTTTTGTGGTCGAACGCCGCTGAGAGGTCAAGGAGGAGGAGGAGGGCGGGTTTACCTGTGTCCAGTATCTCCGTTATTTGTTTTATTAGGTCCAGCAGAGCAGTCTCCGTTCCGTGGCCTTTACGGAATCCTGACTGTCTGTTACCTAGGAAGTGTGCCACTTTGTCTAGAATTTTGAGGAGGAAAGGGACTGTCGTTATAGGTCTGTAGTTGTTAGGCAGCGTGGGGTCAAGAGTCTGCTTTTTTAAAAAGGGGGCGCACCCAAGCTTCTTTGAGGCTGTCTGGGATGGAGCAGGTCTTAAAGGAGGCATTAATGAATGCAGTAATGAGTGGAGCAAGTGGTTCAGCGCAGTCCTTAATTAACTTTGGGGGCATGTATCGCCTTTGCAGGTCGATGGTTTCAGATGTTTCAAAATGTCCATGACTTCTAGTTCTGAGACTTCGTTAAAGGCAAATTTGGGGATGTTAATGGTTTTGCTGGAGGATGGAGAATGTGTGGGCTGTTTCGGTTTCGGTGGGGTATTGTAGTGGTCAAGGATATTGTTTTGTAGGAGGTCTATTTTATTGAGCATGGCAGCTTGGATACTGTTACACCAAGCTTCATCTTTAATGATCTCGTCAGTAGAGATGGGAGGCACTGTAAGCTCCTTAAAGATGGTGAAGAGTTCTTTCGAATGGAACTTAGAGTCTAATATTCGTCGGTTGTAGGCCTCAGATTTGGCATTAAAGATGACAACTTTGTATTTTTTTGCGATGTCTTTGAACAAGTCTTTAGTGGTGTCGCACGGGTTGGCCTGCCAGTTTTTAAGCGCCTAGCGCTTGTTGTTGAGTAGAGCTTGGGGGTCTTCTGTGAACCATGAGTTCGAGTGGAAAGACTTTTTTTCTTTTTTTTCTTCTAAAGGAGTAACAGAGTTTATTACGTTGGTGAGTGAGTCCTTGAGAATGTCTGCTAAGATATTTGGATCTTGTGAAAAAGGTGGGGCCAGACATGGTGTGTTAAGAAGGCGGCTCAGGTTGTCTGCAGTTAATTTATTGGAACTTCTAGTTAGAGTGGCAGATTTATGTATTGTGGTTTTAGTGGTAGGTGCAGTGGCGATCGTGAATTGTATGCAGCTATGATCTGTCCATGGGAGAAAGGTGTTGAAGGTGACAGAGGAATTGCAATTAGGGTCGGCAGCCAGTCCAGAGTTCTGCCTTTGGTGTGGGAGGGCGACATAATTTTTTGAGTGAAGTCTAAATTGGAGAGGTCCTTGAGGAATGATATTGCTGTTTTGTCATTGGAATCGTTGTAGCCTAGATTGAGATCACCTAGGAGTATAGTTTTAGTGGATTTTTTAAGTTTTTCGCTGAGAGTGATTTGCTCTTGAAAATCCGCTCGGAGTCCTGGGGACTGGTAGATGACGTGGATGTTGATTGTGTTGTTATGAGCGGCACTCTATGCCATGTATAATGGCGGCACCGCCTGCAGTCTGTTTACTACGTATAGCCATCCTTTTTGATTACTTAATCTACTTGCGTTGCTGCATCTGTACAGTTATAAAACAGCTTGCATTTTCTGCAGTGCTCTAACACGTGCAATCTTCTTTCTGCAATATAAAAGTTTACTCGATTCTTTACTTCGTCATCAAATTCTATAAGTTCTATGCATCTTCTTCTTTGACCCCTCTTCTCAGTGCTTCATGCTCATTTCTTGTGACGTCACCAGCCTCTTTTCCTCTCATCTTCATATTCCTTCAGGGATCTCCTCCAAGAGATTGTCATCTCTACAGGGATACGTCATATGGGGTCTTCCTTTACTCGAAGACTCTCCGTGGAATGGGCACAATCAATGGTGAGTGCAGGTCACGATTTCCGATTTCCACATATGGGAACGGGACCTCCTGCAGAGGCATTCAGCTGCTCCTCTACAGTATCATTCAAGTCACCCAAAATAATAAAATCTTGGAGTGACAAACAGCACCTTTGTTCAGACAGTAACTTAGTTACAATAGCATGTATGAACCTAAAAACGGGTTAAATGTTGGTATTATAAACATGGAATACAATATGTTGGGGTCTGAATGATTCACTCCCTTTTAACAGTAAATCCAGGACATCTGGGCATCCAATTTACATAGATCAAACGATACAGGGAGGTCAGCAAACATAAATGTTAGCAGCCCCCATTTTGGGCATCTGCTCGGCCTTTCAGAGCCTGTCTTTTGGTACTTAGATAGCTCTCCAAATGCGCAGGGGACACAGCCTATGTTTCCTGCCAACAATAAATAGTGTGATTATGCACATAGTCTATCCAGCTCAGGTCTCCCACCTTAAACATAAACCCTGTTGTATTTCATATATTCCTGGGTGTTAATGGCAAAATATTTGTTTGAAAAAACAGTGTAAGCAAGCGCACAACCCGTTGTTTCAAACAAATACTCACCCAACATGGCTGCCATGGAAATGGAAGTGAGGTTCCGAGTGGAGCCCCTCTTTCATTTCTATGGCAGATACCACACAGGGAGGTAAATAAGAAGTGCGGAGGGAAACAGAGGAGAGGAAGCAGCGAGAGTTCGAGGGGGAAGGAGGAAAGATGAAGGGTGGGGAGCTTGCTCGGAATGCAAGCTTGAACAATAAGCTTCATCCCACATTCCGAGCAACCTGATTGGCTGTCGCACCCACACTGGGTTCTAATATAGCAATCAGGTGGAAATAGCCTGGTGTCCAAGTTATAGGCTCAACCAGGTTGCGGGCCTTAACGATGGGCCCTTGAGCCATTACCATGCGATCAGGTTTTATTGCTATTAGCACCCTGGGTTTTTAATCCAAAAACTCAGGGTGCTGACAGCAATCTATTTTGTTTTAATGAATGGGATGAACTCACAGCTTTCCATTCGTTCACACAAAATACTTACCCAAGATAGCTGCCATGCAGAGCCCCTCTTCCATTTCCATGGGGACCCAAGATGTGGCGGCGGCAGTGGCGCTACTGCCAGAGGAATTATCTAAGTGGTGTGGGGGGTTAAGGGATGGAGACAGGAGGGAGGGGGACAGAAGGAGCCGGAGGTGAAAGAAAATGGCGGTCTGGGTGTGAGCAGCCTACATGTTGGAATACATGGGATTCAGCCCGCAATCCAAGCAAGCTGATTGGCTGCTGTGCCTGCTTCCTTCAGCCCTCCCCCAACCCCCAAGTATTCCTTCTGGTTTAAGTCTATTTCATACAATAAGGCTTCTATCACACAGGGGACCAGTGGATATTTGAAGGTAGAATCAGGGGTACGACTGTGTGAAATCTGCTTG
Source organism: Ambystoma mexicanum (assembly GCF_040938575.1). Taxonomy (NCBI): domain Eukaryota; kingdom Metazoa; phylum Chordata; class Amphibia; order Caudata; family Ambystomatidae; genus Ambystoma; species Ambystoma mexicanum. Next base: position 1,160,873,714 of record NC_090925.1, on the reverse strand, counting down.
CTGCAAGGCTCATTTCCTCTGGCACCACTGGGGCCTTGGAAACAAAATGGGCAGCTACCGAACTTGAATCAATCTGTGGTGGGCAGATCAATCCTGGAGAACTGAGTAGTTGGCCCACTGAAGGATGCAAGCTGCCAACAACTCTCTGGCATTCCTCCTCCCGCCTATGCATTTTGAAAATAAAACAGTCATCTCTAAACCCGGGCGATGCTCTTATAGCTTGGTAGGTGATCTTTGCCCTTGTTCAAGGCCCCCTCTACTTTGGTTCATAACCACTTACTTGGCAGCAGTTACTTACCACACCATTCATTCTAGGGGAGGAATTGGGCTGGGACAAGGAGGAGCGCCGTTCCATGTCAGGAGGCTTTCTGCCACTGACTGTGCAAGTCTCCTGAACGCTGTCTCAATGAGTGCTGCTGAGCGGTGATATGCACAAACTGCATCTGAAAGTCGTCCTTTGCTCAACAGCCCAAGCTCAAACAATGAAACAGTCCAATGCTGTATATATGTCTCATGCTTTGCACACAGTTTACTGTCTGGTAACTATTCGGAATGAGCATCATACCAAGTGTTTCATGTTCAGAAGGAATACACATTTCAATTACTATCAGACATATTTGATCAATTGGTGGTCATTCTTATGTTCCCAAAATGCACTTTTTGTATGCAAAGCAGCCAGCGCACTATATTCAGGGACGCACATTATTCAAAATATCTGCTCTCTTCTCCCCCCCGCCAGCCCCCTCCCCCAACTTGCCTTACTCTGCAACACCTGCGCGCTGTGTTCTGGTGGGGGTGGGGTGTGAAGAGTTCTGATAGTCAGTGTTGTGGTCGGGACTGAGCTAAGTGTCATATAATGTGCTTCATTCTAGTTATCAGTGGCGGCTGGTGGATTCTTAAGTGGAAGGGTGAACATCTTTAAGCCAGAACTGGCTTCAGCAAGCAAGCATTGCGAGCTTGCCAAACCAACCAAAGGCCTTTGTGGGGTTCCGCTGTAAACCTTTTAGAAATATTTGTAAAAGGTTTACAAATTGCATTTTATAGCACACATTTCAGAAAAATAGGGTAACATGTCATGCAGTTGATTGTGTGGGATAAGGAAAAAGTTCGTTACATGTGTAAATGTAGGGAGTTTGTATGCTGGTAAGGTGTTTCATTTGAAGTCGTTGCATTGTGCGAGATGGGAGAGAGACGTTAGTCCAAATTAAGATGGCATAATGATTTGGACTTGAAATTTTCACTTCAACTGTATTTGACTCCCACCACTTTCTTGTTAAAAAAAGAGCTGTGTCATCGTGGATGTTGGCTTTTGTTTTAGCCCCATCTTGTGTCACATTGTTGAACTACACTTACCGCAGCTGTTTTCAATATTCCCTTGGTTGAATGCTTGGAATTGTTTCCATTTCTACATTCTGCAAAAGCTGTCCAAGAGATGAGTGTATCATTCCATCCATTACGTCCAGTGTATGTTTGTGCAGCCAGGACGAGATTGTGTGCTATTTTTGAAGGAGATATATTTCTGTCATTTTTGCACAAGCGTCATATTTTTAGAAATTATGCCAGTGAGAGGGCACCACAAAATCAAGTGTATTCCATTGCACTTCCTTACTCTTTAGCAACTCGATAACTCCCTGTGGTGCAGCAGCTCGGCAGGATATTTGAGCTACACTATGATTTTGTTCACCAGCAGCAACGCAGAAGACCTTTCAAACTGGTGCTTTTGTACACAAGGGGCAAACCTACTTGTGTGGGGGCATCTAACTTATTTACAGATTCTAATGAGACTATTCCAGTGCACCTTCAATGTTACAACCAGTTAAATCTCTCCTTCATGTTTCACATAGCTCCCAACCTTTTTTGTCACCAAGGCAGGTGAAAACACCCGATTTTCTTTTTGGCGGGTGAGAGGCCCATCGAAGTGAATGGGCGTATGAGGGACTTGGCGGGTGATTCATCTGCTTTCAAGGCGGGTGACACCCGCCAAAAACGGGTGAGTTGAGAACTATGGTTTCAAATCACACACTCAAGGGCTGCTGTCAGAATTGTTACAGGGGCGCTCCTCGGCCCGTAGAGGAGAGGGGTGACCTCTGTGGTTTGGTGCACGCGTAAATGTACCAGAGCCAGTTCTCCGTGTGAGCAGGGAACTGCTTTCCGTAAGGAAGCAACTGCCTGTTTATTCGTCACACGTAACATGAGGTGGGACGCACACAGTCACAGTCGTATCCAGATGTACGTTACCACATCCCTTTATAATCATCATAAAACAACCAACGCACTATTCAACAAATATTAACCAAGTGACATAATTAAACCACCCCTCAGTGTCTCTGGACCCCATTTTTCATACGATAATTGGACCTCTACTTCACTCACCGGCAGAGTCGAGAAGATAGTCTTGCAACCTGGCCTGCATTCTTTTCTGTTCTCTGCGGGGGGGAGTGGGTGGGCTGGGCAGACATCTGCCCCCCACTTGCCACTAGTTTGGGCTCCTGTGCTCCAGAGCTGTCCCCGGTACCTCATGGAGCACTGTCGACCTCACCATCTGATAATTCTAGTGGCTAGTCACTGCCCCCTCTCCCCCTTTCTCCTCCAGGGTCTCGCTGAGGCTGGTCCTCCACCTATTCCCTCACAGAGATCTTCCGGGAAACAACTACAGTTCCAAGTCACCACTTCCGCTGGAGTCCGGGCCATTACCACAGACCCATTTCCATGCATTACCCTTGAAGGCAAGCCCCTGGAAGCTCAGACCAGAGAGAATACAACCCACTAGGGAAGAAAGGGCCAAGTCGATCTTGTAAGGATAACAAGTTTTAATCTCACACAAAAATGAGAGCAACAGAAAAGAACTCTGCTGCTAAGAATTTTCTGCTGGAAAAGGGTACAAGCAGAGGCTTAAGAAGAGACACATCGTCATCATGATGCAATACTATACAATAACAACCTACACGGCTGGTTGGTGTGCGCCTATACAGGATCAGCCTGCCCCATAAGGGATGCCAGGTCATTGGTTCCAGCCCAGTCCGTCCGTATTCCATCATGTGGGTGCTGCGGGGATCCTATTCTTCTCATCGATGAAGGTCAAAGAACAAATTAAAGGAATGGTTCGCCCAAAAAATTATTCCCAAAAAAGATGGGCAATAATAAAAAAAATAGATTGGCACTTTTTTGTTTTAAGTCCCTATGTAAAATTTTGAGCAAATGAAGCTCAAAATTTACAAAAGGAAGCACATTGGGGCATCCATTTTGTGAAATCGATGCCCGCCTGTGCTTGCTTTTGCGTCACTAATGAAGGAAAAGCCAGCCATCTGTAGTAAACAAAAGCTACCACTGGGTGGCTTTTCCTTCATTGGTGCCGGCACTCGGAGGACGCAGCCCGGAGACTACAGGCAGAAAAGCTGCAGCTGCATCTCGGTAAGTGCTATTTATTAAAAAGAAAATAAGCACTAGCTGCGTTTTCCAGGCTGAAGGAGCCTGGAAAACTTAGGAATAAAACTGCAGCTTTAAAAACGTTGTATTTATGTTTGCGGTAGCTTTTGAAGCTACCGCAAACATAAATACAACGTTATTGTGTTTGAAAACACTGTGGTTTTTCTTTCTAGGTTTCTCAGGCTCCTCTGAGCCGGAGGAGCCTGAGAAACTTATAAAGAAAAACCGCAGCGTTTTCGAAACACAACCGCGTTGTGTTTCTGCCTAAAGCTGCTTTCCCATTTGGGGCTTTCGGGGAGCCCGAGAGCCCCAAATGGGAAAACAGCTTTAGGCAGAAACACCGCGGCATGGAAGCACAATCGCGTTGTGTTTCTGCCTGCCTTGGCTTTCACTTTGGGTCTCCGGTGCTCCCCTGTGGGAGCACCGGAGAACCAAAGTGATAGCCACGGCAGGCAGAAACACAACGCGGTTGTGTTTAAAAAATGCTGCGGTTTTTCTTTCTAAGTTACTCAGGCTCCTCCGAGACGGAGGAGCCTGAGAAACTTAAAAAGAAAAAACGCAGCGTTTTCAAACACAATAACATTGTATTTATGTTTGCGGTAGCTTCAAAAGCTACCGTAAACATAAATACAACTTTTTTAAAGCTGCAGTTTTATTTCTAAGTTTTCCGGGCTCCTCCATCCCAGAAAACTTAGAAAAAAAACGCAGCTAGTGCTTATTTTAAAAAAAATAAATAGCACTTACCGAGATGCAGCTGCAGCTTTTCTGCCTGTAGTCTCCGGTCTGCGTCCTCCGAGTCCCGGCACCAATGAAGGAAAAGCCACCCAGTGGTAGCTTTTGTTTACTACAGCTGGCTGGCTTTTCCTTCATTAGTGGCGCAAAAGCAAAAGCAAGCACAGGCGGGCATCCATTTCACAAAATGGATGCCCCCATGTGCTTGCTTTTGTACAATTTGAGCTTCAATTGCTCAAAATTTTACATAGGGACGTTTTTTTTATTGCCCATCTTTATTTGAAATAAAAACATTTGGGCGAACCATTCCTTTAACTACACTACTAACACAATGCTACTTCATCATTATATTGTGCACCTGGCAGCCTTTAAGACTAGCACAAGGGAGGTTCTGGGCACTCTGACCTCCACACACACATTTCACTCACTCCCTTTTATGCCATCCTGCTCCAAGGTCTCCACCCTCGTTTTGAACTATAATGTATCCCTCGCAGCACCTCTCAATACAAATCACATGATTGTAGCTCACAGACGTGCAATGTCCATTCTCTTTGAACATTAAAGACTTGTTACTTTAGGGGTAATGGTCGAAGTTTACCTGGTGCCATGGAATTCAGGGATCATGGAGCTTTGTCACTTCTATGGGCTATAACTCGTGGTCACCTGGGGTGGACCAGGTTAGACTTTGGCCAGTGTGAGATAACATGCACACCAGGCGCCGGTCAATGATAGCGGCCTTGTAGGTGTTACGCTCACCTGGTCTCTGCTGAGGCGTTGGGGCACGGTTGCAGCCCTCCCTGGGGTGAGGTTGCTCGGGTCCGACTTCACCCTCTGCGCTTATGTGGTGAATGGTAGTAATAGGTGATGCTGCTCGGGACTGCTCCTGTGTGGAGAATAGGGGTCGTGAGTATGCCAGCTTGTATGCGTGATCCCCTTCCAGACCCCTGCTCCCAAACCATGGTACCCGTGGGATGCGCTGTCCCTGGAAAGCTCAACTGTTGATTAGTTTTGGTGAGCACTCCGTCCTGCTGCTTCTGGAGGGGCGCTTGTATGATCTGGACCGAGTTCCTTCACTGGTCCCTTGTACGTCGTAGTATAGTCCTGCTGCGACTAAGCCACTATACTTCAGATAAGTGTTCCTGTTTGCCTTTGTCTTTCCTCGTCTGTTTTTGTTGTATTGTAAAGTTTGTTGTCTTGTATTGCTCTCCGTTCCAATTTTGATGTTTGCTCTTTTGCTTTCTTCCCTTGCAGGTGATGTTGCCGGCCCAGCAGAAGCTGTGGAGCTCGAGGCGGCAGCCTGAGGGAATGAGGAACGAAGCTGCAGTGGTACAGTAGCTAGTAAATTGTTAACTAGGGGGCGCGCGGGGTTCAAATGCAGCGCGTCCCTAGGATGGATGTTCTAACCTTGTCTTTCTTCTTCTTCATAGGGTCCGATATCGTGGATGCAGAGTGCGGTGCTGTGGCGTTGGGATCAAGATCACTGGATGTCAGGAGATGAGTCTGCAGATGAAGCGATGAAGCACCGGTTTCCTGGAGGTGAGTATGCAGGAGAATGGCTGGTTTCAAAGGTAAGTAAACTGGTCCAAGTGGCAGTGAGCTTCACGTTGCACGCGAGTGCACAGTAACTCGAAGCACCGGCCTTAAGGATGGAGCAGCTTATATAGCTGAGCTTCTGAAGCCACACCCACCAGGTTCAGCCTGCCTGCCACACCCAATGAGTCAGCACATGAGGATGTTCTCTGGAATAAAGGCTTTCAGCGCCTGGAAAGTTCTCCTGCACTGAAATAAAGTGTGCCTGTTCACATCTCTATATGAGCCTGGCGCCAAAGGCGCCAGGACTGAGTCCAGCCAGGGCCCCTGTGTTTATGGGTCCCAAAGGGACATAAGTTAGTCAAGTGACCCATTGCACCCATCACTAGATGGTGTGGTTTTTGTGTTCTTGGGCCTGTGGCCATGTGTCAGACAAAGGACGGACCTCCCCAACCTCCTCCTCACCAATACTTTCAGAAGAGTTGTCCTTGGAACTGGCGGGGGTCTTCCTGCACAACTGCCGGTCTTCTGAGGACTGTCCCTTCCTTGACTTCCTCTTCTTGTCGTGTAAATAGGGCCTAGCTCCCTCAGAGGCCACCTTGACAGGAAGTGTAACCTATCAAAGGTGAACCCCGAGGAGCTAGACCCCCAAAGTACCAGGGAAAAAGCTTCTCAGGCACCAAAAAACCCTGGGTAATTTGTAAAGATGAATAAATGGCTGACTTCACAAGCCTTGTCCTTTAGTCTTGAGGCAATTCCGGAAAACAGATAAATGCAAGCAGAGGTCCAAAAGATCAACAGGATACAGGGAATGGCCCAAAGAGCAAAACTAAGTGTGGGTGTAATGACAGGAACGGGGTAGATCTTGAAACAAGGGAGAGAAAGACAGAAACTGAAGATAGGGTGAAAAACCCGGAAATAGTGTCACGGAAGAAAGGTAAGAAATGGATGTTAGAGGAGAAAGGAAACACCCCAAATCCAACAGGAAACAACGGAAACACCTACCGTGAGATGAAACCAAGAGGAAGAAAATAGTAGTTACCGGAGACGCTTACCAAGCGGAACCGGAAACTAAACAGGAGCGTTAGAGCAAGGCTCCCGGACGATAATAGAAGGAGGATGAAAAAAGAAATGAAACTAAGAATTAAAGGAAGAGGAGTACGCGGAGAGCGTCTAGGAATAGAAACTAGGTAAGGTGAAGCAAGTGAACGGCAAGGGTGGTTCGGAGCGGGGTCCAGACACACCGGCAGCAGAGCACAGCGTTGACGGCGTACAAAAACATGGACAGTTACAACGTGCCGAAGAGGGGGCGTGGTCTCGTCTTATAGTTGCGGCCGCCATCTTGGGTGAGGACTAGACCGGGGGCCATAACCTCCAGGTCCTCCACAAGCTCCACAGGCGAAGTCTGACAGTATAACCCTTCCCCCTAGGGGGCCCTGCAGGTTTCCCTGGGTGGAGAAGATGGAACTTTCTCAGCAGCCGTGGGGCATGGATGTGGCTCTTCGGTTCCCATGTTCTTTCTTCTGTAGAAAAGCCCTTCCAATGAACCAAGTATTGCAGTCTCCCCTTGCGATACCGAGAGTCCACTAAATAGGCCACCTCGTATTCTTCTGGGGTCTGTGTCTTGGGAGGCTTGAGGCTCAACGGCTTTCTTTGATATGGGTCTAGTGTGTGTACCTTCAATAAAGAGGCATGGAACACAGGATGTATCCGTTGTAAACTCTTGGGCAACTGGAGTTTGTAAGCTACTGGATTAACCTGAGAGAGGATGGGATAGGGTCCCAGGTAGCGAGGAGCAAACTTGCCAGTATGGACCCATCTTGGTAGATACTTGGTAGCCAACCATACCAGCTGACCTGGCTTCCAGTCTGGGTTGGTTCGTCTCCTTAAATCAGCCCACTTCTTATGTCTGCTATTCTCCAGTGCCTTCTTTGCCGTCTTCTGGACTTCTGCAAGTTCAGTTAGTAGACTGTCAATCGCCGGGGTGCTAGTGGAAGGTACCCCTGTCCAAGGTAGGGGTTGAGGATCATAGCCATAGGTACAAAAGAAGGGGCTCATTTGAATGGAGGTATGGTATGAGTTATTGTAGGCAAATTCGGCTTGAGGAAGGAATGAGGCCCATTCTTCTTGTTTGTTGCTACAGAAACATCTGAGATATTGCTCAAGTGTGGCATTAAGTCTTTCTGTCTGGCCATTATTTTGGGGATGATAGCCTGAAGATAGGGCTCTGTGTACCCCCAATTGTCGGCATAAGGTGGACCAGAATCTTGAGGTATATTGTGAACCTCTGTCCGAAATGATGGTTCTTGGGAGACCATGTAGCCGAACAATGTCCCGTAAGAACACGGCCGCTGCCTCTGGGGCCGAAGGAAGATGTGAAATGGGTGAGAAATGAGCCATCTTACTGAATGAGTCTACCGTGACCATTATTGTATTCATACCCCTAGATATGGGTAATTCAACTATGAAGTCAGTGGAGATATGCTCCCATGGTCCCCCTGTAGTGGTGGTTGTTGAAGGAGTCCAATTGGTTTTCCAGTTACCTGCTTATTACACGCACACACTGGACAAGATGACACATAGCTGTTAACATCATGAAGGATTGAAGGCCACCAAAAACGTCTCTTGATCAACTCTTGAGTCTTCTTTACGCCTGGATGACCAGCCAACGGTGTATCGTGGCACCATCTGAGTACTTGTTCTTGTAAGGACTTGGAAGGAATGTACAAGGCTTCTTCGTGATAGAAGAGTCCTTCACTGCCTTGTCTCACAGACCGAGGGAACTCCTTTTCCTGGTGATACTGTTGCAACAGTTGCTGTCCGAACGTCCCCACTAAGGCGACCATTCTTAGGCCAGGTAGTAGAAGGTCATGCCCTTGGTAGGTACCAATCTCCTCCCCTTGACTGCGTGACAAAGCATCAGCTACCTGGTTTTCCGTTCCTGGAATGTAGGTAATCCTGAAATCAAACTGAAGGAAAAAATATGCCCATCTAGCGTGACGGGCATTGGAACACTCCATCTGCTGAATGACCTTCAGGTTTCGGTGATCAGTACGAATGAGGAAACTATGCTTGGCTCCTTGCAAAAGATGGCGCCACTCTAGGCATGCTAACTTGATGGCTAATAACTCCTTCTCTAGAACTGAATAATTTCTTTCACTGCTCGTGAGGGTTTTAGAGTAGTAGGCCACTGGATGTTCAATACCATCTTCTGTTTTCTGTAACAAGACCGCCCCTACTGCTCCTATCGAGGCGTCTGTCTCCAATATAAACGGTTTGTCTTGATCTGGTTGAACCAAAACGGGAGCAGTGGTAAACCGTTCCTTAAGAGTGTTGAAGGCTTGTCTTTGTTCTTGGGCAAATTCGAACTTGACCCCTTTTTTAAGGAGTTTGGTGATTGGTTGGATTAGATCAGAGAATTTGGGTATAAATCGTCAGTAGAAATTTGCCAAGCCCAAGAATATTTGGATATCCTTAACACATCTTGGTTCCTTCCATTCCAGTATTGCTTGAGTCTTGCGATTGTCCATCTGTATACCTTCCTTCGAAAGGATAAAGCCTAAATAGGAAACGGTCTTGGCTTCGAAGATACACTTCTCTGGTTTAACCAGAAGTTGGTTGGTGTGCAGTCGATGTAGTACTTCCTTGACTTGATTCCTATGTTCTTCTAAGTTGCGGGAGAAAATCAAAATATCGTCCAGGTAAACTACTACCGACAAATAGAGGAGATCTGAAAATAAATTGTCTATGAATCTTTGAAAAATGGCAGGAGCATTGACTAATCCAAACGGCATTACCTTGTATTCAAATAGCCCAAGGGGTGTCCTAAATGCCGTCTTCCATTCGTCTCCTTGGCGGATCCTCAAGAGATGGTACGCTCCTCGCAGATCTAGTTTGGTGAAGTAATGTGAACCTTGGACTGCTTCCAGGATGTCTCTAATCAAGGGCATCGGATATCTGTCTCGGATAGTCACCTGATTGAGACCTCGATAATCTATGCAGGGTCTTAATTCCAAAGTGTCTTTTTTAGGAATAAAGAACAATGATGCTCCACAAGGGGACTTGGAGTCTTGAATAAGCCCGTTCTGAAGGTGTGTGTCCAGGTATTCTCTCAAGGCGTTCTTTTCGGGTAAAGATAACGGATACATCCGACCGAACGGAACTTGTGCATCAGGGATCAATTCGATTGAACAATCCTCTGCTCGGTGTGGGGATAACTGCCTTGGTACTACGTCTTGGAAGACTTCAGCATAACCTTGGTATTGTAACGGAACAGAAGACACGGTTTTGATAGTCTCTTTCTCTTTCAATGGTCCAATAAGAGGAACTGTCATGCAGTGACGTTCGCAGTATGATGAGTCAAAGCTTACCTTGTTCAAGGCCCAATCAATGGAAGGATTGTGTCTCCTTAACCAGGGTATTCCAATTATCAAGGGAAAATGAGCTGCTTGGATAATGTCAAACACCACTTCCTCTTGGTGTTGTCCCAACTGCATTCGTATTGGAGTGGTTTCCTTGATAATTGGCCTGGAAGAAAGAGGAGTTCCGTCTACTCCTTCTACAGGTATGGTTCTTGATTTGAGCCGTTCAGGAATGTGGTTAGCTCTGGCCCACTCCACATCAATGAAATTGCCAGCGGCACCACAATCTAACATGGCCAAAACTTCCAATGGAGTGGAGGCATCCAGCCACAGCAAGACCTTGAAAACCATTAGACGGTTGTCTTCCTCTACTGGGGTTGTGTTGAAGCAAGGATAGCAGAGAGATCCCCCGAAACTTCCCTTGCGTAAGTTCGGGGGCTGGCGTTTTCCTTCCGGCGAGGCGGAACTTCAGGACAGTTCCTGAGTAGGTGTCTGGAGGAACCACAATACATGCATAGTCCTGCATCTCGGCGCCTCTTGCGCTCTTCAGGTGTCAAAGGGCCACGGGTGGTTCCAATCTGCATGGGTTCTTCTGCCGCTTGAGATTCCCTGGGAGGCGGAGAGGGGGTACTCGGTTGAAAAGATAAACGTGGTCTTCTTCTTTCCTGACGACGTTCCTGCAGACGAAACTCTATTTGTAGAGCAATAGTCATCAAATCCTGAAAGGTAGCTGGTCGAGCGATGCGAGCCAATTCGTCCTTGATATCCTCGTGTAGACCTCTCCTGAATATGGTGTGTTTGGCTAAATCAGGCCAGTCTGCCTTGGATGCCAGTCTCAAGAATCTGGAGATATAGGTCTGCATATCCATTGTTCCTTGTCTAACATCAAGGATGGCTTCAAGAGATGTAAACAATATTTCAGGACGATCGAACCTTTCTTTGAATTGGGCCACAAAGAGGTCGTAGTTGCTCAAAGAAGGATCATTGTTTGTCACCAGAGGGGTTGCCCACGCCAATGCGTTTCCAATCAAATTGAACCCCACTCGGGATCTGGCTGACTCGTAGGCGTGTGGTCTAAATGTAAAGTAGACCTGGCAGGCATCTAAAAAGTCCTTTAGTCCCCCTGGGTGACCATCATATTTGCCATACGACAAGGCCATAGGCGGTAGATCTCCACCATCCTCTCTCTGTAAGGCCACTTGTTGACGCAGTGTGGTGTTTTCCGTCTTGAGGGTTTGTAATTCTATTGTGAGATTTTGCATGGCTGCAAACAATTCCTGATATTGTTCCAAGGATGCCATGGTTATCGGTGGGCGTTGTATTCTGTCAGACAAAGGACCGACCTCCCCAACCTCCTCCTCACCAATACTTTCTGAAGAGTTGTCCTTGGAACTGGCGGGGGTCTTCCTGCACAACTGCCGGTCTTCTGAGGACTGTCCCTTCCTTGACTTCCTCTTCTTGTCGTGTAAATAGGGCCTAGCTCCCTCAGAGGCCACCTTGACAAGTGTAACCTATCAAAGGTGAACCCCAAGGAGCTAGACCCCCAAAGTATTAGGGAAAAAGCCTCTCGGGCACCAAAAAACCCTGGGTGAATTGTAAAGATGAATAAATGGCTGACTTCACAAGCCTTGTCCTTTAGTCTTGAGGCAATTCCGGAAAACAGATAAATGCAAGCAGAGGTCCAAAAGATCAACAGGATACAGGGAATGGCCCAAAGAGCAAAACTAAGCGTGGGTGTAATGACAGGAACGGGGTAGATCTTGAGACAAGGGAGAGAAAGACAGAAACTGAAGATAGGGTGAAAAACCCGGAAATAGTGTCACGGAAGAAAGGTAAGAAATGGATGTTAGAGGAGAAAGGAAACACCCCAAATCCAACAGGAAACAACGGAAACACCTACCGTGAGATGAGACCAAGAGGAAGAAAATAGTAGTTACCGGAGACGCTTACCAAGCGGAACCGGAAACTAAACAGGAGCGTTAGAGCAAGGCTCCCGGACGATAATAGAAGGAGGATGAAAAAAGAAATGAAACTAAGAATTAAAGGAAGAGGAGTACGTGGAGAGCGTCTAGGAATAGAAACTAGGTAAGGTGAAGCAAGTGAACGGCAAGGGTGGTTCGGAGCGGGATCCAGACACACCGGCAGCAGAACACAGCGTTGACGGCGTACAAAAACATGGACAGATACAACGCGCCGAAGAGGGGGTGTGGTCTCGTCTTATAGTTGCGGCCGCCATCTTGGGTGAGGACAAGACCGGGGGCCATAACCTCCAGGTCCTCCACAAGCTCCACGGGCGAAGTCTGACACCATGACAGCAGGGCACATTCTTTTCAGATAGAAAACATCATTGCAAGACTGTTCGAACAATTAATGAGATTTATGGTGGTTTGGGGTGTGGGTCGTCCTCATGGGAGCTAGGGCATGGCTGGAAGGTTCCCTCGTCTCGTAATTAGGGCCTAGTGCATGAAATGCTGCATTCACCATGCAGACCTTGTCTCCTAACTATGATTACTAACATCTATGTCGAAATGCACTAACATCTACACAAAATGGCAGTCTTATTTGTGTCCTAGGCTATATTATGTGGGTAGATTATATTGGGGTGGGGTCTTACCACCACCCCCATTCCCCCTGGCCCATCATAGTGCTTTGAATGCAGCTTGCCTTACTCTAAAGCATTTAGGGGCGTTGGATGGGGTTGCCCCCTTCCCAACACCCTCCAGGGCTCCAAACCATTTGTCAGGGACAACTTGTGTGGGGTCCTGCAGTTCTAGACCAATGCCATGTCCCCCTCTTGAATAAGAAACATTACCAGACCACTACAGGCTGATTCCTGCTCGTTCCTGATGTGCCAGTCCTCCCTTATCTCACCAACATCAATGTTCAACCACTGTTGTGACTCATGTTCCAACAGCAGAGATGCCCATCAGCGCCTCAGCTGGGGCACCTGCTGTCACTGGGTGTGGGGTCATGCTGTATGCCGCAAGAAATGTGAGGAGAGCTTTCTCCTGCACATCCCTTGCTACAGAGCAACCGAATCGCCTTATTTAAGTGCGCAGGAAGTGCTCAATATCCGCCTGGTCCCTGGGACAGAACGGCGTAATGCGAATGTGCTTGATCTCGTGCTCAGCTGTGAACGCCTGTTTTGCTTTTCAGACAGGTGTAATGACCTCAGAATTACTCACACTATTACACAGACTAAGGGTTATTGGACCCGAAAAGGCAAAAATGTACACTTAGACCATTAGTTAGAAAATAATTGGCTCTTTACAGGACCTTTATTCATACTTCATACACACACATATAACTAGGAAATAAATGCAACTGATTACACATGAATACATGACCAAGAATGAACATAACAAGTGTACATCACTGTTAGGGCAGTTGTAGGACAAAGCTTCATCTCAGCCACGCCAACACGACCCAGTTCCAAGGCAGGTAGGCAGAGAGATCACGCATCAACTAACGGAGCCTCGAGCGGAGCGTCCTCCCTCTCCACAAGACTACAACACCTGGGGTTCCAATTCTCTGTCTCCTCACAGGGACCTTCTCCTCTTAAGGGGGACAAATCCCAGTCCCTCATAGGTTGCAGACTGCCCATGGCCGAAGGACAGACATCAAGCATGGGAGGTAAGAGTGGAAAAACCCTGACAGTAAAAAAAACAGCTTGTCTTTCGCACTCTCGTTCCCAGCACCCCTTATCAATGCACCTGCACATCTCTGACTCCCCTCTCGGCTCGTCCTTGAGCGAACAATATGCAACCTATTCTACACAGTGGACTCATCTACTTCACGCTAAAATATTGCAACCGCTACAGAAATCAGGTCTGCCTCCCAACTGAGCTAGCAGAAACATAGACTTTCATTGCGGTTCGGGAGTGAATGTCCAAAACGTCTGCGCACCAGCGCCATTTTATTTAGCTCATTTTCGCACACACACTACAACGCCTCAAAACTGTTACCTTGAAAGGGCGATCCATTGTCTGACCTCAGCATCAGTGGCATGCCGTGTCCTGCAACAATATCTTCCAGCAAGTTATCAGCCGCCATAGATTGTACAAACCACACTTCTGAATACCTTGAAAACTCATCCAGCACCACCACAAAGTGCTGATTCGGCAGGATCATCCCAAATCCGGCACCACCACAAAGTGCCTATTCTGCAGGATCATCCCGAAATCCACACTAACCGCCTGCCATGGTTCACCTGCTCTCTCTAGTGTTTCTATTGGTGGCTGCTTCTTTAAATGACCCAATGCCAAGCACCACCTGCAGCCGGCCATTACCATTTCCACCCTTCTCTCTAGCTTTGGAAACCATAACGTTTCCCACAACTGGGCCTTTGCCTTTGTGGCCCCCCGGTGTCCTGTGTGTGCTAAGGCAATCATCGACTCAACCAGATCCAGGGCACGATTCCCCTCAGCAGGGTGCCTTCTATCCCGACGGACAATACCTCCTGCACTCTCCAGAGCACCTGAAGAAATGACCCTAGCTCCTTCTTGTACCTTGCTTGATCTACCAAGAATAACTTCCAATGTCCTCCTCTCAGTTGCTCAACAATCTTTTGCAAACCGCTTTGAACTGCTGTGGCCTCCAAATTCTCCTTTAGATACATGGACCTGGGCACCACCAGTCGGGTGACCATGTTTACCACAGCCTCAGCAGCCTGTTCCAAACCCTGTACATCCAGATCCACTTCTTACTGATGGCAAGGATAGTCAGCTGGGTTCCCAGCACACGCCATGAGCAGTAACATCACCCCATAGTCCTGCAATTCCATCATCCATCGTACTAGCCTCTGGGGAGTTCTCTGTGCTGAATCCTGCAAGATGGACCGCAGTGGCTTGTTTTCCGTCACTACCGTGACAGGGTGTTCAAAAGTATACAAATGGAAGTGCTTACAACACCCCACAACACCATCAGCGCCTCCCTCTCTATAGGGGAGTACCACCTTTTAGTCGCTGTGAGTGCATTACTGCCGAAGAAAATGAGTGTCTTCACCCTGTCCTTGTCCGACTGTATCAGCACTGCCCTCAACCCCACCGCACTGGCGTCCACCAATATTTCAGACTCCTTCCTCGAGTTGAAAAAGGCATCTGCAAATGACTTCTCACCAGCTGTGTCCCACAGCCAATCGGCACCCCTTTTAATGAGTGCTTTCAGCAGCTCCAGAATGGTGGCTAGGTTGGGTATGAACCTGCTGCAAAGGTTAATCATGCCCAGAAAGCTGCGTACCTCCAATGAATTACTGGGAGGGAGGAAGTCCTTTATCGCTGCCACTTTCTGTGGATCTTCTGAGATGCCGGCTCCTTGGAACACAAATTCAAAGAACTGTGCTCTGGGCTACAGGAGCTGGCACTTATTGTCATGTAGCGTCAACCTCTTCTCACACGGACAATGAAAAACTGCTTCCAGCATCTCCAGGAGTTCTAGTTCCATTTTGGAGTAGATCAGCACATCATCACTGAAGTGAACCACTCCTACAAGGCTGGAAAGGACTCCCTGCCGTTTATGCTGAAAGACCTCTACCGCCGATGACACCGCAAAGCTCAACCTTTTGTATCTAAACAACCCTATATGGGTTGAAAACGTGGTGACCACCCTCGAGTCCTCATGGAGTGGAATCTGGTGATACCTCGCCCAGAGGTCGATGGTCTAGAAAATAGCAGCACCCTGCAGGTCAGCCAGAATGACATCCATTGTTTGCGTTAGGTGTGGACGGGATTTCCGGGGGCTGTCCATGGAAAAGTCCCAAAGGTATCCAAGTCAGTCTCGCCCCAACGGCATGCAAATGTGTCTGGGTGACTACTTACACTGCAGCAAGCTGGTGGTGGCTGTGGGAGGTCGACTGTGGCCTGAGGAACCCTTGCCTTGCTTGTCAACTATCAGCATAACTGTGGTCCACAAAGTGAAGCAGCCTGGACGTGTGGTCTGACCGAAGTTTGGTGAGTGGCTGAAATTGGTGTACGTGATGCATGCAGAGCCCACTTCCCAGGGGCACTCTGGGCTGACCTTGGAGAAGCGTGTGAGCCCTTAAAGGAAGGCACCATATGCCGCACATAACGCAGCAGCGTTGTACGTATTGTCGGAGCACAACCCAGTAAAAGAGAGCGTACCTAGCAATGGTGCGCTGGAGCGCCATGGCCATCAGTCTCGCTTCGGAGCAGCCAGAAGCATGGACACTGGTCTCCTGAACATCCGTGAAGACCTGCTCTCTAACCTTGATTCTAATCTCCCCTCCGTCCTCATTTTACTCAATCTCTTTTCTGCCTTTGACATGGACATTCCATCCTGCTCAATCGTCTCTGTGATAACCTGGGTATCACCGATCAGGCCTGGCTGACCTCGTTCCCTCTGATCGACCCTCCCAGGTCCAACTTGGGTCCTTCCTCTCCTCTATCTCTATCTCTACCTGTGGTGTGCCCCAGGGGTCTAACCTCTCTCCCTGGCTGTTCAACCAATACCTGGCACCTCTCGCCCACTGCATTGCCGTTCCCTGCTCCAACTGTCAGTGCTATGCAAATGACACTCAGCTTGTTTTCAGGCTCCTCTCTGCCACCTCTTCGCCTTCTCTCATCTCGGACTGTCTGTCTGCTATCCAGGAGTGGTGCGCCGCCAATGATATCTGCCTTAATGCCTGTAAGACAGAGATTCCCCTCATCGGCACACCTGCACCCTTCTTTCCTGTCACTCTCTGGCTGGCCTCCCTTGGCCCTCCTCCTGCTCCTACCTGTGAGGCTAAGAATCTCAGGGTCATCTTCGACTCCACACTCTCCTTTTTCCTTTTCTCCTCACATCTCTGACGTCTCTTAGAAGTTAAACTACCAACTGCACCTTCTCAGAAGTATCCTTCCTTTCCTCTCCTTCCCCCAGAAGCTCACTGTCTCTAGAGCTCTGGTTCTCTCTAGGCTGGACTACTACAGCAGCCTTTTTCTAAATCTGCCTGCTTCTACTCTCTGCCCTCTGCAACCCATCCAGAACAGGATTGCGAGACTTGTCCTTGGCCTCAAACCCAGGGATCGTATCTCTCCAGCACTGAAATCTCTGCATTGGCTCCCAGTGGCTGCAAGGATTAAGTTCAAGACCCTCTGCATTGTCCACAAGGCCTTCTGATGCCCTGGTCCTCAATACCTCCAACTATCTCTTCGTAAATACCTTCCTACTCGAGCTCTTCGTTCCTCCACCTCCAACTCGCTCAGGGTCAGTCGCTTCTCCAAGCAACGAGTTGGTGGTAGATCTTTCTTCGGATGGTGCCTCCCTCTGGTACAGCCTCTGAAACTTGAGGAGAGCCATCTCCAGTTCCGGAAGCACCTCAATACCTTCCTCTTTGCTTCTGCCTTCTCTCTTCCTTTCCCCTGCTGATTTCCTGTCAGACACTGCACTGGTGCCCTGGCTAGCCTTTGATTTTGGGCCCAGGTCCCTGCCCGCCCAGTTGCACACCCACACTGCCTCCAGGCAACCCTTGTACTTGGTTCTGTATTTGTAACCCTAAAGTCCCCCTAGCTGCACTTTTGGGCACTTGCTGTCTGCACTTGCCCTTGCACTTGCTGGCCGCACTTCTTGTCATTGTTTTGTTCCCATGTATAGCACTGCCCCCTCCCCTTCCCCCTGGCACTTTTCCCATCTCCCCTCCCCTGCACTTGCGCAATTTCAATGTCACTTGGCCTAGTAAAATCGTTGTCTCTGTCCTCCCTCTGTTCCCCCTTCCTTGCCGCGTCGCACCTTGAAACACTTGAGTACAGGCATGTTACAAATGCCATATCATATCATGTGAACCCAAGGCAACAGCATGGAGCAGTGTGCACCAACAAAAAAAGAGTTAGGAAAAGGATAGGAAGAGGAACTGTGTTGTGTTTGTCTCCCCAGTCGCATCTGTGTGAAGACTTCTCCTGTTTATCTCCTTAGAAGCTTCATCTTTTGTTTAATTGGTAAATTAGCTGTTGGTGTGCAGACCCTTGCAGCATATTCATGGCAGCAGCAAGCATGACACCACCACCCCAGTTTTTGGCTGAACCAGGAACACCTTTCATCAGGTGGGATAGATGGAAGAAAATGTTAGATACTTATCTCATAGCTATTGGTGGTGACAAATGTGCCCCTGCAAGGAAACGGGCTGTTTTGGAGCGGAGGGTCGCAGGGTATATGATGGGCTCCCTGAGGAAGTGGGCCAAGGAGACAGAGTTGACTATGTCATTGCGGTTGAAAAACTAAAATAACATTTTTAACCTAAGAAAAATGTTATGTTTGAACATCATACATTTTTCCAGAGAGCTCAGGACTTGCATGTGGAAAGCTATGTGGTGGCTTTGTGAACGTTGAGTCACACTTGCGATTTTGGGGCGTTGACCAATTTTCTTGATGAGGGACCAGC
The DNA here is from genome assembly GCF_040938575.1 of Ambystoma mexicanum. NCBI lineage: Eukaryota > Metazoa > Chordata > Amphibia > Caudata > Ambystomatidae > Ambystoma > Ambystoma mexicanum. The sequence continues at coordinate 1,160,855,291 of NC_090925.1, read as the reverse complement.
TGGCACTAATAATACCAGAGTGCAAGAGAAACTCCGAGCTACAGACTTATCTCTTGAGCAGGCTGTGGTGGTAACAAGAGGGCTGGAGCAAACTACCCACTACATGATGAGCATGAAAGTGGAGAAGCACGGGCAGGAAGTCTGTGCAATCAAATCTCCAAGAAAAGGTGGTGAAAACAAAGACGTGAAGTATTTCAAATGTGGCAGTAACAGGCACCTGTGCAGGGAGGCTGCAGTCGATGCCGTAGATTCGGGTGGGTGCCACCCAGGACAAGAAGAGGCTCAAATGCGGCAGGTCCAACAGGCGGGACAAATAAAGCATGTCTTGGAAATCACTCTTAACGGGAAGGTTATTGCGATGCCATCGACCATCATCTCAAGTGAGACAAGTGAAGAAAGCTCTGGGGGGAAGGTTAGAAGACCTGCAGAAGCACAACATAGAACCATATGCTTATGGCAAATTGAAGACTGATTTGTTGGAAAAATTCACAGCACAAGTCAAGTATAAAGGGAGAAGCTGTGCAGTTGATGTGTATGTGGCGACCAAAGGTTTGTCATTACTAGGTTGTGACAAACCCATTCAAGCTAGCTCAGCTGAACCTGTTGCGATGGCCGACAAATGGGAGAGGGAGTTCCCCAGAAATATTTAGAGATGAGCTAGGAAAACACAAGGATTTTGAACACCATATAAAAGTAAAGGAGGGGCTATTCCAGTAATTCACAAAGTGAGGTCGGTACCTCATCAGCTGAGAGAAAAGTTGAAGGAGGAGTTGGATTTGTTGCTGCAGAGAGGTATTATCAAGAGGGTGGAGAGTTCTAACTGGTTATCCCCTGTGGTGGTCGTAGGAAAACTTGGATAGATCGCCATATTTTACCAGTCATCTCAGAGGTACTGGAAACATTGGGCGAGAGTAAGTTATTCACTGTAATTGATCTGTCGGTGGCATACCATCAAGTTCCCTTAACCCCGGAGTACCAGTATGTCACTGTATTTATTATTACGGAGGGCAGTTTCAAATACTGCAGGATGCCCTTTGGATTTGCTTCTACCACTGTAGTTTTTCAAAGGGCGATGGAGAAAGGGCTGGAAGGGGTCCTGAATATAGTGATTTTGCAGGATCATCTGCTGTTCCACACAAGTGAGAGAGAATCATGACAATAGGAGGTTCTATGCGGACTGAAGGGAGCAGGTTTGACTGTCCAGCACAAGAAGTGAAGAATAGCTGTAGAGAGCATAGAATACTTGGGGCACTGCATGTCGGAGAAGGGACTCAGTCCCAAAGTGAGCAGGTAGAAGCTATCAGCAAGACTCCAGAACCCAAAGACAAGGATCAATTTAGGTAATTCCTTGGCCTGGCAGAATATTACCATATGTTTCTACAGGGGATTGCTATGTTTTCCACACCACCGAAAAAGGAGTACAGTTTTGCTGGTCAAAGGAATGTGGAGAAGCTTTTCAAAGGATTAAAGAAGGGATTAAAGGAGCCATTGCGAAGGCACCCTCATTAGAAAGGTTTTGTGCTAAGGACCAAACAGTTCTGATGGTAGATGCGGGTATGCTAGGGTTGGGAACATCTTTGAGTCAGAGTAACGTGGCAAAAGATGAGCGCATCGTGGCTATTGCCTCGAGACCTCTGAGGGCAGCTGAAAAAAATAATTCAGTGGTGGGAAGAAAAGCCCTTGCGGTGTATTGGGCTATATTGCATTTTAAATTCTTCTTGTGGGGCCAGCAATTTGTTGTAAATTGAGATCACACACCCTTAGTGCAGATGCATACATGTGGAAGTTGGGGTTCTGGCTTGCCAAGGATTAGTAGGTGCTGGTTGGGTTTTGTTAGGCAAGATTGTATGCAGTACCCTTTGGGTGCACTACAATAACCCTGACCTCCTGGCAATAGGGACCCAACATTTGGTATAAGTATGAACTACACAGGTTGGTAGTGTGGCTGAGCAGCCAGGCTTATCTCAAGAGGGGTCAATGTGAACAGAAAGGCTGTGACACAGAGTTTCACAATACAGTTATCCGAATAAAAACGTATACTCAAGGTTTCTTAATAAAACAATTATTAATTTATTTCAGTCAGTTATATAAGCCTTCTTCAGAAAGGGAGAAAAACATGTAACACTTAAATATACTTCAAAACACACTCTTAGTTTCTCTAAATCAGATGATACCCATTGGGGATGGCACACAGAAACTTCCTACACCCTCAGGTGACTTAAATAGTTAGGACACTTTGGGCATTGATTTATCACTGGTACATTTAGAGTAATACTGAGTTTGGTGAAAAAGATAGAATAGAGTAATAAAACAAAGGTAAACAAATAACTCATAAACAGGTAAGTACTTTTAAACACCTTCCAAAGCAGAGTAAATTAACCCTTTCCTGGGGGAAAGGCCAAAGCACAAAGTCAGAGGTAAATCTCTCCAGCACTGAAATCTCTGCATTGGCTCCCAGTGGCTGCAAGGATTAAGTTCAAGACCCTCTGCATTGTCCACAAGGCCTTCTGATGCCCTGGTCCTCAATACCTCCAACTATCTCTTCGTAAATACCTTCCTACTCGAGCTCTTCGTTCCTCCACCTCCAACTCGCTCAGGGTCAGTCGCTTCTCCAAGCAACGAGCTGGTGGTAGATCTTTCTTCGGATGGCGCCTCCCTCTGGTACAGCCTCTGAAACTTGAGGAGAGCCATCTCCAGTTCCGGAAGCACCTCAATACCTTCCTCTTTGCTTCTGCCTTCTCTCTTCCTTTCCCCTGTTGATTTCCTGTCAGACACTGCACTGGTGCCCTGGCTAGCCTTTGAGGGAGCCAGGACAGCAAATGTTAATTGCGAAAAGTCAAAGGGAGCTGGAGATCTTCTTTGCAGGTAGGTAAAAAATCTTGCACAATGTTTCGGGAAATGTTTGTAGAAAAGTAGAACACTTGAAGGGCCACAAGCTGGGACGCTTGTGAGGGACAAAGCTTTAGCAACTCTGCAAGGTAACCAAGACCGGTCTCAACTGAGAGCAAGTACGGCTACACAACAAGAGGTAAGTTCTCTTAGACTTTACAGCACCTCGGGTTAGAAGAAATGGTTCCAGCTGGCTTCTGCTCCTCTACAGCTGTGAAGATCCTGTTGTTCCTGAGCCTCAGTCATGGGGACAAGAGGGAGGATGTCTGGGGACTCCTGCTCTGCAATGGGAAGGTCATCGGCAGCAATGGGCAAACTTCAATTCAGCAGTCCTTCAGTGTTTCAGCTCCTCGTGTCTGACACCAAATAGCAATACCGCGGTTCTCAGACACCACTTCAGACTCTCCTCGCATCTGGGGTTCAGCACTCTGTTGTGGTGGCCCACGCTTGGTCAGTCCTGCATCAGGGAAGTCCAGAGGATCTTCCTAGTGCTCGGGTCTCACTTAAAAGCAACGCACACAATATGGTGTTCCTCTCCCTGGCACTTCGGTTTCAGCAGCAGCAGCAGTGGCAATACAACCAGCTTCGAGAGGATGTCCAGACAGGCTTACTTTGAAGTTGATTGGCCCACCAACTCAAAGGGAGAAGTGGTCCTTGCAGGGCCTCTCTAGTCGATGGCGAATTTGGAGCTTCAGCACAGCAGAAAGGCTTCACCGGGCAAACCAATGGTCCAGGAGTTGCAGCAGGCATCTCTTCCAAGTTCTTCTTCGGATTCCTTCGTCGAGTGGTCGACTCTGCCTTCCAAGCTAAAAAGCCATCTCTTTTATGCAGGTTTCTCCCATTCATTCCAGCCTAACTGTCAATCACACAGCAGGGTGGCTGTCCTTGCCGGACAGCCAGCCGGCCAATCACCTTTGGGTGCATTCCTGTAACCAGGGGGATTAAGCACAGGGTGTTTCGGGCACCTCCCTCACTTCCTGCCCCTGCCAGACATACTGGAGCCAGAGGCGGGTTTCACTCGTGAATCCTGCCAAAGACAAAATTAACAAAGGGACCAAACCTGGTTTGGCGTGCAGAGTAAATCTCAAGAAGGACCTTCCCGACATAAAATGGCAAAAAAAGAAGACAGGGCCATTTTGACAAAATGGGCACCCATGGGTGCTTTAACGTGGCTGCGAACGCAGCCCGCAGTAAAAACACACAATGGTAGTAAAAAGTAAACCACTGCCACCAGCCATTAATTGTAGAAAGGGTAACATAAAAATGTTACATGAGAAACTAGACAAAGGGGGATACTAATTAACCCCTCCAGCACCCTGTGGTAAGATAGTGTGTGCTGGGTCTAGAAAGTAACAAAATGTAAGTGAAGTCAATTTCACTTCACTGCTCTTGGAAACAGTAGTTTATCCAAGAGAAGGTATTTAAACCTTTGGGAAATCTAAGAGACTTCCCTGTGCCACTGCACTGAAGGTGCTATGAGACACAATGTTGAGATGATGCCTGTGGAGTTTGTCAGGCTCCAAAGTCAAATGAGTATTCTCTGAAAGACACAGGAAACCCCACGCTTTGGATTGGAGTATTAATTAAGATTTAGATAGCGGAAAGACATCCAAAGGAAACAATTCAAAAATAAAGGTATCAAGGATTTTATTAAACCTGATACTAATTTAATATATCAAACAAATCATGATTAAATCTGCACTTGTAATAACAATTTACATAGCAGGAAACAACTTTTATTAAAAAAGACACATCTATATAATAAAAATCATCTTATTCAATCATCCAAGCATACAACCTCATCCATCCATTTAGACAAACCATTCATACTAAACACCAATCAATATACGACATAAAATCTATAAGAAAATTCATCATAATTAATTTATCTGAAAGATTTATAGAAAGAACATGAAATCAATTTGACGGGCCACAGCAGATGACATCAGTGGCCTAGGCAATTAAGATGGGTCCCAGAGTTTTCTGACCACGACCTCATCTTAGTCCAAACTCGACCGGTTTCGACGTATATACTTTAGTGTAGTGACGTCTTCATCAGGAGTAACAAAAATATATTCTAACATCAAGAAAGAAAAGAAAATCACAGATAATACATATCAATGTGTGAAGCCCTTGTACTTGGACAAAAAACATATAACATCCATAATAAAAATATCTATAGCGGAACAATAGGTAATAATATACAAGAGCCTGCTACCAACCCGGGAAAAGTTCCAGGATGGACCTGAGGTGTCTGGCAGAAAGTAGTGCTACCCTCTTGTATTGGTGTCTCCGAGAGGCAGATAAGAGCCAGGTCATAGACAGAATCAATGCTACAGATATACAAATGTACACATAAATATCACAAGGTCAATATGTCGATCCTCCACTACAGCGGCCCACGGACAGGACACGAGAGTCACATACTTAAGATAAAACTAAAGAATATTAACTAACCTTCATTCATGCAATGGAAGGCTGTGCGTCTCTTCCTTAAATTGTACGCTGTGTTCACTTATATTAAACAATAGCTTCTCCGTAGAGGTTCCTGCAGATAGCGAAGTGTGTGGACGCCAACGTTCTTCTCGAGAATGTCCAAACGCTCGTTCAACCAGCGGTCATAAATTTGGAGGTGACTCCCCGAATCCAGGGTTGGCTGCACCTGATGTTATATGGGCCTAAACACAACACAAGAGTTTGAGTATGTGAGAGACCGATTGTTCTTACAATTATATTATTGGCTACACCCAAAGTGAATTACTTCCAATTGAAAATAAATTGATGAATTAATACCACAATTGTGACTAAACAAATACGGCTTACTGAAAAGCTTGCTATTTAGAGAATTTCAAGGGGGGGGGTTGTTGCAAAGTCAAATGAAACAGAGAATAAATCACATTAAAATTACATGAGAGATAGCCAGTCCTAAAGTCCAGCAAAAGAGCTGGGGGTCTCTAAGGGAGAAGGGAATTAACACATTTCTAAGAATTCTGCCTGACAGGTTTGCAATGCTATGATTTTCAAGTTTGCTATTCGCCAGGAATTAAGAATGCAGTGGCAGATTGCCTGTCACCGTTGCCAGTGGGGGTGAAGAAACCAGAAGGGGGGAGTGAGGATGAAGAGTTCATCATTGTTAGTGTTGAGATGGAGAGTGTGGGGCGGTTGGAATGGGAGATGGCGAAAGGTGCGGATGATGTGTGGAAGTGTGTGGACCGTTTCAGGGTGGCCCAGCTAGGAGGTTCTAGGCAAACAGTTTGAGGTGTGGTGGGAGATAAAAGATAATTTGTCTTTGATTGCTGGTAGACTTAGGAAGGGTGTGAATGCTGTTCCCACTGAGGGGCTCAAGATTAAGTTGGTTGAGTTAGCCCATCAAGGACATTTGGTGTCATTGGTATGAAGAGAAGGTTGAGGCAGACTTTCTGGTGGCTGGGAATGGATGTTCTGGTGAAGAGGAAGGTGAGGCACTGTGTGCCGTGTTGTTTGAGTGACAAGAGCAAAGTGGTTTGTGAGATGCCACTTATTCCTGTTTTTTTTTTCCTGGTCAGCCGTGGTGTAAGGTTGCTGTTGACGACATGGGCCCCATCCAAGGTTTGGGTGTGGTGTTGAAATGTATGTTTGTGTTGGTGGATTATCACACCAAGTGGGTGAAGTGGAAGTCGGTGTAGGAAATCATCACAAGGGATTTGATTGAGTTTCTGGAAGGTGTGTTCTAAAGGGAAGGTTTCCCAACAGAAATTGTTACTGACAACGGAGTGCAGTTTTGCTTAGAGTTGAAGAGAGAATTTTTGTGCAGTTATGCCATCAAGCACACTCGCCCCGCCCTTTTCCATCCCAAGGTCAATGGCCTGGTCGAGAGGGTGAATAGGTTCATCAAAGGAGGGATTCAGCTGTGGAAAGGGGTGCTCAACCATATGTTGTGGGGCGTCTCACCACGCCCCACTCAAGGTGGCCAAGGTGTCGCCCTTTCTTTCATTAAAGGATAGGGTAGCCTGGGACCAGTGTGTGTCCGGACTGGATAGATCTTTCAAATCTGGTTTCGGTGGACCGGGATGAGATCATGAAATTGGTCAGGGAAAGGCAAGCACATTTCAAGGATGCAACAAACTGTGTTACTTTTACTAGTGTCATGGCCCCTTGTCGTGGAGGAGAAAAAGAAAATCAAACAATGCCTCTTATTCTCCGAATTGTAAGCTTTGAACTTTTAATTGTACATGGATTCAAGGCGTGCCCTTTGTGATTACACGTGTTTCAACATCTGCGTCTTTTTCAAATCAGGGCTAATCACGGTTCCATTAACAAAATTGTCATTGTCATTACAAAAACGAAAAAATGGATGAAAAATAGTTGTATACACATTCCAAATAAAACAGAACAATTGCATGCATGCATGTTAAAGGATGGCCGTTGAAGGAGGGGAAAAGGTGGGATTGTTAGGTATGGTTGACAAAGAGAGAATGCAACAGATAATGAAAATAAAAGTGAAAAAAGAAAAATATGAGAACGTAATTAGTTAATGAATAATGTCCCGTTGCACTTTTCAAAAATTTCCAATACTTAATCAACCAAAAAGGGGTGGTGTGTTTCTTCTTACCTAGTATGGTTGATTCAAGGTACATGAGTTGGTAGTTTAAGTTAGATAGTAATGGGTTAAATCCCTAAAATAAAAACATCATGTGGCCCATTATGAGCTAGCTTGCTTACAATTTACCAGTGAATAGAGCGAGCTATAGATTGTTTAAAGAATATATAATTTCCCAGGCAACTTTAATTTTGAACTCAACATTGTGAACTTACAAACTGGGCTAATCCGTTGGAGTTTATTTGTGAAAAAGAGCGTTAGACCAGGTCTTTGTATAAATCAACCATGGTCATACAAATTGTGTTTGCACGCCATGTGTGCGAGTGTTAAACATAGTTACTTGAAACTAACGATGCGCTAGCACTCGTGCTTATCGGTCTTGAACATTAAACATTAAACAATATCGATCGTGCCAACACGTGTTTACCACGTGTGGTTGCATTATGTGAATAATCCCCCCTGCGGGTGCCCCTCCAGCACGCTTACCTGTGTCAGCGTGTTCCGTATCAAAGAGTCCCGTTCGCTCTGTGCCGTGTTACTGTTATTATTGTGGCCATGGTAACTGGTCGGCTGAGTCCTACTTTTGTTTTCACTACGTTCGTCTAGTTTGTTTATTTTTAGTATAAGAATGCTAATATTACATATGTGGTTAAGGGCTTCCTTATGTGTTAAATAAATTTAGAAAATTACATAGCAATTGTAAATTGCTGTCTGGATCGAATCACAATTTGTTAACGTTTCCAATTAAATGACATATTTGGACACTACAATTTTTCTTGAACTACAAGTATATATTTCATGTTGTATGTTATTACCAATTTTGGTAATAAATGTTAATAATACAAAAATCAAAGTGGATGCCTGAGCATCTCTGGTAGTCCTTTTATAGTTTCTAATGTCACGGCCATATTTTGGGAAAACATGTTTGTACAACGTGGGAGTCGCGCTCCCTTAATACATTTTACGGCGGAATGCCAATCTAAAAATGTAGTAGCTTGAATGGAGTGGGCATACGTTTTTTAGGGGTTTTAACGCAGGGAGGGTTTCTTCATTAACCTGTGTTTAGTGTTACAAAGAAAAGTAAAGTGTGAAATAAAATGTTATTCAAATATTTAAGTTCATGGAACCCATTCGGGTGATCAGGACTTATAAATGGCTATGAGCACTTCTCAATGATATGAAGCATACATAGCTTAAGACTGACTGTAAATGGTACAAAACCTGGAATGTGTCTATGAGCACTTCTCAATGATATGAGGCATACATAGCTTAGGGTTGTCTGTAAAAAAGTTCAAACCTGGTATATAAAGCATGCTTTTGTAATGTATTAGCCTCTGTCAAAATAAATGTTAGAAATTACAGATGATGAAAATTAATTGCTGACCAATTCTTGCTAACTTTTGTACAAAGGTTGTTTTTTCATTTGTTATTAAAGAAATTAGACCATCTTATGGTCTGAGTTCAAGCCTCTTTCCACTGCACGAAATTTGCAGATTAATTTCGCTTCTTCTTGCCTCAATTTAACTTCAAGGTCTCCTCCTTTTGGTCCCAGGGTCACTTTTTTAAGTCCAATAAATTTCAATTGTTTTTTATCGACTAATTGGTGTTTTCTTTGCCAAGTTGGGCTAGAGGTAAATTGGTATCTTGACTTCCGATGTTAGATAAGTGTTCCCTTATTCTTATCCTGAGTTCCCTAATGGTACTGCCTATGTAGATTTCTTCACAATAACATATTATTGCATATACCACAAACTTGCTTCTACAGTTAATCTGATCCACTAGCTTGTGAGTTATGTCATGTTTATCTTTGAAGATCACTGTATTATTTAAAGCATGTTTACACATTGTACATGTCCCGCATTTCCGAAACCCTGTTGGTAGTGGCGGGAGCCATGTAGTTGGGGTTTCTTTTTTCTCTTCTGGAAGGAGTGAAGGGCTTAAAATATTGTTGATGGTTTTGGCTCGTCTATAGGTTAATGTGGGATTGTCTCCTATGTATTTCCTCACATTTTCGTCCAGTTGCAACAAATGCCAATTCTTCCTTAAAATCTTTCTCAATTCTTTGTTGTCTGCACAGTAACTGGCAATGAAGCTGATTTCTTGTCTTTCATCTTGTATGGGTCTTGTTGTCTTGAGGGTACTCGCCCTATTGATTTTGGAGGCCTTATCCCTAGCTTGTGCTATTGTTTTGCTTCCATAGCCTCTTGTTTTGAATCTGCTGGTCAGTAGTTTGCATTCATCTTCAAAACTGCTTTCTTCAGAACAGTTTCTACAAGCTCTGATAAACTCTCCCTTTGGTATGTTCCTGATCACGGAATTGACATGGCAACTTGTGGAGAATAAAGTGGAATTTGCCTCAGCGCTTTTCCTGAAGGTTTTAGTTTTAAGATGGTTATCTTCCACATAAATCTTCAAATCTAAGAAGTTTATTTTGTTAGTGCTGACAGTTCCTGTGAATTCTATCCCCATCGTGTTCTGATTTGCTCTCCATCTGAAATCCTCCAGGGATCCCTCCTCCCCTTTCCAATGTATCCTACAACTGCAGGAATTTTACGTTATATTGAATACCACCAGGTATTGGGAACCCAGCAGACTTTGAGTTGCGTCATCCTCATAAAGCAATGGCCTTCCAGATGCAGGCTGCCCTGAGCCTGAAACAGCACATAAACATATTGGCGGTGGGCAATGACCCAAAAAACTGGTTAATACAGGAAATCCAGGATGCCACAGTTAACAACAAATGCATAGCAGTCATTAAACTAGCTCTCACCATAGGCAGATGTAATTGCTTTCTCCATGCCCAACAACACTGGAAGGAGACAGCCCAGCGCAGTCTTAAAAGCTTGTTTTTACGGAAGGCAGAGCTGTCAATTTCTGAAGAGGCACGTCTACTGAAAGACTACTAAATATAAACGTGTAGCTCTGACCACAAAGGTGGGCAATCTGGCACAGGTGGACACCAAGACCAAAGCAAAAACAAGAGTCACCTCTGGGAGAAGCTTTGATTACAAGGGCTGGAGCAAACTGTGGAAGCCATCTTGTGAAGATGCCTCCTGTGTCAGGCCAATGGCCCCATCCTGCGCCCAGTTCCCACCCAGTCCATTGCAAGAGGCAAAGCTCCATGGGAAGATGTCAGTGCAGATTCTGGATCACTACCTAATGTCCAATAGACCCTGGTGGTTTCAAGAAATCCTCCTCCTATAATGAGGCGCAGATAGTAGAGCCCACTGGTGTGGTAGAGGTGAGACCAAGGTTGGAGAAAATATTTGCAAAGCATGGATTACCAAACTCATGAAGACAGTCACCAGACCTCCTTTTCAAGGAGGGTACGTGCAAAAGCCTAAACATCAACCATCAGTGGATCACCAATTGCTGGCTGCAAGCCACCAGGGATGCCAAATGCTTCAAGCGCACTGAGAAAACAGTTCTATCAGTCCTAGCTGCATCATGAGGATGACCTGTAGAAAGAAATATTCAGGTTCCTGCAGGAATAATGGACAATGCCTCTTTCGTCCACGGGAGTGGCTCCATACAATCTTTTCCTGTAGCAGGCTCCTTGCACCACTATACCCAATGCTCCAGGGTGGGCATCCTCAGAATATGATGCCCATTAGAGCTCCACACATGAGAAGACCACAACAAGGTGGAGAGCCAGCGAAGATGGGCCTGCAGCTCTGTACTAAGAGTAGGAGATGCAACCGTCCCAAAGAACTCCAGGCAACAAGGAACGTTCCAACTGCCTTTTGACACACAGCCTTTTTATGTGGTAGCCATGTTATGGCAAGTCAATGGCTGTTGCAAGTCATGCGAAATGCGTTGCCCTTTAATGCACTGAAGGAACACTCTGAGAGGGGGCCAATCCCTCAGAAAAGGCTGGTGATGAACAGGAGACTGCAACCAGCAGCAGGGTGCCAGAAGAGCAGACCATGCCAGAATGGGTAGTCCAGCAGTAACTGTGCCAGTACTACCGGCAGGTTGCCGCCGGACCCGTAATGATTTGCCGGCACCGGACTTACTGGAAACACTGGGGTATTATATCAAGGGAATGGGGACCACGGAAGCACTGGCACCATTATTAACGGTGCCAGTGCTTCAATGAGGGTCTGCCTACTGTGGCCGCTGTGTCCGGCAGGGCCTGTCCTGTCAGACACAGCGGCTCCGGCAGGCAGACTCATAGTTTGCCGGTCCGGAAACAACAGTGCCGGTAAGCTTATCAGCACCATTTTTTCCAGACCAGCAAACTTGTAATGAGGACCATTGTCTTTGTAAGGAAGAGGAGGAATGTGATGGCATAATAAAGAGCAACTTTGCACAGCTGGTGTTGTCACCCACCGGTCCGGGCAGTTACACGCTTTGTTCTCTTCACACATAATACATGACCGTGTAACAAAACAAAGTGCTGTGCGCCAATTCTGTGGGCCCAGCAGCCTTTCCTTTTGATGTCCCAGGCAAAGGCCTTGATCCCCTAGTGCTTGCATGACTCTGGAGGTACCAATTACCTTTGAAAACTGCTGCCTATGCCCTTCTCTGCACCTTGCCCACATGGAAGTAAACTCAGGAGTAGCACTTAAGTCCTCACAAAGCTCACATGTTCTGAAGCAATTCTGCATACTGCCATCTACTGGAGCAAAGAAGAAGCTGCTTTACAAATAACTATTGTGGCAAGCATGTGTAAATGATACGCATAGAAAACAAAATGTGCCGTAAGAATATCATGTGTAAAAAGACAAAAGATGTCCCTCATCTGGAGGGCGCTCGCAAAGAAGCAGGATGGGAAGCAGTGCAGAGTGCACCCTGCCTTCCCCAGACAGAACCCTACAGACAGGATGGCTACCAGATACCTCTGCATACCCAATATGTGGGCAATTTTCTTGGATGCAGTATAACATTAACGGTACAGCCATTTTTCCAACTAGTTAACGCCCCATGACGGCATGCATGCCGTCAATTTATTTGCAATTTGCATGCTACATAATTATTGGTAGACCTTCCACCTGTCTGCCTCACATAGTGCAGGCCTAGTTTAACCATTCCTGATTCCCTTGCATTCCTTCTAGCACTTGCGTTGCTTTAGAAATGAGAAAATAACACCAGTATTGACTGAACTACTTATGGAGCTCAATATTGGCAGATTTTACCCTCATCAAAAAACTCGTCAACTTGTGTGTATTGGGTGATGGTGATTTTAATCTGTCAACAATCTGCTTATCCAAAGCAATTAATTGATGTTTCATAATTTTGGGGAACAAGCAAATATGCAAAGCTTTTGTGACTTAAATCCAAGTGCGGACTTGCAACGGCCTCCATTTCTAAACAAATGAAGTGTCCTGAATCATCCACAAGAGGAAGGTAAGAAGTTCTTTCAGAAAAAGGATGTATAGTGCAAGGAGGCCCTCCTGTTCAGAATTCTATCACAGAGCCTCAATATATACATGTGCGCATGGAATGTTATGAGATTGCAAGTTGCCTGGAAGACCTGATAACATGTTATGATGCCAGGAGTGAAGAGCCTGGCAACCTCTAAACAAGCAGACATAAGAAATGTAGCACCTGCCACAACATGTTTACAAATACAATTACACAGTGGCAACAACATGTTTCTATCTACAGTTTGTTATGATATGCAAAAGAATACAACCATAAAACTGCCAATGTCTAACAGTCTTAAATATGTATTACATATGATCCTAATGTTTATGGAAACATGTATACACATAGAACATGCACTAATGTAAGTATGTTAGATCACATCATAAATTGTGCTGAACATTTGAAAAGTAACGTGCAAATCTACCTGCCCATTGTGCAAGCTATGCAGCAGAACCCAAAGTAGCAAGGCGAGCTGTTTAGCACTTTGCAAAATAATTCAACAAGTATTTACAAAAGGCTAATGTGGATTCTTTTTTAAAAGAAATAAGTGATCTGCAATTACTAACTTAATAAATAGCTATACTAACATAATAGATCTAACCAAATCTTAATATTGCATTTCAGTGAAATAATTCTTTGCTGCATACGCAAGTTCTTTATATTTTTCATCCTCAAAATAGCGAAAGCTGTTTTTTATGTTACCTTATTTGTGTTGCTATTCTGAATAGGTCACCAGAGTACATGTTGTATATGATAAACTATGGTGCAGCAAGAACATATACAAAATGCATCTAATAGGCAAGGATAAAGTATGCCGTTTCTATCTAAACAGTGAATGTTGGGTAATTGTCAAGTTGTCCCTATGTCACATGTGACATCTGTCATTATAGCAAGACACACGGAATGTTCCCACTTCTAAGCTCATATTTATAATCGTAGAAGGGAAACTGCAAGTTAAAACAGATAAAATGCCGCTCTCCTCGTCATGTGTGAATAACTTCCATACCTGATATTGTTATTTGAATGGTGCTAATAACTTCAGAACTATAACTCTCAGAATACAACTATAAGGGGGCTAGACGAGTGACTCAAATATGATATGGAACAACTTGAGAGGAGCTGTGTTAAATGTTGCAAAATGGCATACATTAATCCTTCATTCAATGAGTTAAACCATTTAGGTAAATTAAGATACTATCATGACCTGTTCTCTTACATTGAGAAACCGCCGTCTCTCCAGACAGTCTTGGAAGTTGCCATGGCGTTTATCACAGCATTAAGATTGAGGAAGACACTACAAGTCCCAACATTCCTGGAATGGAGGCAATCACGTGACTCCCCCGTTACGGGCCTCCCATCTTTCCCATACCGCGGCTATTTGAACTGCCTTGGTACGCTTCTCTGGCGCTCCTTAACTGGCTTTCTGCTTACACGTTAAGACACACGTATTATTCTTGTTTTCCTGGTATCCAGACTTTTGGATTGTTAAAACGGACTGCTTTTGGTCTTCCCCTTGTTCTGCTTCGTGACGCTGAATTCCCTGCCCTCAATTGCTTCCTGGCTCCCTGATCTACAGACTTCTTTCAAATGCCGCGTTTGGATTTTCCTTACCTGACAACGTTGTACTTCATAATCTTGTTCTGCCCGGAATCTCCCAAGGCAATTTGGTCCCGGCGTTCCTTCCGCGGAATACCCTTGTATTACCCGCTATTTGTTTATCTTGTTATTTCACTTTCTTTTCCTCTCACGGCATCAACAATGTTTCTCTCCACTTCTTCATTACACTTCCTACGGAGGATTTGGACGCTTTGCTGCACTGTTTTTCATCAACCAAGGGTGTGTTTCACGAACTGTTGGATTGATTTGGGACGCTCTGCTATATTCCTGATTTGCAACTATCTGGGACGCTTTGCTGTTTGCTTACATCTCATTTGGATTATTGGGACATTAATAAACGCGCCCTCGTGCCGTTTGGGTTAGTTTTGTTGGGACTGTCAAGAAATCTGGATTCTGAACACCCTTTTCTTCTATCCTGGTCTTCACTGGCAAGTAGGTTTTCCCCTGTCTCACATCACATAGCAGGTAAGAGTGGGGTTACCAAGGGAGGTGTTGTGGGGACTTGTACCATCGGAGTTTTGTTACTGAATTGTGACATTGTTTTTTCTCTTAGCTCTGTTGCTGCTCCTGACTTTTCACCCAAGCCCCTGGCCGGACAGGTATGTTATACCCTGCAAGCCGCGCTCTTCGGGGGAAGTTTTTTTTTGTCATCGTTCTACTGTTCTGCGGCTGGATAGAACTAATTACGTTCCTCATCCCAGACAGGATCACTACAGTTTCAATCCATGGAGTCGAAATATAACTGGTTATCTAATGTTGGAAAATCAATAGCAATGCTGAATTTCCTTTACAAAGAAGGCCCTTCCACAGAGCTGGCCGTGAGTTACAGTGTGAAAGAATGTGCAGTGATACAATGTTTGTGGGATGACACAGGTCTGATGAGCACAGACTATCTAATCTGAAGACCCCTTAACAGCTCTGGACCTTCCATTTGATACCAAATTTGACTCAGTTTAACAAGCAATTAATGAGTTTGCTTTTCTGTAGAAAGTCAGATGTTCTTCTAAACAAGCAAGAGGCTCTATGTCTGTTAAACAATGACTATAAAGAGGTGACTTTATAAAATTGTTCATCTAGCTGGATGTCTTGCTGGATGTCTATTAATAAAACCTACAATAGACATTTTTTGTAGGCACTTTACAGTGTAGAAAGTGATCATATGCAACAATCTACATGGGGGTTCATCAGTGTCTGGGCCCTGAGGCCAGTGAGGGCTGAGGGGGTGGGAACGGAAGGGTGCAGTAATCTGACATCTCACCTAGGCCACCAAAACTCCTTACCCCAGCTCAAGTACAACCCCAACAGCTTGCGTTGCCTCCATGTGCACTGAAGGAGGATGCTTCCAAAATCAAGGGGCAGATAGGATTTTGGATCAAATGCTGAGAAGGCACAATGAGAAGTTTGGTGGCTTTCAATTCAGGTGGTTGCCAAATTCAGGCGGATTCTCTATGTAGTGAAAGATGGGAGTTGTTCCCGGTGGAAACGGTTCAACAGATAATTTTACAGCTTATTCATATTCACATTAAAGTATAGGTTAAGGCAATCACAGTATCCATATCATTATATCTTTCAAAAAGCAATCATTTTCAATTTAATTTGAAATTCACAAGTATTTGTTAAAATTATACTTATTTACAATTTTGGATTTATAATGCAGAAGTATTTATAGTGAGACATATTAAAAGCATAAAAAAGAAAATAATCATACAGAATCTAAGTGCATCAAGAGCGTTAGGGGACATCTCATCAACAAACATAACATAATGAGAAAAATAATAATATGAAATAAACAGCAAAAGACACAACAAATGTCAAGTGTTATATATAGAGACATAAACATATGTCTTCCTTAGGTGAGAAGCATGTCACAGTGAGAAGCTCAGCTCCTTCTCAAGCCAAATCCGGATTTCAAAACAAACAGAATTATGTACATTGTCTCATTCACAAATACAGGGTCGACATAAGTATATGTTTTAATAACCGCCTTCTTCAGGACCACACATTCTTCGCGCCCTGTGTATAGTAAAATGTAACTGTATAAATGATCAAATATTATGGATCAATTTAGATGGATCAATATTTTGGATTGCCATAGAAAATGAAAAATCTTAGGGCTCACCATTCATTTCCATTGTGGTACAGTGATTAATATTTGTCAGTGGCCCGACTGATGGCAAAGTTATTATCTAACATATGGTTCTGTTCTGAAGATTCTGGAAGACATTTATCTTCCTTCAGGTTGAACAGTTAAAGAGTTTCCAACTTAATCACAAATACAGATTTAAACATCAAAAAGTTCCAGCAGTTTTTTTTTCCTTTGTAACTCCCCTTCACCGGCAACAGCTGTCACAGTCCTTTGATCAGGGAGGTGTGTCCTCTTCCTGGAGAGGGAATCTCCCCTTTAGAGATCAGTAGGCAGCCTGCCATTGTTCTTGGCTCAGCCAAAGAGGAATGTCTAATGAGTCCATTGTGCTCCTTGTGGTCAATATGCGGAAACCATTAAGGGTTCCTGTAGCAAGGGAGTGTCAATTTGGAAGTGTCAACGTTTCCCAGGCTGTCAGTGTACGGTCAGAATTAAGTATTTACTTAACTCCAATACTGGGTTGCTTTAAATTCACTTTACAGTCTTTTCATTTCACACATATAAAAATAAGCACAGTTTACAAGAGATTTGACCATTTAAAAGAATTAAGCCCTTCACAAACATGCTTTAAATAGGCGAATTTTGCCACTTCTTCAGGAAAAAGAAACACTTTAAACTGGGTTTGACATCTCATTTTCTTATGCAGCTGTCAGTCAGCGAGGCCCGGTTTTCTTTGAGCCACCTGGAGAATCTGTGATTTCAGCACACTTTTCCTTTCAATAGTTCACTGGGAAAATGACTGAATTTAGCACCAAAACAGCACTTTGAAGGTTGCAATTGATTGGGTGCTGCTATTGTGAAGGAACTTGCTTCGTTTACCCTGAAGGACTTTGCCTTTTAAACCGGCGCTGCGAGCTGCTACTGTGCTCTTGCCGGCATCTCTGCGCTGCCTGGAGGAGGCGGGGCCACATTTGCCACGTGATCTATCACGTCACCCAGGGCGCTGATAAAACGCAGAGGCTGCCGCCCGAGCGGTGTGTGCTGCTATTGTGAAGGAAATTGCTTTGTTTACCCTGAAGGACTTTGCCTTTTAAACCGGCACTGCGAGCTGCTACTATGCTCTTGCCAGCATCTCTGCGCTTCATGGAGGAGGCGGGCCACATTTGCCACGTGATCTATCACGTGACCCAGGACGCTGATAAAACGCAGAGGCTGCCGCCCGAGCGGTGTGTGCTGCTATTGTGAAGGAACTTGCTTCGTTTACCCTGAAGGACTTTGCCTTTTAAACCGGCACTGCGAGCTGCTACTGTGCTCTTGCCGGCATCTCTGCACTTTCTGGAGGAGGCGGGCCACATTTGCCACGTGATCTATCACGTGACCCAGGACGCTGATAAAACGCGGAGGCTACCACCCTTGCGGCGTTAAGCCCGTCGGAGTAAAGGGCGCTGACTGTTGTGCGGCTGTTTGGCGCTGTAAGAGTCTGAGGCGTCCTGGGCTATCATCTGCTTCACTTCAGCCCAGTCCCTCTCGGCATCTTGCCCAAGCCACGTTAATCATGCGTGTCACTACGAAAGTGAAAGCAAACATTATCGTTATAAAAACACAGGCTCAACGGAAGCTGGGTAATGACACTTTAAGCCCGGCCGTGGAATCCTCTTCGCCGATAGCTGAGTCTCCCACACTGGTCGCTTCAAGACCTGGATCTGTGTCACCGTCGGCACCAGTGTCTCCCTGTCAGTCGATTGGACTGCAGACTGCCGAGAGAAGACACCAAGTAAGTGTTTTCATCCCCAACACCCCTAATGTGCCTACCTAGGTCAATCCTCTCCATGCATCACATGTCTTGTTTACAATGGGGGAAGTAACTTCAAGTGACGAAACACTAACCATGAATTCCAAAAGTAGTAGTGTCGACTCTAACATTTTGTCTGATCAACTGTTACAACACAAACCTCGCTGTGAAACGAGTGTTATCGCGGTTACGACCAATGAAACGCATATACCCAACTGAAAACAACTTGATGCGGACAACGGCCCAAGCTCTTGCACTGTGCGAGCGATGCCCTTGGTAACACTGGACAATGTGGAATTTGTAGAAACCGCGGAGAGTGAGGATTCTTTGACAAATTGCGACGACACTGACACAGGACTTTTGGCCACTATTCCACACCAACACATTCATTACACGGGGGAACGTAAGGGCCCAAGTACTGGGTCCCCGCAACCTACATTTTACAGTGCATATGAAAAACTGATGTTGTCGCCCTTGAATTCCTGTGGACTGACTCATGATACCGTTAACGATATAATGTATTCATGATACCTCAGGCGGGCACAAACTCAGGCTGTGACCCAACTAAAGATGTGCTTCTCAATCACTCATTACTTACTACATCCCTTAGGAGTGAGTTTAAGAGCGTCGAATCCAAACAAGATGGAAATCGTAGAAACTCCTTGGACGTCGTTAATACATTATTAATCTCACTAGGGTGAATAAAGACAGATGCCACAAACTGACGTCAAGTGAAAGGTCTAACAGGTCTGAGGTCTCTGCTAAGCTCCCTGTAACTCAGAGTCCAACTCCGAGTCCATCGGCTTTAGTGAAAGACAATAAATTGCAGACACCTCATGCAAACGGCCTATCTAAAAAAAGAAGAGCTGACTCAAGTATGTCACCCTACCTGCAATGCTCACAAACGAAAAAACCCAAAATGGGTGCTGTTCTATTTGAAAGTTCGCAAAATTACCCACTAAACAAGCAACTCTTGGGTAAGGAAAGGCTAACTGCCAATCATGAGCAAGCTGTCTCCTCATCTGACTCATCATCCTCTGACTCCTCTATAATGGAGCGACCTTTCCCGAAAATCAGACTTCTTCCATTTAATAGAAAGCGTTGTGCACGAGTGGAAGCGGATGAAGTTGCTAATGTGGAACAAGATATCCCAATGAGAGACCTTCAAGCCATTATAATATCGTTAATGACTCTAACAACTGCTCCATTTCTTAAAATGTATGAACATCTTAACGACAACATAAAAGAACTTGTAAATTTAGTATCGACGATGAACACTAAGCTTTTGACCATCGAAAATACAACCAATGCACATAAAGACTCTCTGGTCCGAATGCAAAAAAAGACTGAGCTGGCTATGGCATCATCAATGGAGATCGCCAAAAATGCAAACATGGACAAGAAACTTTTAGCCGAAGTGGCGAAACAAGCACTGAACTTATTCCAACAAAAGTCTGAAACACTTTATGAATGGGGAAATAAGCGTGAAATATACATTGAGGAAAATACATGTACTAACGCAACTCCTATTCGCAATCTTAGAGGCCATTGCCCCATTATAACTGCTTTGCCCGTGGCGAATGAAGTTGCAACTAAACTATTTCCCACAACAGACCTAACACTTGAGAGTCCAACTTCAAACACTACTCGAGGGAACGAGGTCATAACGGATCCAACAGCTTCAATTCTAGAGTGAGTCACCCCGTCACACGAGTCTTCTCCCCCTGCTATTCCTGAAGGTGAGGTAAGTGCTCTAAAGATGGCTGGAGCATTCTCATTGCCTGAAAAAGAAAAAATCGAAAGTTACGCTATTCCACGATATTCTTTTGGCGAGTCAATCTTCAAGTAATTTGGCCCTTCTAGACCCTCAAACAGCGTCTTCCTCTGACCTGCTTCCTCAACCTTCCCTGGTTGGCAATGACTCTGTATAGACAAACAAAGATGCCGACGTCAATTCCCCTGATCTTTTTGACATATTTAAAACTTCTAAGAACATCACTAAAACCAGTGGGACCTCAAAAAACCCCAGAGACACTTGTGCAAAAAAAATCAAAAAACCAACGCCTGAAGAAAACAAAACGTGGAAACAACTCACGGAAATTCTTAAGAAACATCAAAACTGTTAACGTCACAGTTAACAGCACAGTCATGAAAGAGACACAGGGAGTACTTAAAGTCCCTACTAACGAAGCTGCAACTGTGCTTGACCAAGTTGTTGAGCCAATAAACGATTCTTGTAATATCTCAGAGGAGCTAATGAACATGTCAACCTACAACGACAACGACGGGATGGAGCCGTGTCAGACTGAGGGAATCAAAGAAGTGGCCGGCCCATCTAATAACGACCAAATGATTGGCAACGCTGACGGGGCGTTGAACGGTTCCTGAATGCCACAACTGTCTGCCCTACCACAATTAAAGGCCAAAGCATCTCCTGTGCCTGCTCTGCCCTGTAAAGCGACGGCGTACGGCATAATATTGCCCCCACAACACAGTAAAGAAGTAAGACGGTGTGAAGTGATTCAGCAAATCACAACATCGCAGGATCTCCTTGACAAATCTGAGTCCATGTTTATGACACTCGACGAAAAACGTCGTAAAATAGTAGCAAAAACCAACAAAATAGATGATAATTTGAGAGCAACTGAATCACAAACAACTTTCGACAGCTGTTGTAAGTCGGAGTCAGTATGGTCTAATACATTCCACAACCAAAAAGACCAAAAAACGGCTTGCACACTTGACATACAACCAGAGTCGAGCATCGATCCTATAATTGAACTGAGACGAACTGGGAGAGACAGCTCTAAAAATACTCCTCCAATCCCAAAAGACCCAAAGAAGCGAGGTAACACACTGAACACACCATTGGCTCATCAAATACTTCTAGAACGCATAGAGTCACCAGACGATTTAATTTTAAATCGCCACAACGTATTGAAGTTGTGTCATCTGGTTCCGAGCCTCAGAGCTTATGAATCTGGTGATTTGAAAATTGTGGAATTTTTCAGTGAATCTAAAAACGACACAGTAATACTACACCTGCAGTCCCAACTTATAGCTGACGCACTGCTAGAAGCAGGCCCTTTGTTAATGTCATTGGGCTTTGACATCTCCACAGTACCGATGAGACCTGCATCCAGAGAAACGGACAAAGTATTTTGCAGAACACCCAATAGTAGAGCGCATCACCTGGATGTGTCTGCAGTTAATCGAACTGCCTTGGTGACACGCCCAGTGACTGCCTCACAAACTGCACTTTCAGACTCTGAGAACTTGCTTAAAACGTCACAGAATGGCTGCATAAGGATAACTATCCAAGGAATGAACAGCGCCACCCACAATGCAGACAATTTACAGGAACTTGCTTCTCAGACGGCTAATGAAAACGACTGGTCTTGGGTTGCTGGTACACTGAACACTGATCAATCTAAGTAACGCCAGGCCCTAATCCATTGCCCAAATTACACCTTGGGATCTTGGAACACTAGGGGCTTTATGCATTTGTTCAATACTAGCTGGGCTGTTGATCTGGATCTCATTTGCCTGCAAGAAACGTGGCTAAACGAAACTCCACATTTTTGAAGGCTTTGAAATAGCACACAACCCAGCTATTAAACAGAACAAGGGGAGACCTATGGCTGGGCTTTTGGTGGCAGCAAAGACAGATTCTGGCCTTAGGATTGAAAACTGTTCTAACCTTTCTCCATTTATTCAGATGTGACGATCAGTTGTACTGAGTCACTACAGGCACAGGTTCCGAAACTCTACATCATCAATCTCTATTGGAATCATTATGCTGAAGGTGCCAAATTCTTTATCGACCAAGTGACAACTGTGATTGATGACTTAATGGAAACGGGCAAATCTAATGACTTGATCATTTGCAGTGATCTCAATATTGACTGTGTCACTCACCTGAACTTAATCCCCGGGAAAATCCCCGGGAAAAAGAAATTGTCCAATCAAGAATAACTTTTGACTAATCAATGGTGTACAGAAATGGAATTTCGGGGACTAACAATGCTCAACGGCCAAACACCGGGTGACATTCCGGCTGCACAAACGTGGAGAAGAGGTGACCAAAGTTCAATTCTTGACTACATATTTGTAGGTGGAAGCATCCATATGAGATCCAACACTCTTGAAGTCATAAAAATGACTCATAGTGACCATGACATGGTGACCCTGAAATTCAACTCCTCTACTTATCACAAACAAGAGCGATGGGCCCACGTTGTGAGAACGTGAGGGGGCAGAATTCGCCTAAATCTTGATAACAAGGACGTAATTCTTATCTCAGCCAAATTTCAACTGAACTCCGAATCTTTGGAGTATGATCACCTCTTGTCCCAATATGTCGAAAGGAAAAATAACTTAAGACATGCTGAGTTTACACCCAAACACAAATATGATTTAGAAATCTCCAAACAGAAAAGAACCTTGCGACAGCTTCTGAGAAAGGTGCCAAAAATCTCTACTTTAAACAATTGCGAAAAAAGAAGAAAGCTCAAACAAGCCTATAAGAACTGGCTTAAGTCGCACAAAGCCATCATGTTACAAAATGACGCTGAGTTCATGATGCCTAAAATGGCGAGTCGCAACTCAGCAGATTACTGGAGACTAATAAATAACACTCTTGCGCCACAACACGCTCTGCAGGCAAACCTGGTACTAGAGGCGGAGTGGATATCGTTCTATTCTGACCTCTTCCGTAAAGATGCACTAATTGAAGAATGGGAAGCCCCCCTTCTAACGCATTGGGAGATCGCATTTGATAAAGAAAATATTTTGCAAATTATTAAGAATGTGCATGATTCTAGAGCACCTGGCCCTGACGGTCTTACAAATTTTTCCATTAGACGCCACCCTGAAGAGTGGTCAGACTTTTGTACAACACTGTTCAACAGAGTTGTCGAATCCTGCAAAACTCCAAAATCTTGGAAATCTGCTGTAATCGTGCCTATATTCAAAAAAGGAGACAGACGAAACACTAAGAACTATACACCCATTGCACTGTTGGACGTGTTAGGGAAAGTGTATGCCACCCTTTTGCAACATCAACTTCAGAAGTGGTCTACTGAATGCAACCGGGTTGATCCAAGACAAACTGGCTTCGTCAAAGGGGTGGGCTGTGGTGTCAACCTCCTGTTGTTGAATCTTCTAAAGATGGAAGCGCATCGATCGAACTCAAAGGTCTATCTAGCTCTAATAGACCTATCACAAGCGTTCGACAGCATAAATAGAGATCTGCTTTGGAGAAAGCTGAGTACATGGAACTGTCCTCCTAGCTTATTGGCAGCCATTCGTAAATTACACACAAATACTTCAATCAGAGTCAGATTAGATCTTAAGGGAAATTTATCAGCACCAATTGAAACGTTCAGGGGAGTGAAACAAGGGTGCCTCCTAGCAGCCAGCATTTTCAACTTGTTTATGTCTGACATCAAAGAGATCTTTACGGAGTTGAATACGTTCCCCCCTAAAATAGATGGCACTCACATTGACTATCTTGTTTACGCGGATGATCTCATCCTTTTGGAGTCGACACCCATAGGCCTTCAATGCAAACTTTGCGCTGTGGAAAAATATCTAACGTTGAATGGCCTTATCATCAACAAGCGGAAATGTGAAATCCTGATATTTGAAAAATTAACAGGAAACAGCGGAAAGAAAAACTTCAATTGGCACCTTGATAAGGAGCGGATCAGGATTGTAAAGAACACCACTTATCTAGGGTTGAGAATTAGTGCTAATAGAAATGACGCACCATGGGTGGAGCTCACAAAAAGCAAATGCCGACAGCTGGCATGTCAGGCGTCATTGATTAACAATAAATTTGGCAAATTCTCCCTAAAACCGACTGTGATTTTCTTCGAGCAAAAAGTGGTACCAGCCTTGATATATGGTGGTGAAAACGTTTGTGACTGCGGGTACGACGTATGGAACTTACTAGAGAACATCTTCTGGTCGAAAGTTCTACACCTGCCTAGAGGAATTGCAACGGCCTGCATAAGATACGAACTTGGATACATCTCAATCCAAGCCAGAGTCGCTTGGAACCTCCTAACTTTATTTAGGAAAACAGTGCAAATGAATCCACCACAGCAAATTGAAATACTTCACAGCTCAGAGACTGAAAAGACTCAGCTAATTTTGTACCAATGGAATGCGCTGTGCTTAGAAGTGTTGGACACATATGACATTCCAGTGCAAACTCTGATTGAAAACCCAGATTTGGCGAAATTGAAGATGTGGAGAATCGACTGGATTAATACATGCAAATTGAGATCTGATTCACGGACGATGAGAGACGCTCCCGGAGAAGCAAGAGCTTATGGCCAGTTACCGGAATATCTAGCGCGCTTCCCGGATCAACGCTCAAGAACATTATACATGCAGTTTAGGCTTAATGCGTTGCCTACTAAGGAGCGTGTAAACATTTGGTCCCAGTCCGATGATTCGGACCTATCGTGTCGATTTTGTGGTGCCAAAAATGAAACCCTTAAACACTTGACAATGTCATGTCCTGGACTGGAGCAGCAAAGAAACACCATTTTTGGGCCAGTCACAAACAAATTCCAGTTCCTTGCTAAAGAGGACTGGTGGAGAGCGCTGTTTGATGGCTCCAACAGATCGGTTTTATGCGCACTGACCACCTTCTTGTGTATTTTAAAAGAGACTTTAGACGCTAAGCCTGTGACTAACCTATACTGACACCATTATCTACACTTTTACGACGAAGGCTGTGAACCAGACGATGAACTGGGAAAAGAGGCGGCGGACTCTTAAACAGTTTTTCTTCTGTATGCTGTTTTCTTTCTCTTTCTTCTTTTTTAAAGGTTTGTAAAAACTGAATAAAAAAAATAATAATAATAATTGATTGGGAAAACTATATTTTAAAGGCATTTTCACATTCTCCTGCAGGGAGTTCTGTTTTGACATCAACTTTGCCTGTGTGTGGCAGGGTGTGCAGCTTTTTGTGATTTATAAACCATGCACAGTTTTGCAGATTTGGTGCGCACAGGGGTTAGCGCCTCCATTTTTGGCAGTTTTTTCCCCCATTGGCAAAGGGGTGCAGTGGTCGCATCGGCATGGGTTGAAATATCCCACACACCCCCCCCCACGACTTCAGCATGACTTCCAGTCGTGGGGGAGTCAGGTACATGGGATTCTTTTTCCTTACGGTCTATGTGAAGAACTCCGGTCGCTTCTCCCGTCAATGATGGGTGCAACACGCTCTCCTCGATGGTTCTGGTTGGAAGTGTGGAGCGACACTCCGGATCTCTTGGGTTTTTTCCTCCCAGTCCCGAAGGAGGTCATCCTTGGTGATTAGGTGGATTTAGTTCCAGTACTAGAAAACAGAACATAGCACGGTTATGAAAATGTTCCCCACTACTGTTCCCCGGCGGACTTCAGCAGTGGGGCAGATGCACGCCTTTAATAGCAGTTGACAATATTCCCCGCATATATTCAATGATAGTCTTAACACTTTTCTCGCACGTAATTAATATATACAAACCTGGAATGTTCCCACTCTTATGCTCTATCTTTGAGTATCTACCTTGTTACTGCATTTCTCAGATTGCGTGGTACTATTTTTGACCATCGCCCCCCTCTTCGGGATTGAATGGATACTGGATTCTTGGTTTTGGTGCCCACCTGTGTTTATGAGACATTGGACTGTCTCTGGATTGCCTTCTGGATATCGCGTGGATCAGTTCCCTGTAGGGAACATCTGAGCTACTTGTGACTCATTTCATCAGGCATTGGGCTTCTGGATCATCAGTCATCAGACGCGTCCAAGTGGCGTTGGACGTCTCTATCATCAGTGACCCAGACGAGTATGCTGTCGTTGGGGCAAGTTGGACTTGGATACCTTTTGGGACCTTTATATGGACACCCTCCAGAAATCGTGTCCACGGCATTGAACAGTCATCTACAGCAGTCGTTAAGGAGTTTCTGCTAAACCACCCTGTTGGAATCTTGTGGGCTTACTGCACCTCAGAAATCTGCAAAACCTCTGGGGTTCAACCTTCTCTCCTGGGTATTCCCTTAGTATGTGACAGTTTGTAGAGACTACGGCCCTTAACCCAACTGGGCCGCTTGTCACACCGCTTCCTACTCAGCCGAAGACACGCCTCTCCGCTTCTACCACTATCAGCGCTTCCCGGCACACACGCTCAGATTCCTGCACAGCATTTCCCACTCACGTTCCACACGGCAGGGCACGGCGTGGCATGTTTGGCGGTACAGGCATTTATCGCCCTTCACTGCGGTGGCAAACCAAGTGGAGACTTTTGCAATCCAGGAACTCGTATCTTCCGCGGAGATCAGTGCTGCCCGGCGCGTCACGGACTATGTGACCCTGGTTCCTAGCAACGCGGCAACGCTTTCGGTTCGCTTCCACGTGACGTTGTCACGTGTGTCCTTTCCAGGGATAAAAAGAGTTCGGAAACCGAAGGCGTTGCTTCACAGCTGTTTCAATCAGGATCACGTGACGCACTCTCTTCGTTCTACAGACCTGTTTTCATTGTCGACCTACGCCTGCTCCACGGATTGTCTCTGCTTAGCCCTTCTCTGACTCTGGAACTTTGGATTGCCTATCATCGACCTACGCCTGCTCCACGGATTGTCTCTGCTTAGCCCTTCTCTGACTCTGGAACTTTGGAACTTTGGATTGCCTATCATCGACCTACGCCTGCTCCACGGATTGCCTCTGCTTAGCCCTTCTCTGACTCTGGAACTTTGGAACATTTGATCATCAAGTTTCTGACCTCGGATTTCCACGTGTTTCCAGTTGGACCTCGGTCCTACAATAGGTGGTTACCTGCTATACCATACAGCCTTGTCCCGCCACAGCCTGGAGGTTCACACCTCTTTCAAGTCCTCACAGGTATTTTAGTATCTGCTATTTACATACAAGTAATTGTGTCTTGCTTTCATACTTACATAACCATTGTACCTTGCCTTACAGCGCTCAAGGGATTCTTCCGGCTGTCCCGCGTCCTGGTTTGGGGACTTCCACCTGTGGCCTTAATAAACACGCTGACAGTATTTTAGGTGTTGTCAGGGTGTTTCTTGGGGACAGAGGGGTAGTTCATACTCTACACGACCAACGAACTTCGTAACAGACTGTGAAGCCTTTTTGGTCGTCCGGAGTATGAATCCCTCCGCCGGGGATCCAGTGACCGCCTTATTGCAGGCAGTGGCGGCCCTTAGGACCGACATGGTTACTGCCACGACGGCCATACATCACCGCCTAGACGCCTTACAGAGCACGCGTTTCCCATTACCCGCAGACGCCGATTTCGGGGACCCAGTTCCCCCAGTCCAGCCAACACCTGTCACGGCCCCTGCACCCACTCCTGTATGGTTTCCTACACCTGTCCCTCTTGCTGCACCAGAACGCTACCAGGGGGATCCCCGGAAATATCGTACATTTGTTAATCAATGCAAATTACATTTTTTGTGCCGGCCCTTAGCGTTTCCTGATTCTGTTACAAAAGCCGCGTTTCTTCTGTCCCATTTGTCTGGGGTTGCGGCCACTTGGGCAAATCCAATGATGGAAAGCGATCATCCCGCTCTGTATGATTTCGATCTTCTTGTATCAGAAATGGCCAAAGTCTTTGATACGCGCTATAAGGCCCAATCAAGGGATCTCGAACTCCTGGATCTTACACAAGGTAAACAATCATTGATAGAATACATTACTAAGTATAATCAACTCGCTGCTGAAACATCCTGGCCAGAGGAGAAGAAAGCAATCGTATTCTATCGCGGCCTATGTAACACCATGAAGGATGCCCTTTCAGTGGTTCCTGCCCTTCCCTCGGTATTTTCGGATCTGGTGGATCTCGCTTTACAGGTTGACGCAAGGAGATCCGAGAGAAGGGCCGAAACTACGTTCTCTAGTCAATCTGGGCCTTCCGTTCTTACCACCCCTGCTGAACCCATGCAAGTAGGCGGTATCCGTAGTCCGATAACATCATCCGAACGAGAACGGCGAAGAAACAATAACGCCTGTTTTTATTGCGGGTTAAACGGACACTTTGTAAGGGAATGCCCCCGACACCCCAAGAACAAAACTTCGGGTTTTCAGAAGGCTCGCCCATGATACAGGGGGTACCGGCGAGCCTGTCTATGACCCCCTCTGAACCCATCTTCGGGCCTATCAGACCAGTGGTACTTCATGCTCTACTAAAACCCACTAGGGAGATCGCTCACACAGTTCATATTGTAGTAGATTCTGGGGCCACTGGTTGTTTCATCGATATTCCCTTGGCCCATCGTCTCAATCTGCCCCTGGTCAGGAAAAGGCATCCAGAACCGGTAAACGCCGTGGACGGCACTTCCCTGTCCTCCGGCCCAATCAGGTTCCAGACTGCGCCAATGGAAGTAGTGATACAAAACATCCATAGAGAAACCATGTCGTTTGACCTCATCGATACACCACAGTTCGGCATCATAATGGGAATTCCCTGGTTAAGGCAACACAACCCATTGATCAACTGGGGAAACGGACAAGTCACGTTTGAATCCGAGGTGTGTCAACGGTTTTGTCTCATCGAAGCTGATCCGCTGTCCACTCCTGCCACGATCCTTGGTGCCATGGCTGCCACTCATATCGACGACATCGTTCCTAATCCTTCGTCGTCGCACACGGTGGGGGCCGTTACAGCTAACATACCCGCTGCCTATCATGATTTCCATATGGTATTTGACAAAGTCACCGCTGAGGGTTTACCCCCGCATAGACCATATGATTGTCCGATTGATCTGGTTCCGGAGGCTCCCATTCCCAGAGGTAGGGTTTATTCATTGTCAGAGTCAGAGGAGCAAGCTCTTAAAGAATACATACAACAGGCTTTGCAGTTGGGTCACATACGGCCCTCTTGTTCTCCAGCTGCCAGTCCAATCTTCTTTGTGCCAAAGAAGGAGGGCGATCTACGTCCATGTGTGGATTACAGACGGTTGAATTCCATCACCATAAAAAACAGGTACCCGCTTCCGCTCATTTCCACGCTGTTGGACAGGTTGACTAAGGCTTCTATCTTCACTAAGTTGGACCTAAGAGGGGCGTACAACCTGATTCGTATCCGGCTTGGGGACGAGTGGAAGACAGCGTTCTGCTCCCGACAGGGACTATTCGAATATACAGTAATGCCCTTTGGGCTTTGTAATGCTCCTGCGACGTTCCAACGATTCATCAACGACGTATTCTCGGACATCCTGGATACGTTCGTGGTGGTATATCTGGATGATATTCTGATCTACTCATCCTCCCTGGAGGAACATGTCGGGCATGTCAGAGAAGTACTCTCTCGCCTCAAGGCAAACGCCTTGTTTGCTAAACCGGAAAAGTGTCTATTCCACTCAAGGGAAGTGGAGTTTCTGGGTTTTCACATCTCCCCTGGAGGCTTGTCCATGAATCAGTCTAAAGTTCGTGCTGTCACTGAATGGCCAACTCCTGTCACCGTCAAACAACTCCAGTCCTTTCTCGGCTTTGCTAATTTTTACCGGCGATTCATCGCCGGTTTCTCTTCTATCGTTTCTCCTCTGACCACTTTGACTAGTCCTCTTGTCCCATTCTCTTGGACCCCTACACATCAGAAGGCCTTCGAAGCACTCAAGGCCAGGTTCGTCTCTGCCCCGGTATTGCAACACCCCGATCCCGACCTTCCTTATGTTCTGGAAGCAGACGCCTCCTCGTTTGCCCTAGGAGCAGTACTGTCCCAGCCTTGCCCAACCACGGGTTGTTTGCATCCAGTGGCCTATCACTCACGCAAGTTCTCGGCAGCCGAATCACACTATACTGTAACCGAGAAAGAGTTATTGGCCATCAAGGACGCTCTGCAAACGTGGAGACATCATCTAATGGGGGCAAAACACCAGACGGTGGTATATACAGACCACAAAAATTTACAAGACTTAGCCTCCCTAAAATGTGCAAACAGCAGGCAGGTGCGTTGGCATTTGTTTTTTGCCGCCTTTGATTTTGTAGTCAAACACAGACCAGGTCGCATCCATGGTAAGGCTGATGCGTTATCCCGTTCTCCTGGCGGGGAGTCGTTACCTCCGTTCCCTGACACACTACTGGGAAAAGGCCATGTTATCTGTATATGTACGCCGTCTCCCACCATGCTTACCGACATCAAACAATGGGTTTCCCAAAATCCCCATGCACTCACCGAATGGGACGTTGTCCTTCACGAAGGGTTACCTTTCATCCAGGGCAAATTGTTCCTCCCTACATGCGACGTACGCAACCAAGCACTCGCTTGGTCACATGATGCGGCAATAAACGGCCATCCAGGGCAACAACGCACATTAGACTTGTTACAATGCTGGTGCTGGTGGCCCTCCATGAGAAAAGACATTGAACATTACGTCAACACGTGCTCCATATGTGCCCAATGCAAAACACGCAGGGGACGGCCTTTAGGGCTACTCTTACCGTTGCCGGTACCTCCCAGGCCTTGGCATACCATCTCTATGGATCTCATCACTGACCTGCCCCGCAGACAAGGCTACGATACAATATGGGTTATCATCGATTCGTATACAAAAATGGCCCGCTTTATTCCCTGCACAGGTATTCCGTCTGCCCCAACCCTGGCTCGCTTGTTCTTTAGAGCTGTCTTCTGTCTCTTTGGCTTGCCACAGGTCATCATCTCTGATCGTGGATCACAGTTCACGTCCTGTTTCTGGCGCTCTCTCACTAAACTCCTGGGTATAGATGCCCGCTTCTCTTCGGCCTATCACCCTGAAAGCGACGGGCAGACCGAGAGGGTGAATCAGGCTCTAGAGCAGTACTTGCGGTGCCTGTCCCTTCAGTTCCAAGACTCCTGGTCCAAATTATTGTATATCGCTGAATTCGCGTACAACAACTCCCGCCATTCCGCCACTGGTTTCTCCCCCTTTTATGCTCTGTATGGGCAGCATCCTCGCACCCTGCCGCTACCTGACTTCCCCTCTGCCACTCCTGCTGCTAATGCCTGTGTGCGCGATCTTGCAGCTGTGCATGCTCAGACATTGGTTCATCTCCGTGAAGCTCAAGCGGTGATGAAGGCCAAGGCTGACCGTAAGCGGGCGAAAGCTCCGGAATATCAGGTGGGCGATCGGGTATGGCTATCGACCAGACATTTGCGGATCCCTGGTTGCCGCAAACTGTTGCCCCGTTTTGTGGGCCCTTACCGGATTACCAGAATCTTGAATCCCGTGGCTCTCAAGCTCTCTGTTCCCCTTTCCTGGCGGATCCACCCGGTGTTCCATACCTCTCTCCTCAAACCGTACCTTGCTCCCACTCGTGTCCTTGTCCCGCCTGCCCCGGTCTCTGTCTCTTCCCAGGATGTATTTGAGGTTAGTGCTATCCTTGGTTCCCGTTACCATCGGGGTCGCCTTCAATATCTGGTGGACTGGCTGGGCTATGGTCCCGAGGATCGCTCCTGGGTTCCCTCTCGGGATGTCCGGGCCCCGCTTTTGGTGTCGCGGTTTCATAAGGACAATCCTGCTAGCCCACGTGGTCGTGGGCCCTTGAGGGGGGATTCTGTCACACCGCTTCCTACTCAGCCGAAGACACGCCTCTCCGCTTCTACCACTATCAGCGCTTCCCGGCACACACGCTCAGATTCCTGCACAGCATTTCCCACTCACGTTCCACACGGCAGGGCACGGCGTGGCATGTTTGGCGGTACAGGCATTTATCGCCCTTCACTGCGGTGGCAAACCAAGTGGAGACTTTTGCAATCCAGGAACTCGTATCTTCCGCGGAGATCAGTGCTGCCCGGCGCGTCACGGACTATGTGACCCTGGTTCCTAGCAACGCGGCAACGCTTTCGGTTCGCTTCCACGTGACGTTGTCACGTGTGTCCTTTCCAGGGATAAAAAGAGTTCGGAAACCGAAGGCGTTGCTTCACAGCTGTTTCAATCAGGATCACGTGACGCACTCTCTTCGTTCTACAGACCTGTTTTCATTGTCGACCTACGCCTGCTCCACGGATTGTCTCTGCTTAGCCCTTCTCTGACTCTGGAACTTTGGAACTTTGGATTGCCTATCATCGACCTACGCCTGCTCCACGGATTGCCTCTGCTTAGCCCTTCTCTGACTCTGGAACTTTGGAACATTTGATCATCAAGTTTCTGACCTCGGATTTCCACGTGTTTCCAGTTGGACCTCGGTCCTACAATAGGTGGTTACCTGCTATACCATACAGCCTTGTCCCGCCACAGCCTGGAGGTTCACACCTCTTTCAAGTCCTCACAGGTATTTTAGTATCTGCTATTTACATACAAGTAATTGTGTCTTGCTTTCATACTTACATAACCATTGTACCTTGCCTTACAGCGCTCAAGGGATTCTTCCGGCTGTCCCGCGTCCTGGTTTGGGGACTTCCACCTGTGGCCTTAATAAACACGCTGACAGTATTTTAGGTGTTGTCAGGGTGTTTCTTGGGGACAGAGGGGTAGTTCATACTCTACACGACCAACGAACTTCGTAACACCGCTGAACATGGATGCTGCCGCTGAACAACTTGCACCCCTTACACACGCCATCACTGATCTTCGAACACAGATGGCAACATCTCATGAGAAAGTGAAGAGACAGATTAATGCCCTCAAAGCATAGGTTAACTCGCTTCCTGAAAATCCTATTCGTGACATAGCCTATCCCCTGGGTACAGCTGTCACTCCTGCTCTTGGGCCTCTGACTCCAGTTCCACCTGCCCCTCACAGCCTCCAATTCATAGTTGCAGTCCATATTTGTCTTGTCGCTTTTAGGTAGAGTGGCTACTTCCTCAGCCAACCCGTTATTAGACTGAAAGACCCTCTCTGGTATGATTTAGATGTTCCAACTTCTGAATTGTGTCAAGTGTCTGACACTCGTTATGAATCCCTAGTCTCAAATCAAGATCTACCGGAAATGAAACAAGGGTCAAAGGATTTGTTAACCTATGTGGCAATGTTAAACCCTCTAGCTGACGAAACCAATTGGACCACTGAAAAAAGTGCATCCATGTTTTATCTGGATCTAAAGGATGAGCTGAAAGAAACCCTCTCTCTTGTATCTGCAGGGCCCAACAGCTTCCTGGAGCTCCTTGACTTAGTGCTTCAAGTAGATGAATGCCTGATGGAGAGGAAACTGTCACGCAATCTGCTGTCACACGCTATGCACACCCTGCACTCACCACCACTAACACCCTTAGGGTTCCCTTAGCCCGACCATGTCCCTCGATCTCTCCTCATTCCCCTCATCAGGTTCGGGACTCGCGTTTACAGCTGGTTGTCCCTCAAGGACGTCCGCGGCATGCCACCGGCATTGCGCGATCCCGATTGTGCCCGTTTTCCCGTTGGCAGTTGCCTTGGTGCTTGAGAGATGGAAGAATCAGACGAATGCTTCCGCGTCACGGGACCGCCGGCTTCCACTCACGTGATCCGGGATCCCGTTCACGTGAGGCGGTTCCGCGTCACATGTCCAGGAAGCGGTGAGTACTAAAGTACTGACTTCCCGTACGATCACCGCTTCACAGCTGTTCTTTGAATCTCGGTTTGGCGCCACAAACCTGTTTATGCTCTTCTGGAAAACTCGATCCTGGAACTGTTTTCACTGAATTTTTTGGATTGCCCTTATTGGTTTTTGGTACTTTGACGTTTCCACTGGTAACTGACCTCAGATTGCTTACGGACTTCTTCGGATACACCTCTTGTTTTGGCATCTAGTTATCCTGACCTTCTAGGAACTATTCCACAGATACCTGGCTCTTGGATTCTCTTCAGGTGGGCCTTTTCACCACAACACCTCAGTGGGCTTTTCCATTGTCATCTGGAGCTGCTGCCCACGTGAGTCCCGGAACCTCCCGATCCCAACCCTAAAGGGTTAGCAGTGTCCTTTCTGCCCTTCCCTGGTAAGCCATTTTTGCTTCTTCCATAATAGTGGTGACTGTTATTGCCTGGTACTTATTGCTGTTTCCTTTGCAGCGGTTTCGCGGTCTGTAGGAGTTCTGTGGTTCCCGAGTTCAACATCTCCCACCTGTGGCCTCAAGGGCTGCGCAGAGAGTGGCTTTGTTTTCTTTCTGTGCGGCACTTGGGGACGGAGGTCTCTCATATCTTCACGACACTCAAGTCACGACAGAAACACAAACAACGAAAACTAGAGGTTCGATCAACCCATCGATCTGAAAAATAACTGTTACCTGCGTCATCTCACAACCTTCCCTGAGCCAATGCAGATCAGCGGGGTGTGCCCTTCTCTCACCAAGGACAGGAAAAACAGAATTACCTCTGTCTCTATTGCGAGAAAGATCGGCATTATGCCTGACAGTGCCCGTGTAAGCTAGTCGGGGTGTCGGGAAACACCAAGAATCATCCCTAGAGGGGAAAATAGGTCTGATTCTACTTCCTCAAGGATTTTCATTCTTTGGCCAACACCTTACAACCAATGGTTCCTCAGATCACTATCCCAGTGTAATTGCATGTTCTGGGGATTGACTGCTGGCTGTCAATATCATGTTTGATTCGGAGTAACTGGCAGCTTTATGGACTCAGCCCTAGCCAGGAGGTGGCAAATACCTTTTGAACAAAATCAATGTCACAGTTACACGGCACATTCCAACCAGGGACTCCTTCCCCCCGACAATGAATGTGGCGTACAATAAAGCGTTTTTTATTTTTAATAAACCGTCTCGCACCCAACCTCCAAAAACACCCCGTGTCATAATGGACCAGGAATCAGGCCGGTGTGTATCAAGAAAATATTTATTAATTTATTATTTAATAAAAAAGGAAAATCAAACAATTTTACAGCCACCTATGTGGTGCTAACACAAATGCACTAATCTCTACAAAACAATTAGGTTAAGATATCCTGTTACAATCCACACAATATTTAATGGCAACACCAAAACATAACTATTTTATAAAGAGATAACACCAATGGTTTAGCACTCCCCCATGTAACACTCACCCTCAAACATTAGCTAACTTGATTCCTTTGAATGGAAGGCAGTGGCAAGGAGTAGGAATAGAGAGAGAAAATCGGATTTGGGGTAAAGCCCATCACCCCAAGATGGGAAGCCAGCAAAGAAAGTGAAAACCTGTTTTTGGAGCAAAATGGCAGAATGGGATTTTGATTATTAATCACAACTGCTAGATGACAGAATGCCAGGACATTCATATTGCTCACACTTGAGGAGATAGGGAAGCTTAGATAATACTAATCAGCACACCAGGGCAAAGTAAGAATGAAATGGAAAAATCGGTTTTGGGAGCAATCAAATGCAAAAGGGGAAATACAGTGGCAAATGGAAATTTGTTTTACACTGGATTTACAATGACAGGCAGCTCAGGGAAGGGGTTTTGCTTATAATACGAAAATCAGGTTTCAATGACAAGGACAGAGGCGCATAACAGATAGACTTGTAGGCAAAAGGGATTGCTCTCAATGGGACTATGATTTGGGGTTTTAATAGGATTTTGTGGGGTAATCCACACAATAGACAGACAAACTCGGTTTTCAGTTACAAGGAGAATAAATTGGATGAGGCAACACTTTAATGACTATAATAATTAAAGAAAGACACCAGGGACAAGAGGGTTAATTTGGAATTTTAACACTCTTGAACCATGAATTTCAAATAGGGGAATTAATGGATTTACGTAAAAATATGAAAAGGATTTACACACACTGGGAGGTTTTTAAAAGGGAGATGCTAACATAGACATGCTAACAATAGGTTCTTATATGGCAAGGTGACTGAATTACACTGGCATTTTGGGGTTTTCAATGGGGTTTAATGCTACAAAAAGAAAGGGCTTATGTAATTTAGGGCTGGGGTATTTGCTACTTATAAAGTAAGCCTTGGTTTGGGATTCTGGAAAGCCAGCTGGATCTCAAAACACTCTAGGCAGTTAGGCAAGTCACAGCACTCTGCCTTGGTTTGGGATTCTGGAAAGCCAGCTGGATCTCAGGACACTCTGGACAGCTACGTAAGGGGTCTGTTAACTGCACTCTGCCTTGTTTTGGTTCGGCCATCTTCTCTCCATCCTCCTTCTCCTATCTTGCTGATTTGTTTTGTGTGTTTCCACCTGACTTAGTACAGTATCCCTTATACAGCGCAACTGACATCACTCACTTTACAATCTAGGGGGAGTACTCTGCAATTACTCCTACTGCTGTGATAGGACAATTTACCATTCCTCACTCCGTCCCCTGGCATGATTGGTTCAAGGGAAGAGAGCACCATCTGTCTGTTTGCATTTATTACTATTCTTTGTCCTCTGCGACTTGTTGACAAAAACCAGTTATCTCTCTTAACTTCATAATTCTACTAGCCCCTGACATATGAACTAGATATGTGGTTTTAGCTAATCATAGAGAATTAGGAAAGCCAATCGCCAACTCCGTACGATGTAGCATTGCCCGGTGGCACATTTTTGCCCTTTTCACAAAATGTGTAAGAGTTATAACTCTGTAAATGATCAAGCATGTTCATAATTTCATGTTCCATCTTTCCACCAATTGTTATATTTGTCCCATTTTTAGACCAGCCAGAAAACCGTTCTAACTGGCCATTTCAGTCTCCAAAGTTCTAGGAAAATGCACATTATCTCTTTAAAACCGGCTGGAAATTGCATGAAAAACATAGCATAAAACAAAGTTATTTCGCATTCTAATTGCTGCGAAAAATATGCCTAAAAATGAAATCAGTCCTTTAATGTCAATTGGGAGGATCTGTCCCCCTCTGTGGGAGGGGCACTTCATCCCCCACAGCCAACTGTCTTTACCTGGGTCAGCCAGTGACCAAAGATTTTTATGACCCCCTTTCATGTTGTCAGTATGTTCTTGGTAGTGGGTGCAGGAAGGAGCTCACACCTCCCAGTCAAGCTATAGCCATACTTGCTTTGTTTGAAATCCCTGAGCCTGCCTTCAAGTCTGGCAGAACATGGAATTATGAAACCCTCAGTAACATCACATTTGACTGCAGAATGGTTCACTGGTAGGTGCGACTTTCAGTGGGAAGCAGGGCTTTTAATTGTGAAGTTTCCTGACTTAGCCCCAAACTGGTTTCTCTGGTATTGTGTCCCTCTTCAAAGGTGACTAAAGTCTTGTGTGTGGAAACATAATGCGCATTACTTTAATCAACCCCACAGCATATTTCCCTGACATTTTTCTTGTGCGAGCAGTGCTATCTATTCACTGTGGCTTTTTAAAGGATTTTTTTCTTTTTCACACGGGTGCAAGCCATTTTCGCATTTAATGTTTGAAATCCTGTCTTGTAGGTTACTGGATCCTTGAATTGCTCCTTTTTGAGCGAGTTTGCATTTGCTGTTAGTCCATGAGGGGTAGCCCCCCTTCCACACAGTTCTCTGATTTGACATGGACAAAAGAAAGAGCCAAGCCGTTTTTCGTTTGCAGTGTTTCAAGGGCTGCTGTTTAAGTGAAATGGAAAGCAAAAAGGTTGTCTGGTTGTGGTCTTGAAATTATTGTCCCTCGTGTGAATTATAATTAAAATAAGGCTGTTTTGTTGGATGCAGTGTATAACTTCTTGTCATTCAGGTGAAATAAAAGCAACGCTTGGGCCACTTTTGGATGCAGTGCATAACTTCTTGTCATTTAGGTGAAATAAAAACAACGCAGGGCCGTTTTCGGATGCAGTGCATAACTTCTTGTCATTCAAGTGAAATAAAAGCAACGCAGGCCATTTTTGGAGTTACAGTGTTCAACTGCTTGCCCCTCATGTGACAGGGAAAGCAAAGCACGGCCATTTTTAGAGGCAGTGTTTAAATACAGTTTTTCAGGTGAAGGGGATTTCTGTTTAGGGCCTTTAAATGCACCCTACAACAACAACCCAAGCCATTACAGGCCATCGATGGTTCCTCTTTGACATTGTCATGGATTGCTGCAACGAGGATGCTGGAACTATTGAATTTGATCTCAGAAACATACCACAATTCGGCATTCTTCTGGGTATGTCTTGGCTGTTAACCCATGATCTGGTGATGAATTGGGACACCAGGATGGTCATCCTGATATCCTCATTTTGTAAAGAAACCAGCTCACGCCCCCCTAGTCAGCATGCATGCAGCAACATTTTCCAGCTTCCCCACACTTTGCCCAATGCCAGCACTCGGTCGCAAGTCACATTCCGCCAGAATATTACTCCTTCATTGACGTGTTCTGGAAACAACAAACAAGCCAAGTACCTCTGCACTGTCCCTAAGATTGTGCAATAAACTTGATCCAGGGGCAAGATCCGGCTAGTTTACCGAGAAGGAAGATGTGCACATCCACAAATATCTAGCTGAATCCTTACAAAACTGCCAAGCCCATCACTCCAAGTCATCTGCAGCAACACCCCTTTTTTTGTCCCAAAGAAATAGGGGGTGTTCCGGACTTGCTTCGATTATCTTGACCCACAACATTACCATACAAAATAAGTACCCTCCAATTCCTGTTTTAGTGGATCGTGCCCATAACATAGGTATCTTTACTAAATTAGATTTAAAAGATTTACGAGGCACATACAACCTAGTCAGGGTAAATGAGGGTGATCAATAAAAAACCTTGTTAAGTGACAGGTAAGGGCACTATGAATACCTAGTGATGCATTTCAGCCTCTGTAACACCCCTGCAGCTTTCCAGCTTTTCATGAACCACATCTTCTGTGCGTATGTAGACCGTTTCCTGGTTATTGGTTTGGACGACATTGCCATGTAAAATTGGTACTGGACACCCTTCTTTCTCATTTCCTTTATGCCAATCAGGAGAAATGGGTATTCCATGCATCATTTTTTGAATTCTTAGTTTTTGTCATCTTAAAAACAGGGGAAGTCATGGAATCTAATTAGACGCAAGCCACCACAAAGTGGCCAATCTCTAGAACCATGAAGGAGGCACAGAGTTTTGTTGGGTTTGCAATCTTCTATCAATGCTTTAGCCAGGACTTTTTCACCGTCGTCCACCCTTGACCTGCCTATCCCGGCAGAACGTTGGTTTTGAGTGGAGACCAGAAGCTCAACAAGCCTTTTAATTAAAACATGCCTCGGTCCTGTCACATCCAAACTCAATCTCACCCTTTCTGGTTGAGATGCTTCTGGTGTTGCATTAAGTGCATTGTCATCCCTGTGCTGTTTCCTCAACCCAAGAGCTGCATCCAATTTTATTGTATTTGCATCGCCTTACTGATGCTGAAAAGAACTATACTGTCACTGAAAAGGGGCTCTCTATGAGGGCAGCCTTTTTCAGAGTGGCGTCACTACTTACAGCGATCCCAACATCCAGTCATCTTGATAACAGACCATAAGAATCTGGTAGCCCTTCATTCCATGAAATGTCTAAAGGCACAACAAGCTGGCTGCCAGCTTTTCTACTCCTCTTTGATTTCTGGATCGAATGCAGACCAGTCTCTAACCCCAGTAAAGCAGTTTCAAGAGCATATGTGTTGGCAGCTCTGTAAGACTGGATTTCTCAAAATATAGAACTCCCTCTTGACTACAGCATGAATGCAGGCCTTCCATAAAGAAACAGCCCTCTTTGAATAACCACAATACCCAATCAACAACAATTACACTTCTGGTGTCATGAAAGCAAGGTAGCTGGCCAGGGTTTTCAACAATGGTTTTGTGGGCCTTCTTGCCATTGGGACATACATACTCATGTACAAACCAGTCCCATCTGCACCCAGGCCAAGACCCACCTTGCTAAACCTTTTGGTTTATTGCAACCACTTCCAGTTCCCCCCTCCCTTGGCAA
The DNA here is from genome assembly GCF_040938575.1 of Ambystoma mexicanum. Lineage (NCBI taxonomy): Eukaryota > Metazoa > Chordata > Amphibia > Caudata > Ambystomatidae > Ambystoma > Ambystoma mexicanum. Next base: position 1,160,815,210 of record NC_090925.1, on the reverse strand, counting down.
ACAATGTTTATGAAACTTATCCTAGAACTACCTTTGGTACAAGGGTAAGTCACAATTCTAGTTGTAGTGGATTCACTAACTATGTTGGCTCAATTAATACCATGTAAAGGCATAAAAAGGGCAGGGACCCTCTCAGAACTTTTCTTTCATTTAGTTTTCCGTATCTGCCACCTTCCTTCTTTACTGGTGTCAGACTGGGAAAGCCAATTTACATCTTCCTTTTGGTGTAGTCCAATGAAAATGATGGGACTAGACATCCCTTTTTCCTTTAGCTATAACCCACAGACTGATGGCCAGAATGAGAGGGTTCTTCAAACCCTGGAGCACTGCTTACATTGTTTCTGCCTGCACATGCAGGAATCCTGATTTGCCCAGCTATGCAAAGTGGAATTTGCCTACAACAATTGGATTTATGCCTTTAGTAGCATTTCTCCTTTTTTTGCCACATATGGCTATTACCCGCACATGCTATCAGACCAAGTGCCCGTGTTGACCAAGGTGCCCATGGCCACTATGCAATTCTTGTCCTTACAAGCCATCTATGCCACCATTCATCTTAATCTTTGAGTAGCTAAGGATGCCTCAAAGACTCAAGTCGATAAACACCACTGAGATTCTGTTCCTTGCTAGCAGACACCAGGGTCTGGATCGCCATGAAGTAACTACACCTCCACGGTCACCACAAACTACTGCCAAGGTTTGTGTGGCCCTATTGTATCTGCTGCTGCATAAATCCGGTTGCCTGTCACCTAGCCATACCAAAACATTGGCACATTCATCCGGTCTGTCATAGGGCCTTGCTGCAATCTTGTGGTGCTGATACCAGAATGTTCATGCTGCGTGCCACTGGTTCAGTGGACAGCATAAAGATGTTTGAGGTACGGGAGATCCTTGACTCCAAGTTACGCAGGGTTCGCTCCAGTACCTTGTGGGCTGGAAGGGCAATGGCCCTGAGGAATGTTCCTGGAAGCCCACACCGAATGTTTATGTCCCTGTCTGGTGATTCCATTTCAAACACCTCACTCTGGTCAGTGGGGTGGTAGTGGTTTCTTGCAGGGTGTAAGGCCAGGGGCAAGTGGGGTGCACGCTGTGCTGCTTCTCCTCCTGCTTCTTTGGGAGCATTGGACCGTTGGCTGATTTCACACCATGCTGCGGCCCCATTTCCACCAGACAAACACAGCGCTCTACAGCATGCAGGGAGAGGGCACCATCGGGGCTCACCCACCACACCAACATCCACTGCTTCATCCCAGACATTTGCCCACTCTCCCCTTGATTGGGGTACACAGCGCTTGGGCTGTCGTCCTTGGTAATGCATGTCTTTGCTCTAGGAGGTGTGGCATATGCTGATAACTACAGTTCCCAACAGCTCTACCTTCAAGTATGCTTGGTGGCCATCTTGGTGTGGGAGTTCATGTGACCTTCTGGCAGCCATATTAGTAGGGGGACATAAATAAACCTGGCATGTTCCCACTCTATGGGCTACAACTGAGTGCCTACCTTGTTACTGCATTTTTTTTAATCATTTTATTTATTATTTTAGAACGAACATACAAAAAACAGAAGCTACAACATATCCATAACATCATGGATTTTCACCCAGATTGAAAAATACATAAATCCACTAATAATCGTGCAATTCAGTCAATATATTTACAAAATTAAACAATTCAAACGACTATAAACCTCTATTTCAAAACCAAATTTTAGACCTTTAACTTATACCAGACAACACAACATCGATCCCCTAACTACTATATACAGAAATTAATACACGTGGTCGATAACTTTCAACCGTACAATTCATTGAGAGATCCCCAAATTCGAGAATAATGCCCCTCTCTCCCTTCTTTTAACAACATCACTTTCTCGTAGTTTGATAAGGTTCGAACATCTAACAGCCATTCATCAACAGTTGGCTTTTTCCTCCATTTCCAAACTTTTAGTATTTGCTTTGCCGCCATTACCAAAACCTTATCAATCCAGTCTGCTCTACCTCTAGCCTCATCCCCTCTTTCTCTGTTTGATAGTAATATCGTAGAGTCGAAAGTGTGCGGGAGAAACTCTCCCAGCACGATGTCTAATCTATGCAGTACTTCATTCCAAAAGGAGGATACTCTAGAGCATGTCCATAGCATATGGATTAAGGTGCCCCCACCACAACCGCAACCCCAACAGGTATCAGTATCCAAAAGTCCTAACCTGGCCATTCTTGAAGCTGTCCAATATAATATACAAAGAATCCCTTGTCTAACATACCTGAGCCCCAGATCCATTTTTGATTGCACCCCTATTCGAAGCAGATACTCCCATTCCTCATTAGGAATATCTATGCCCAGATCCTCTATCCAAGACTGGCAAAGTTTTTCCCATGCCTCCACCTGTGAGCTCTCCATTGGCATTAACTTTATGTATGTTGACACTGTAGACGGGAAAGAGTGAATGATCTCACATACTGAGGGTCTTTCTCTCATGTTGTCACACAACATTACCTTCCTTTCTATTAAAAGGGTATTTAAACCCCTATAGTGCTCACGTTCCCTACCCCCAATCTTAAAGGTTTCTCTTAGAAGATCAAAGGGAATCATCGGATCGTTCTCCCATAGATCACGTATTTTACGTATTCCTTTTTTGATCCAACTCTTCCAGCATAAAGTTTTATTTGCTATTTGCAACCCCATGTTATGCCACAAAGATGCGTCATAATGTATACAGATGTTTTCCCCTCTACTTATCATGGGCTTTTGCAATGCATCCCTGGTTGTACACATAGTAGGTAGTCTTACCGTAGAATTTGGCATCTTGGACATTGAGTACATATCACCCAGAGCATAAGGCGAGAACTGTGCATGTTAAATAACATGCCAATAAGGGACATAATTATTAACTTCGGAAAGATAAAACGTTTACTTTTTAAGGCTAAGGACAAATCCAGTGCAGTAATTCAATCCCCCTTCCCTCACAGCACTAATTAAAATATATTTGGGAATTTTAGGTTTATTACCCTACCCCCAGAAAAAACACTCTGAAAAATCTTATCAACCCCAAGGATGATCTTCTTTGTAAACTTCAGGGGAATAGACTGTACAATGTAGAGCACTTTTGGTAGGAGTACCATTTTTATGGCATTAACTTTTGCCCATAGTCCTAGCTTTAAGTGACCACATTTTAAAATATCTCTTCTGATTTTCTCTAATAGTTTTGAAACATTGTATTCTGCCATCCTTTTCAAGTCCCGAACCAGGTAAACACCCAAATACTTCATTGCACCTACCTCCCATTGACAATTCCAGGAACCCATGGCATTCCTGGGTTGTCCAACATCTAGTGGGAAGACCACAGTTTTCCCCAATTTATCTTGTGGCAGGATAACTGTCCCCCTTCCCTAAACATACTTTTAAGTTTCTCACATCCTTTTACTGGGTTTGTTAAGACAATGGACATGTCATTAGCGTAACATAAGATTTTAACTTTGCTATCCCCGAATTTAAGTCAATGGGGGCTCTGCTCCTGTTTTATGTATGCAATTTGTGATTCCAATGCCAAATTAAACTGGTATGGTGACAATGGTCATCCTTGCCTGGTACCTCTAGTTAGGAGAAATGGAGAAGACATCACACAGTTTACCCAAACTTTTGCACTAATTCTTGAGTTCAAGGTTTTAATAATTCTTATAAAAGTGTCTCCAAATCCCATTTTCCTAAGTGTGTGATACAGAAAAGTCCAGTTGACCCTATCGAAGGCCTTTTCTGCATCCATAAAAATTAATAATGTATCCAAGATCTTTTCCTTAGGCAGTCCCATTATGTCAATTTGTGTTCTAATATGATCATACCCATATCTGCCTCGCATAAAACCAACTTGGGAACTACTGATCAGGTCACCAATGCATTTATCAAGCCGATTAGTCATTATTATTGTGAATAACTTGAGGTCAACATTCAACAATGAAATCAGCCTGTAGTGTTCACATTTTTTGCAGTCCTTTCCTGGTTTTGGAAGCACCACAACACAAGCCTCTTTCATTGTGGGACATACTACCCCATCAGTCATGAAACCATTATAAAGTGTGCACAAGAACGGCACCAGCACCCGACTCAATGCTTGATAAAACTCAACCGGGAGGCCATCCAAGCCCAGTGTTTTACCTTTATTTAGTTGTTCAATACCTAACAGTATTTCTTCCTCAGTAATGAGAACATCGATAGTCGCAGCTTGGTTATCAGCCAACCTTGGTAGGTTCATTTTATCAAAAAAAGTGTCCATACCTTCATATGCTGGAACTGATCTTCTTTATATAGAGATTCATAGAATTTTCTAAAGCTCTCGCATATCTCCCCTTTCTTAACTTTATATTCACCACCTTCCCCTTCTATTTTCTGGACAAAGGAATTTCCTATTAGACCACATAGCCTATTTGCTAACAACCTACCATTTTTGTACCCTTGTTCCCAGAACTTCTGCCTCATGAAGAACAAGCCTTTCCCATATTGGGTATCCATTTCCTGCTTAAAGCGTTCCCTCAACCTTTCCACATTTACCTTATCCTCATTACTTCTTGATGCCTCATACTTCTTTTGGCCCGCACCCAACTCACTTTCCAAACTCTTAAGCTCAGCCATTCCTTTTATACTTTCACGGGACATAATATTCTTTATTTGCCCCCTCACAGCTGCCTTAGAGCTATCCCAGACTATGGCATTGGAAGAAGAGCCATTTATATCAAAGAAGTTTTTGGTGAACTCTTGTAGAGACTCAACTAAACCTTGTTCTTGCAATATGTAAGATTTTAAACGCCGTTTCAAAGGTCCAGAACATTCTATTCCCATATTCAATCGCATCGTCATCAAGGAGTGGTCTGAGACACCCCTTTCCTTAATGTCCACATTAGAGACCTTTTCAGCAAGCCTTTCCGAAATCAGAAAGTAGTCGATCCTTCAATATGAGTCATGGACTGGCGAAAAAAAAGAAAATTCTCTCTCCCCCGGGTGCATGAACCTCCAAGCATCAACCAAATCTAGACCATGCAACAATTCATTAAATTCCTTACTTGTGCTCTCTGCTGTATATCTACACTTGACAGAACGGTCCATTCTTGTGTCAAGAACACAATTAAAATCTTCCCCTAGTACTGTATATTCCCCATTCATTTCACTTAACAACATCAACAACCTCTTAAAAAAACTGCTCCCGCCAACACATAGTTCATAAATAGATCCTATCGTGATTAATATGCCTTCATATTTAGCATCTATTAGAATTGTTCTACCTTCCTCATCCATTACCACTTTTTCCATGCTCAAATTCAGATCCTTGCATAACAATATACCTACCCCCCTCGATTTTGTACTATAACAGTTCAAGAGTACCCTCGTAAACAGGGTATTCTTAAGGAGATGCTTTGATTCTTCCAGTAGGTGAGTATCCTGCACAAGGGCAATATCTATTGTATCCCTCTTCAATCTACTCAGCACTTCCCTCCTCTTCCTAGGAATATTGAGGTCCTTCACATTCCATGAACAGATGTTTGGGTCACCCATTCCTTTATCATTCTTAAAAAAGAAAATTCAACCACCTAGTTCCAACAATTTCCTTCGAACAGGGCATGAGGGACTAGAGAATCATATGTCACACAGGTGTTCACAAGACAACACAAAACAAAAACACATAAACCATTAAAACACACACAAAATATACATTGCACAACACCCAGCGCCCTCGCAAGGTGGTATTTAGTCTCAATATATACAAAAACTCTAGCATCTAGAACTGAAATTACCCCAAAGCCTGCGCCCATTCCTTGTTTTTTAACCTTAAAATAGTAATACTCGTCCCCACCCCACTCGGCCGACCCCATACTACTTAATAAACATTGTATCTTTCCTTACATCAACTTATAAGCTGGTCACCCATTCACTTAGTCATGCTCTGTTTTGGCAACATTAACATTACTACTATCTGCCTCCCTTTTTAACCATAAGTGTCCACATAGCCCCTCCTGGCCATCAGCTTATACCTCTAATTGGTTGGCTATTATATGATAGAATAGTTTGACTTTTCACACATAAACCCAGAATATTAATTTCCTGTACTCCATCTGCTACATGGTCTGCAGAATATCAGACCACCTCCTATAGTAGGTAACCCACGATAGCTAAGCTCAACATTGAGTTCCGTACATATTATTCAAGTTAATAACCCAATATAAGTTCCTCCGCAGTTCCATTCTCCTTCAGCCTTTTTATCCCTTTTCAGGATCCCCCTTAAATGTGCACACCAGATGACAAGCCCATGCACTTTCCTGGCACCAATAATTTCCTTCCGCTCATAAAGCTCAAACAGCATCTCCTTTTTTTTTGCTGCAAATCAGTGAATCACTACACTGTGGAAACCTCACAACACACCCTTGAATGAGCTGTATGGAAACATACCAGTGCTTCATAAAAGGGGATCACTTAGTTGAAAACGTGTGCATAGATAAACAAACAATCTGTATTATAGCCTGTGGATATGAAACTCTATGCAACAACAGGGGTCAACATGAGCAGCTCCAATCACGGAAAACAAAGCAATGGTCTACACCCCACATTAGAACATATGTTTTTAGAAACATGAATAAATGTGCAGTAAAACTAGAAGACGGGTTTTCAAGAGGTGCGGCACAAGTATATACAAAATAGCCTTGCCATCCAACACTTGTTACTCCACCAATAAAATGACATATTATTAATTTTAATATCCATAACACAGAACAGTATTTCCGACATGCAGGGGGCAAGTTAATAGAAAATAAGGCTATCATCAGGGAAAGTTCATACACACATGTCATTTTTGGTGCGCGTATATATTCATATGAGCTCCATTTCATCCCAGTAATCCGAATTATGACATAACGTACTGCTGCAGCCTTATTTCGTTAAATTGAGCTCACATCATGCGACTGAGCGAGTGGCTTACCGCATTGTTGATATGACATCCGAGCGAGGTAAGCACGCGGTGGTAGAGCTCTGGTGCCGAAGAAGGAGAAAAAACAGAAAGCTTGTCTGAAGCCCTCACATGTTTAAACAAAAGCCGGCTTGCGAGCGTCTTTACTAAAGTCCACCTCATTACACGTTTAATCAACAATATCTTGGCGGTCCCCATGCCCCCTGCTGCCCGATCCCATAGTGCTTCTACTCACCTGCGTATCAGCTGTATTACAGCGTCTCTGCAGTCACGGTCACTTCCTGCTAACATGATAACACTTTTAGGGCCTTTTCTCTAATAGCTCGAGGCCCGAGCACATAAAACAAAACAAAAGTAAACAGAATTAACGGGCATAGTTACGGCCGGCAACATTGTACAAATAAAGTTTTAAAAAAAATGCAAACAAACATGCAACGGATGAACAAGTGAGTCAAAAAAAAAGGTCTGTTGAAGGAAAATAGACCAGTAAACCAAGAAAGTGTGTTGATGAAAACAATCAAACCATAGTGCATTCTTATCTATCTATCTTTTTTTCTTAAGTGGCAACAATCTCTGTGAGGTTGAGGCAGAAGCTTCCATGGGCTCCAAATCTTCTTCTCTTTCCAGGTCACTGGAAAAAACAAGCAGCAGCACCTTTGCTCTCACTAAAGGAGAACAATCTGCCATCCTTGATAACACAGAGGATGGCTGGGTAAACCATGCAGTACTTGAGATTCTTCGCCTTTGCTTTCTCTTTTGCTGCTTTAAACTCTCTTCTCTTGTCCAGGACATTACAGCTGAGATCTCCAAAAATCATCACTCTGTGACCACTCCAAGATAATTCATGTAAATTCTCTGGCCTTCTTAAGCACCAGTTCTCTCATCGGAAATCTTAAGAACTTTGCCACAAAATGTCTGGGTCACTGGCCCAAGGATGGTTTTAGGGCCCAAACTCCTATGTGCCCTCTCCAAATCCAGATTTGTCTTAGGATCCAGGTTGAGTAGGGAAATCAGGACTTTTTCTATGAATTCCATGGGCTTTCCCCTCTCAATGTCTTCAGGAAGGCCAGCAACCCTAACATTTTTTCTCCTTGAAAAATGTTCTTGCTCAGAAATTGTCAAGGTCAGTTTCTCATTCCTTATCTGAAGTTCTTTAATCTGATTTTCCATCTTCTCCACTGATCCACCCATTTCAGTCAAATGAGTCTCCACTCTGTTAATGATGGAAGTTAGTTCAACATATCTTGCCTCTCCCCTAGACATCTTCTCTTTGATTTCATTGACATCTAGGGTCACTTTGGTCAGCAGATCCAGTATTTTATCTTCTCTCTCATCTGAAGTCTTCTCCCCATCTCCCTTCTGCCTTTTTGCGGGTTGTATTTGGTCAGTTGTAACTGGGTCAGCCATGGTAAGCAGGGATTCAGTTCAGGTGCAGGAGCTCAGCCTTCATGCAGCCATCGCTGGAACTGGCAGTTCTAGAATCCTTGCTACTGCATTTCTAAGATTTCCTGGTACTGGTTTTGACCATCAACCCCCTCTTCTGGATTTGTTGGATACCGGAATCTGTATTTTGGAGCTATTTGGCATTTGTTGGACTTTGTACATTCTCTGGATTGCCTTTGAACCTCCCTTGGAGTTTCTCACCAGTTCCCTTTAGAGAACATCTGGACTACTCGAGACACATCCTCGTTTCATCAGCTTGGACTTTTAGATCATCGATCACCCAGACACATCTGCATGCTGTCGGAGCATGTTCGGCTTGGAAACCTCTGGACTTTTCTACGGACACCCTCCCAAAATCTGGACACATCATCAGAAGCTCATCTACGGCAGTCCTTGAAGAGTCTCAAGAAAGCCACTGTGGTGGAATTTTGTGGGTTTACTGGGCCTTGCATATCAGGCAAAACCTCTGGGGTTCTAGCTGCCCTCTTGATTATCCCCTGAGTCTGTGCCAGGTTCTCTTCTGTTCCTGGGCCAGGATTGTGGGTACCACTGGATTGTCTACTTCGGTTGGGTTAAGGTCAAATCCTGCAGTTTCCCTGGAGTCGTCTGCCCCATACTGTGCTGTTTACAAGTTTGGGAATTCTAGTTCTATTCCCAGCTCCCAAATCTCTCTATCAATGAGTGTATTTGCCTCTGATCTTCTGTCCATTTTCCTTGCATAGTGCCTACTGAATCGCAGCCCGAATGATCCTACAAAGACACTGCATGTCACAGATGGCAGTACAAACATCCTGACTCCAAAGGATGGTTCAAGGGTCTTTATTTCCTAAATCATAAAAACGTTTATTGTTCTGGCCATATTGCAGGCAGGATATATGAATGAGCTTCTATCGACCTCCCGCGGGCTCCGTCCACCCTAACTCAGGAGTCCCTAAACCCCAGCTTTGGCAACTAGTACTCCGTAACCCCTACAGTCTACAGGCTGACTGCACTAAAAGCCAAAGCCTTATCTATCTGGCTGCCATCCTGGGTTCTTCCAATGGTTTACACTTCCCAGGTTTTTTCAATGGAAATGAAGTTTCCTTTTCTGCAAATACCAGATAAACCGGCCCTTTCTCTCACTCAATACCTCCCTTTCCCTCATCTCCCCAATCTTACTACTGCCTCCGCCTTACCCTTTGTTTTACTCTCGCTCACCCCTCTTGCGTCCCTTCTCAGGCCCTCTGTTGGCCTTCCTCCTCTCTCTTCCCTTCTGTCCCTTCAATGATCACACTCTTTGTGTGCTTCTCTCTCCTGACCTCGCTCATCTCCACCACTCTCTTCAGCCCTTTCCCCCTCCTAACCCATCTCCTCATCTCTCTCCTCACACCTCTCCTCGCTCTTCATACTACAATCACTCCAGGCACACACTCTCGCATTCCCAGCGTCAAACTTACAAACAGTACTACTCTCTCTCACAACCAATACCTCACCTGCACAGTGCACAAACTCCACCTTCATCTCCTCAGCACTCCACTCCACCTTCAGCTTGTCTATCATTCCGCCTCCACTCCTACTGACTTCACCCATCCGAGCCATTCTGTGTCTCTCATTCACTCTCCTTTTATACTGTTCTCTTCCTGGTTCTATCCCCCTTCCATTCTTTCCAAAGCTCACCTGTCTCTGCGTGCCAATAAGTGGCTATCCTCTCACCATGGGCCGGTTTACACTGGTACAAAGCTTTAAAACCCCTCCTTAGCTTCACCCCCTCTTCCCTGCGCTGGTCTGGCTGCAGTCTCTGCTCTTTCTATGACGTACTGCACATGGATGTCATTTCACTAAAAGGCCACAGTTAGCGGAAGTGGCATCACACGACCTTTGACCTCTGACATCACAGGAAGTGATGTCATTTGACCCCACCCAAAAGTGACATCACTGGAAGCGATGGAACATGACCTTTCCCCCCTTGACGAAACAGGAAGTGGCATCACATATCATTGTTTCTAATTACACTACCAACAATATGGTTATGATATCACCGTAAAGTGATATACATTTATACAAGAATGGATCACCATATGTATCATTAATATTAGCGCGTATAGGCCCATATTACCACATTACTGTGAATGCATTTAGACGTCCAACGCCAAAGGATAATGATGTGTTATACAGCACTTACGCTTAAGCACTTCATATAGAACAAATATACATACAATATTACACAACCTGTGTTGGTACTCATTTGTCAACCTCAGCAGGATGAAAGGCTGAGTTTAGCTTGCCGAACCTGCAACCTGCAGATCACACACACACATTGCAGCAGTGAGCGCTCAACCCAATGAGCTATCTGAATGGCTATAGCTATCATAAAACCAGCCACTCCACAAACAAGGAACCACTTGCTGCTGGCACATCCCAGAAGCCCCAATTGAATGTAAACAAATAATATGTTTTTAATGTATTTTTTGGGGTAACAAGGGAGACCACAGGGGTAGCAAGGGAGACCTCAGGGGTCGCAGGTACGACCGCTGGCAACACCTAAATGGCGTCCCTGGTGCTGCAGTTCTGGCTTTTTGTTTATCCTTCACACCAGTGAGTCTTTAAATGTCCTGCTATATTAGGAATTGTTTCCTTGTAGCGTTGTGCCAGTTGTGTTGTGCATGGCATCTCTCTGCTACTTTTGCTCGTTTTTCACAGTTGGGAATTCTGGAAGATTAGGTCCAGAAATACAAAAGCAGGAACTCTGGCCAGAAAATTTACTGCGGGCATTTTATGACGGACGGTAGAAGCATAATTTTCATTCAATGCATGTGAGGGCGTTTTTGAGGGTATTGTCCCTCCCAAACTCTGCCTCCCCGCCGCTGGGACAGGGCTGCTCATGCTTTGCCCTTGTAGGTCCCCTGTTCAAGGTTGGGAATGGTCCCTGTGCCCCCTGTCGTGGTCCAAGCCCGGATCCTGTCACACTATTCATTCTCCACGTTGCTGTGGAAACCACCAAGTTTTATTCAATCTCATTGGAAGCAGCAAACAAAGGGCACCGCGGGCCCAAGGAATACAGAGTACGGCCTAATTCCAACAATCTTACACATGTCATTCTGGCAAGTAAACAAAATGGTGTTAACCCACAAACCTTGGAGTAAATTTAGTTCTGTATGCCAATGACTGGCTAGTAATCTTCCCCACTCTGTATGGAAGGACAATAACTGCTGATTAATCATAGTCTGCTATAGCACACACTTGATATCACTGGCTGTGGCACTAGCAATTAAAAATGTTTGAAAATATTCCCATAAGTGAAATCCTGCCACTTCCAATAATTCACAATCCCTCTGCCAAATCTTTCAGGGCAGTCTGTGACATAGATCCCCAATGAGCCACCGCTTAATCAAGGCTCCTGCTTCAAATCCTAATTCAGATAACTTATTATGAATAGTTTCCATATAAAAGCATTCAAAGAGCCAATACCCAGCCCTACTCCTTCGTCCTATGCTTCTATCAATGCGCAATCTGGGAATAGACAACAAACGTTTCTTCCAATCAAGAGAAACAGGCTGATACAAGGATGCATTTCCTTTGGTGAAATCAATGTCCACTCTACTTCAATAATAATGAAAGTATGCATAGCATTTTTACAGTTCAATTGTTGTCGGCAAGTGGCATTTCCAGTAGGTGTACAGTTTCCTCTATGATCGCTTAGAGGATCCAGCATGTTAAATAGAGGCATAAAAGGGAAGTGTAATGCTTTTCTGGCTCCATTTAATTCATCGCCCCATTTTGGAGCAGTGACAATGTGGGGAGGAGGCGTTTGCTGAGACAGGATCTCCGCCATTTTGACTTCTTCCATCTCATCAGTGTGTCTTACTGTACCTCCATGTGGGATTTTCATGCAGGCGTAAAACAGTGGATTCCTATGGAACGCCTCTCGGTTTTTTTTTTTTTTATATATTTTTATTGGTTTGTTCAACCTTTAAAAAAAAAAGTAACCAAAGCAAACAACACAAAAACAAAAAGTATATCACATGTGAATTTTTTTGTTTTGTTTCCCTTCCTCCATCCCTCCCTCCACCATTTCGTCTTAACAACTCTATTAGCACTTCCATCGTGTCCTGTTAAGGGATAGTATCATGACAGCTACCAGAGAGTTCAAGTCTTTAATTGCAGCAGATTTACTTTTTGATCGTCCAGACGTCCTTTTACTACACGGAGAAAATTTATTAGTGCAAATAGAACTGCTCTATTAGATCCCTCAAATAAAGCTGCCCAGCAGTCATCAGCCGTCATACATTGATGCTCATTAATCAGCTCTCCAAAGTGGTTTTGTCTTTGATGTTGGAAAGTTTGGCAGAACAGCGTTAGATGTTTTAAGGTCTCCTTATACTTGTTACAGAAACTACACCTTAGGTCGATGTCCGCGCACTTCGCCCAACTGCTCATACGCTCCTTTGTTTTTAGCATGTTTAACCTGAAGTGCATGTATAGAGATCTTGCATGATGATCTGGAAGAAGGGTTAGATAAGTGTGCCTCTGATGATATGGTTTAGCTTCTCCTGGGACCTCTTGCATTAGAGTTGAATTAGCTCTTGAGTCGCAAGTTTTGATCCAGTCAGCTCTCCAGATTTTAGTTTTTGCCAACTCGGGATTCTCAGATAACATTGAGACAGAAATGTCAAACTCCTTTAAAAGTGTTTCACAAAGGAGATTCCATTGAAAGAAAATCGTATGTTCTTTGGCAGTATCCGGCCTGTGTAATATTTCAAATTGGATCGCTGGATCTTTTATCAGTGTTTTCCTAAACAGACTCAATAGGTTCCAGGTGACTCTTGCATTTATCGAAATGAGGCCCAATTCATATCGAAGACAGACCGTCGAGGTGCCTCTGGGAAGCTGTAGAACTCGCGTCCAAAATATATTTTCGAGTGAGTTCCACAGGTCACTTGAACAACCAAATGCATTTTCACCGCCATAGATTAAGGCGGGTACCACTTTTTGTTGGAAAAATTTGATTACTGGTTTTAAGGAGAACTTTCCAAATTTTTTGTTAATTAGAATCGCTTGGCAAGCCATCTGTCGGCATTTGCTCTTTGCCAATTCTGCCCATGGTGCATCGTTTCTACTGGCACTGATCTTCATGCCCAAGTATGTAGAGTTTTTTACGGTCTGAAGTTGTTCGTTACCAAGACACCATCTGTTCTTTTTCCGTCGAATGCTACGGCCTTGCAGTTTCTCCAAAATTAAAATTTCGCATTTTTGTTTATTAATTCGGAGGCCGTTAGCTGTGGTGTAGATGTCGAGACAATTTAGTTTCCGCTGAAGGCCTATAGGAGTCAGATCGACTAGAATAAGATCGTCAGCGTAGACCAAGTAGTTGATAGGCGAGCCATGTAGTTTCGGAGGAAACATTGTTACACCAGTGAATGCCTCATTTATGTCAGATATAAAGAGGTTGAAAATAATGGCTGCCAAAGGGCAGCCTTGTTTCACTCCCTTCTGTGTACTGATAGGGGCAGATAACGTGCCTTTAGTGTCCAAACGGATCTGGATAGTGGTATCCGTGTGTAATTCACGAATCGCTTCCACTAGACTTGGAGGGCAGTTCCATCTAATGAGTTTCTCCCATAACAGCTCCCAGTTTATGCTGTCAAACGCATGGGACAAGTCTATCAGAGCCAGATAGATCTTTGTGTTGGTTCTGATTGCTTCCATCTTTATGAGGTTCAATACCAATAGGTTCAAGCCGCATCCAACTCCCTTTACAAACCCTGCTTGTCTGGGGTCTACATGGTTATGATCTTTAGCCCATTTTAACAGTTTCTGTTGCAAAAGGGTGGCATAAATCTTCCCCAACACGTCAAGAAGAGCTATGGGTCTGTAGTTTTTTGGATTTAGACGGTCTCCCTTTTTAAAGATTGGGACCACTACAGCTCTTTTCCAAGACTTTGGGGTTGATCGGCTCGCGATGACTCGGTCAAACAGAGTAACACAAAAGTCTGCCCATAAAGCTGGAGTTTTTTTCAGTGTGTCATTTGTTAGGCCATCAGGGCCGGGCGCTCTAGAGTCGTGCACATTCTTGATTACATCCAAGATGTCACTTCTCTCAAACGCCAGGTCCCACTTATTTGACATCGTAGGTACCCAAGTTGGTACGGGTTTATCACTACAAAAAAGGTCTGTATAGAAAGTCGACCACTCAGCTTCAGTTACTGCAATGGCTTGGAGGGCTTGCTGTGGGGCCATAGTGTTATTTATCAGTTTCCAGTATGCTGCTGAGTTTTTATTAGCCATTTTTTGCAGCATCTCTTCTGAGTCATTTTGAAGCATAACCGCTGCATGTGATTTAAGCCAGTTTCGGTATTTGGCCTTGATCACTCTTTTGCTCTCTTTCATATTGTCGGTGTATGGACCTTTAAGTTTTCTTAGTTCTTGTCTCATCTCTCTTTTGCGTTGCAGAATAGAGACGTTGAATTTATGCTTTGGGCGAAACTCGACGTGTTTTTGATTACGTTTATGTTCCTCAAAGTTAGACAGAAGATTTTGATATTCCAGAGATTTAACAGTGTGTTGAAAGGCATTAGAGATAGCCGCTACTTCTGTATCCAAAAGATTTAGGCGTATTCTACCAGTCCCAGTGCACACCGCAAACGGCCAACAGATCTGCTCACCCAAACAAGGGTGATGAATTGATAATTTTACCATATCGTGATCACTGTATTGCATTTTAATGACTTCCAGTTTTGTTGTTCTCTTATGGATGTTTTCAGTCACAAATATGTAATCAATGACCGATTTTTGATCATCTCTTCTCCACGTAGGGCAGGCTGGAATATCACCAACCGTTTGTCCATTGAGCATGTGCAAGCCTCTGAGATCTAGTTCCAGACACCATTGAGCCGCAGCTTGTTCGCGTTTGCAGTTGCCTCTCTTATTTTCATCAGTTTTAGCAGTATCTGGAATACAGACAATGTTTAGGTCACCACATACAATTAAGTCTAGCGGTTGCTCCTTTGTAAGTAAATCGTCGATCAAAGTTGTTACAAGGTCGATAAAGGTACGCTCTTCATTGCGTCTGTGGTTCCAGTATAAGTTGATAATATACAGGCAAGCTTCCTTGTTTATTTCTTTCTGATAGACACCAACGGTAGAGACCTGAATAAATGGTGAAGGATTGTGTGAGTTGAGGATCCGAAATCCAACGCCTTTCCTCACAGCCAAGAGGAGGCCAGCCATCGGCCTTCCCTTTGTTTGTTTTATAGCGGGATTAATAGCTACTTCGAATCCTTCCAACAACGGACTTTGAGAGAGCCATGTTTCTTGTAAACACAGAATGTCCATTTCTGAGGCCCATGTTGTTTCAAATAGATGCATAAAGCCTCTAGTGTTCCAAGAACCTATATTATATCTGTGAGTGCTTCCCGGTTCCTGGCATTATGTCATTGGTTCAGTGTTTAAGGTTTTGGCCAACCAGGACCAATCATCGCATTTGTTTGTTATGATGGCAGGGTTCCTCTCATTGTCTCGTGTGGTAGATGAGTTTACGATTCCATTGACTGTAATTCTTATCAGATCACACCCATGTGGAGAACCTGCTGAGTCCCATATTCTCGGAGGACTAAGCACTTGACTTTTCTTTGGTTGATTCTCGGTGCTGTTCTCCACATCTTGAGTAGATCTTTTATTCACATTATTCATTGGTCTACTGCGGGACTTCTCTTGGGAGTCAACAAGCAAAACACCTCCTTCGGCGTTAGTTATGTCGAATCCTAGGGACATCAATACAGGACCGGCGTCCAATACTGCATCTGCTATGATCTTAGAGTGCAAATGTAAAATCACAGCATCAGTTTTCATTTCATTCGGAAATTCCACAATTTTAAGGTCTTCAGAAGTTATCGCACGTAGGCTGGGAATCAGCTGACATAGCCGCAGCACGTTAAATCGATTTAGTATCAGGTCATCAGAGGATTCAATACGTTCCAATATTAGGCGATGAGGTGCTCGCCGCGTCGCTGGTTGATGTATTCTCTCCTTTGCCATTCGTTTTTGAAGTTGTTTAGTTGATCGGTTCACCCACTTTGTTTGATTTTTATTTTTATCTATAGGCATAGGAGGTTTGAACCCAGGATTGCTCGCTGTATGAGCCCCGATAGGTGCAACCTGTGTCGCACATATAGAAGCTTGCAACACATTGGACACGGTAGATGATTCAGTCCCGACCTGCGGGCCTAGAAGTGGGCCCTTTGTATGGATTTTGGCATCAAGCATCCGTCTTTTGTCATCCAGAGTCACAAAGCGGAACCCCTCTCGGTTTTGCTCCTGGTCCAAACCAGGCAGATTCCATAGGAATCCATGAGTAAACTCTGCCAGCAAATTGTATTTGCAGGCAGCATTTGCTTTTTCGGAATCTGGAGAGAAAAATGAAAGAGTAAAAGCGAGTTTGCCTCACTTTTACTCTTTCCTTCTCCCAGCCATCTGCCCTGTGAATGTGTACAAGTGCAGACAGGGGATAGAACATCACATAACTGCTACATGAAATTAAAACGTTTAAGAAAATGGCCCTCTGTGTGCCTTACGACCATTAACCAAAATACACTGAATCTCTCATAGATAATTTTGTGTTTTATAAGGAAGCATGTGATTTCTTCGAAAATATTTTACCTAATGGAGATTTCATCAAATCATTTCACCGAAAAGCGAAATTAACTTTTTACTTTTTCTACTTTTTTAACGGTTGTATAACACCTGCGATTTAGCCTTCTAACACATGCTACACTGTTTCAGAGTTGTAATTAAAACTCTGAAATGTGTTTTGTTTCAGATCTTCAAAATATCGGCGACTGACACAAGTGTCACATTTCTCGGGACAATACCAGAAAGTGAGAACAAATCCTTGACCAGTTCTATTTACCATAAAATCGGAGCCTAGGATCTTGTATGCTCTCTATATGCAAATCAATGACTGTATGTGTCCGGTGACATACCACAACATGAATTTTCCCGTACTCTAAAGGCTCCCCATTCTGAGTGACTTAACTTATGGCATCGTGCCAATGTAGATATCTTGCATAGTAGTGACAATGCACTTTTGGAAGGCCTTCCAGCGACTACCCTGGCACCCCTGAGATGTGTCCTGCATGCTGCAGCACGGCTAGTAAATTCGACCACATCGCCAGACACTCATCAAACTGCACTGGCACCCAGTGCAAGCCAGTATCATCTTCAGATCCTGCTTCATCATCTACAAGGCGGTCCCCCTGAAGTCCACAAGCGACATCACCGAGGCACTCAACATCTCCGGAGGCCTTCGATCCACCAGAAGTAAGGACATGTTCAGACTTGAACTTCCTGGGTGCAGGAAGGAACAAACCAGAAGACAGGCATTTTTTGTCTGCGCCTGAAGATTTTGGAGCTTCCTCCATGTCAACATCAGACTCACCCCATAGTTTTTACAGTTCAGGAAGGAGCGCACAAAGGTCCTCTTCAAGGAATGGCTCTTCTCTAACACCTAGGTCCACACACCCTCATCTCCCCACCCCACCTGTGATTGGGGAAAATGCTCCCCACTGTTTCCTCACCTTGCTCCCAACTTGCCCTCCCTTCCCCTCGTTGCTTCCTGTTTCTCTGCTTCCTTCCCTGTGTTCTTCCCCGTATGATTGTAAAGCGTTCTGTTGCTTCCCAGAGCTAGGTGTGTGCTTCATAATAAGTGATGGGCGCAAGTAATGTTGTGAATAATTCCCCCTTATGTTGTGATTGCTTTGGTGTCAAACAGTAGGAATGCACATAGGATAATTGAGCCCCAGTGGATGAGTGGCATTGTGAACAGAGTGCCTGCATGCTAGTATAAACATGAACAGAAAAGCCAGACTCATGTGACAAAAAAACTAATCTCTACCCACCCTTTCAAAGAACGTGTCCCCTAATTCAGGTCCCATTCCTCCATTTCACCTAATGATTAATCCCCCTCACTAACGTGAGAGGGGGTTTAGAGTCTATTAAAGACAAGGAGGCGAGTATTATACATACAATCTTTACTTCTGACAACACAGCAGCAAAGAAAAAACTTTTAAACAAAACAAGTTTCATTAACTTAAACTGAAAAGAACAGCATTTCAGTGATAATAAAGGGAGGAATCCCCAATCCAAGATGAAGGGCAGGTCGTGCCCTGTTAGCAACCAATTGGCAGAGACCCTCCACCATATAAGTCCTTCCCTATAGAATCATATCCTCTTCTGTAGCTGCACCACACCAGATGCCATCCCTGAAGATTAGACACTGTAGCACGGACAACCCAATCCATGACCAGTTCCGGGACCTTGTTATTATCTCACCATCCTGGGGCACTCGAGAAACCTTGACTGGATCACCTCACCCTGAAGCTGCATGCAAAACAAACAGAAAAGGGTGGGTAGGTGGCATAATACTTGCCTCCTTTTCTTTAACAGAATCTAAAACCCCTCTCACGCTAGTGAGGGGGATTAACCAATCATGTCAAGACAGGAGGCTTCATATTATGCAAGTTTAAAGCCCTCGCATCACATTAAGTGCAACATGACCAATACGTTTATAATAAAATGTCTTGAATGTGGACTCTCTGGACCAATCAGCTGCTTTTAAAATGATGTGTTCCAGACCTCCCCCAGAAAGGTGGCTTTGAAGCCATAGCACAATACCTGCTTCCTTCATGACCTATCTGACCCACCTGGCTAAAGTGGCCAGGGACACATGTGTATAGGGCTTTCTGTAAGAAATACGCAGCTGAGAGGTACCTGGGGACCTACGCCCCTCCGTCTTTAACTCAAAACATTTTAAACATTGCACCATGCACAGTTTGAGATCTTCTGGAAATGTTGGGTAGAGGTATGAAATGGAAGAAATCATGCATTTAGTTCTCCTAGAAACAAAGAAGGTTACCCCCTGTAGGAATAATAACACATTATTATCAACATTCAAAGCCCTGGTATCTGAAACCCTTTTGATGGAGATGAGACACAGTAACATGGCCAACTTAGAGAAAAGCTATTGCAAAGATAACTCGTCATTATGGGGCCAAGAGTGAAACAAGTCCAAGACTATATTGATGCCCAAAGGATGGAATACCTAGCCTTAGGCGGGACCTTAATGCGAATAGACTTAACAGACTTACGTACCAAGAAGTGCCTGCCCACTGGTTCTCCTTTCATGAGGAGAGCCAGTGGGCAGGCACTTTCACGAGGCCATTTCGGCAGTACATGGCCAGCCGAAATGGCTGACCTGAACCCGTTGATAGTTCTATAAGCCTTTCCCTCTTTGAACAATTCAACTATATAATTCACCACCTCTACAGGAGGGGCAAGAACGGGATTAAGGTGCCGAGCCACATACCAGCCCACCAAGCGACTCCATGCTGAGGAATAGCCTGACTTAGTGGAAGCTGCCCAGGAATCCTTGATGATAGAGATAGAGTCCTGTGAAAGTCCCTGTAAGCACCAGGAAGAGCTGAAATCTTCCAAGCCATAAGAGGGAGATGCCCCCGAAGGACCAGCTCATGAGGCAGACCCGTCGGGTCCATTAGGAGCTGAGGATGGAGAGGGAGAAGATGAGGAATATCCACCGCCAGCTCTAAGAGGGCTGGAAACCACACCTGAGAGGGCCAAAAGGGAGTGATTATTACTAGAGTTGCAGATTGTCTACACACTTGTACCAGGACTCTGGTGATCGTGGTGAATGGGGGAAAGGCATAGGACAGGGGACTCGACCAATCCTGGAGAAAAGCTTTGGTCGCTAACGCCAAGGGGTCGGACCTCCGGCTGAAAAAGAGGGGCACCTGACAGTTGAGTCTCGAGGCAAAGAGATCTACTTGAATTGGACCCAAGAGAGACAGGATCCTGGTGAAGAGGATCTTGTCCAGCATCCAATCGCTCCTGTCCTGAAGATGCCTGGAATTCCAATCTGCCACAGTATTGCTGGTCCCCGAGAGGTACTCTGCTTTTAAGAGAATATTCCTGTCTAGGCAAAAATTCCAAAACTCTCAAGCTAGATCTCTACGGCCTTGGAGCAAGTCCCCCCCAAATGGTTTATGTAATGCACTGCTGAGATATTGTCCATCCGAAGAAGGACACAGCAATTTCCCTGATCCTTGAGGAGGATCTTGACTGCAAAGGAGTTCCAGACATTTTATATGTAGAGATTTCTCTTGCACTGACCATTTCCCTCCAGTGGAAACCTGTACTATCCTGCCCCCCCCAACCTTCCTTGCTTGCATTGGACTCTAGAACAACGTCTGGAGATGGACCAAACATCACCTTGCCATTCAAGGTGGTCATATGATTGAACCACCAGAGGAGCTCCAACTTGGCGTCGGGAGACAAGAGCACCATCTGTGAATACAATAGATTCTTGCGGAGATGTCCGCCCTTATGGTGTTCTAAAGCTCTGTATTGTAAGGGGGCGGAAGGATGGCCTGAATGGAGGCAGAGAGCATCCCCACTACCCTGGCTAACTGCCTGAGAGAGACCTTCCCCTTTTTCAGGAGGAGGCGAATTTCCTTCCGAAGTTTGGAGAGCCTGCTGTCTGGCAGCAGGATGCACTGCCTGGATACTATATTGAAGCCCAGAAACTGGATGCATTGTGAAGGCTGGAAGATGGAATTTTTCCACATTTATGACAAAGCATAGGGCTTGCAACAGGGAGATTGTTAGATGCAGGTGATCTTGGAGAATCTGGAAATTCTGTGCCAAAAGGAGCCACGTCATCCAGATAAATGATTATTCAAATCCCCTTTGACTTCATTGGCTTGGTGAAACACCACAGGGCTGACGAGAAGCCAAATAGGAGAGAGGAAAACTGCCAAATAGAAACCCCCCCATTGAAACTGGAGAAATTCCTGATGAAGGGGACAGACCGGGACTACCAGGTACGCATCCTTGGGGTCTATTTTGACCATGCAATCTTCATGGAGAAGGGTGTCTCTGAGGTGGTGAATGCCCTCCATCTTGAAATGTTGATAAACCACGAATGAATTGAAGGCTCGTAGATTTATGACAGGGCGAAACCCCTCCTCAGGGTTTGGGACTAGAAAAATCATGCTGAGGAACTGGGAGGCCTTGAAGGTGGCTGGGACTAGTGCACCGTTGAAAATGAGATACTGGACCTCTGTATTCAATAACTTCTGTTTGGCCTTGTCGAACAAGAGGGCAACGGGAGGTGTGAGCGGACAGGGTGGGGAGTAAAATTCTATTTGAAACCCCTATATTGTTTGCAAAACCCATGGATCTGAAGTGAGCCACTACCACTGAGGAAAGAACCTTGCCAGCCTGCCCCCTAAATCTTTGCGGGAAGAAACATTTAAAATATGTGGTAATACCTGGAGTTGTCCTTGCTCTACCCGCACCTCTGCCGGCACGTCTTCTTCATTGAAACTCCCTCTGGGTTCTAGAAAACAGCCTGGGCTCCTCGGACAGAGGAAAAAGGATGTGCACCTCTGGATCCGTATTGGTTGGGACGGTTTGAGTCCTGGGAGAAGCGGCCAGAAGAGCGGGCTCTACCTCATCAAGCCTTGTCAAAAACCTATGCAGATAGTTCCATTATAAACCCATCACTGAACGGGTTACCTTGGGCTTTAGGGACTGCTTCCTCTTCTGCCATATCTTGTAATTTGGAATCAATGCACATAAGTAGGGACTTGCGCCTTTCCTTGGAAATGGCAGTGTTGGTATTGCCAAGCAGGCAGCTGCCCTCTGCACCCAGCCCCGAAGAGCTTGAACATCAACTGGTGTTTTGGACAGTGCAGCTTCCTCTGCTAATTTAGTTCTTATTGAAAACCTTAGATGAGCCAGCCACGATTCAGTTACAAGATTTTATGGAATCCAACAACAATCTTCATGTCTGGCAATCAGGTTTCTACCCCCACTTCAACACAGAGACCACACTAGTGGATCTCCAATCCCATTTGTTAGACACCGTAGAAACACAGAAACCCGGGAATGCTGATCCTGCTGGATTTGTCAGTGGCGTTCGACCTCGTTGACCACGAGCGTCTACTCGAGTCCTTACGAAAGCAAGGGGCTTCTTCTCTGAAATCGATCCATTGGGTCAGGTCCAACATCCAATGGATTGCAGCAGCCTCTCCTGTTTCCTCTGTCAAATATGCCATTCCCCAAGGAGCATCAATGTCGCCTCTCCTCTTCAATCTTTATATGCGTTCCTTTTTGCTCATTGTTGGAAGACGTAGGTGTCTTCTTTACCAACTACGCCGATGACGCGCAACTGGTCATCGAGTTGAGCGGGGACCACATTCAGGATTCACTGACACTAAATAACATCTACAATACCATTGAGAGGAGGATGTCATCCAACTGGTTATGTCTCAACGGCAATAAGACCGAGCTATTGATCTTCGGCTCTCCTCAGGCTTGCGCAAAATTGGACTCTGCCTATGCAAATTTCATGTTACAAGGCAATAACATCCTGACCCAATCGATAGTTAAGACTTTGGGGGTCTTCTTGGTGGCCTCCTTGAATTCGGATGCCCATGTACAAAATCTTCAAAAGACCTGAAACTCCCATCTCAGGCTCTTTCGGCTATACGCCCATTCTCAATATAAAGAATTCAGTAACCATCTCTCGTGCAATAATTCTGTCTAAGTTAGACTATTCTAATATCTTGCTAAGCAGGACATCAAAATCTAACCTGCGGGCATGTCAGATTATCCAGAATGATGCAGTTCGTTTAGCTATGGCTATCCCAAGAAGATCTGATATATCCAACACTAGGAAAGAGCTACACTGGCTATCTGTATCCAGTTCTAAATGGGCCCACTAATACATTGTTCACCATATGGTAAGGCCCCGGAATACCTTAAAGCACTGGTCATTCCTCATACACCAGCCAGAAATCTGCAATCACCTTCTCTTGTCCAGCTGCAGGGAATCATAGTCAAAAGAGCCAGGGGCCTAAGTAGATCCTTCTGGGCAATGGCACCCTCCATCTGGAACTCCTTACCCCTAGCAATCAGAGCGACGTCCAATCTAAGTCACTTTAGAAAAACCCTGAACCTTTTCAGGTAAATTCCCTGGGCTCTATTTGTCACCCTTGGCCCTTAAAAACACCTAGGGTTTACTAATGTCATCAAGTGTCCCGTGCCTATGTTGTCCTTTGTGTTAATGTTTGCGCCCCGATGCCTGCGGGCTGTTGGGTGCATTACGAATAAATATATATATATATATTTTTAAACCGAACATTTGTGTTAAGGGACCCAAAATATCTAGCAATTTATACTTGCAACTGTGCAGGGCTTTATCAACACCCTTATTGGGGTCCTTTCCTTTCTGGGATAAGAAAGACACCGTAGGCTGGTCAATATCCAGGGTAAGAGCCAACTTATCAGGAATAACCCGTCTGGGGCATTCAGAACACAGCTTGTTCCCATCTTCCTTGGATAAGGGCCTTCTAAACCAATGATGTAAAAAAGTAGAGACAGTGTTAGATGGGTGCCATTCAGCGGACCATGGGCGTTGGATAAGGGAGGGATCAAAAAACAGCACCCTGCTGTCATCTAACAAAGGACCAGTAGCTCCTTGGTACAAATCCACGGGTGTTGCCTTCTTTTTACGCCTCTTGGGAGAGGAATTTGAATCCTCAGAACTATCCGGTGAGGACATGGGAGTTCAAGGAGCGTTAACAGCAGGTCCTGACCTTGGGTCCCCCCCCAACTTCCGCTTCAAATCCCTTCTAGGGGACTGATCTTGACCTGGGGAACTGGACACAGGACTGAGTTGTCCTTCCAAATGCTTGGACTTGGCTAAACACTTTCTGGGGACATGCACTGCAAGGGAAGGACCTGCGTCAGAATGAGGGTGAAAATCACACATTTTATTAATTAACCTATCAAAAGCTGAGGCCAGAGTAGTATTAAGGTTATGAAAGGCAGAGTTCATAGAATTTTGAATTGCCCTAGTAACTGCAGGAGGTGCAGAGAGGGGGACCGCCCCAATACCCTTAAAACTAGAATCCTCCCCAGATCTTTCACTTTTCTTTGAAGGCCTAACTTGGGTACTGGCATCAGCTGAAGGAGGGTCCACTAATCAATTGGTTGCAACCATAGTTAAATAGAAATAAATGTGACAAACTTTATTTTCCCCAAACAAAAAATCCTCAAGGAGAGCAAAGTGCTGTTAAAGTAACACCACTGCTCCTTTGCACAGTGTAACTAACGTTTGTGATACACTGAGAATCTGTCTTTGCAATGTTATATCAGCTGGCCCAGTATTGTGAAAGATCACTTGGCCTATTTTTATTTCATGCTTCCATTACCCCCGCCACGCCCTTCCCCAATTAAGTGTATTCCTTGAATTCCTTCACTTGCCCTTCGACCAGCCCATTCATTTTTATTAATGTCACCAGCAAACAACCACATCTGGGAGGGAATGTTCGGCTACATTGTCAATCAGGCATTCACCACCTGCACATTGCCTCGCCATGATCTTTTTTCAGACCGATGACTCGGATCAATTCTGGCACTAGGATCGGCAGAGGCAACCACAATCTTGACTGTCCTCCTGTATTGTCTAGAAGTTGTAGGGGAGGATTGGTCCAAAAGACCCCCTTTGCCTACATCCCCTCCCCAGGTGAGGGCCATGACTCATCGGGCGTCCCCTCCTTACCACCAGGGCCCAGGTGATGGATGGCTCACCTGCTGAAGACATTGCCCAAACGTATCGAATTTAGCTAGGCCCAGAAACCATTTTGTCTAATAAAGATGGTGTGAGCTCGGCGCACTGTAGCGCGCCCCCCACCTTTGGAGAGTTTCAATTATCCCTGTGGCCGCAGCTCCCTGGCAGATCCGCTGTGAGCCCTTTCCCACGAACGAAACGGACATGAGCTAGTGTAAGATACCAACACTGTAACATTTCACCTTCCACATTTCACCTTGACCTATGGTACCCGGTCAACAGGACGCTGGTAACCATGTACTGATGAATTGCCATCAAACCCCTCTCAAGGTGCATTCCTCCTGTGTTGCATTAACCTGTAGAATAACCTATTGAAAGATTTACTAAAGAAGATAATATTGCAATAACTGAATGACTGCGGTGTGCATGGCCTAGGGCAAATAAGTCAGGAAAAGACATTCATCTCTGACACTGGCCACAGTGGCACAACGACACCGCCCGGATGAACCCAGCAGACCTGCCAGGCCCAGCCCAACCCACGAGGCTGACCAGTGACGTCCTCCAGCCAAGGCCAACCACATCGCAGCAACACCTATAGCTAGTCGTCGCCACCCAATCCCATTGAACTTGTGCCCCCTATAGAATGTAGGTTCTGATGACGTTTTTTGTAAATATATATGCCTGTCTTTGCTATTGTCAGACAGAGCGCTCTCGGAGTTTGCAGAGTTCTTTGCATGCCCTATTCTGATTGATAAACTCCCATTTACGCTCACCCGCACTTTGTCTTGGCCTTATTCCCATCCTGGGAGAGTCCTTCATTGTCTTTCATTGCGGGGAGGATCGTGCTGGTTGGGGACGCTTGCCTTCAGTGGTGACCCCGAAAGCGTGATTATTATTTTTCTCCCGACATATCCCTACCATCCCCTTTGGCACGAAAATCTCCGGTCGAAAAGGGATACGCACGGTGCGCCGGCTCCGGGAGGCTACCCGCCAAAGGCGACCGGTACACTCAGAAGTGCGCACTCAACAGAGAGAGGGTACGGGATCCCGGTTGAAAAATCCCCTTTGAGTACCGCTCGCCAGAGCCGGGGCTGACTGTTGAGCATACGGCAGCACTGCCTGGACGGACCCAGTTTCGGAGACTCTCGGTTCAAGACGGGCACGTGAGTATTGAGTGCGAGCGATCATAAAGGGAGTAGAGGGGGAAATTTAGGGCAGGGAACGAGGCGGGGTAAAAAGGGGCATGTGGGTCTACTAAGGACCATCTTAAACTTTCTTTGCTTTTTCTTTGCATATGGCCATTAGGATTAAGAGGTGAATAAGAGATAAGAGTGACGGGAACCTAGCTCCGAAAGGGGGTGGAAGGCGGTGCCGCATAGTGCTATCTTGACTAGTACTGGGAATATATGAAGAAGTGGAAAATAAGATAAAAGTGTCTGGCAAAGGGAGACACAGAGAATACATTAGTGACTGCTATTCTTTCTATTCTTTTCTTTAGGGTTACGGGAAAAATAAAAGTGGGTTAGTACAGAACCAAAGAGATAAAGTAAGAGACAGAGAGTTTTACTGTAAAATTGAAGATCAAACCTATATACATATATACATATATCTGAATAAGACGGACAGGGACAGCTGGCCAGGGAGGAAAGGGAGGGCAAATTGAACTGTGAACAGAGTGTTACAGAGGTGTGTGCGCATATCGTATGTGTCAGGAGATAATTTGGTGTGATGGGTGTGTAAAAATGGCCATAAATGTATAGCGCTTGAGTGGTCATGGTAAGTGTGGCCAGACAAAACATTATAAAGACAAGAGCAATAAGGTGAAGTGAGTGTGTACCTTTCTGATTTCTGGGTTAACATTGTTGAGATTACAATTTGGTTTGCTCTTGTACGTGCCCCCCCCCAAAGAGAATAGAATAGAGGCTGTGTGCAGCCATTCTTATGGTGTGCAGGCGGGGGGGGGGGGAGAAACACGAAGGCCCCCACGATTCAGTAAGACATAAAATACGAGGACTCATATGGCGATACGTTTATATTGAGATATCGAGATACATAGAGACACACAAGTACTAGCAGGGCACAAAGTATGGGGGCAGAAACACCCTTATCACATATTTGCAAGAACCTACCTGGGTACGCGGAGCGGATTAAGAAATATCATGACCAATGGATCACAGAGTTGAAGGGAGAGGGGTTGCCCCAAATATGGCCCGAAGGGGGATCATTTGACAAGAGTGTCCTAGATATGGTAGTCACATGTATTTGTTTGAAATACAAGGGGATGCAGTAGCATAATAGGAGAGAAATATTAGATCTCTGGAGGCTGTTTGAAGAGATACAGCTGCCTAAGGCAAGAGAGTTAAATCCTGATCTATCATCTACCACTGACAATCCACTAATGATACACAAAGATGATAAAGCATTGCCAAACGAAGGGCCACCAATAGAGGTAATAAGTTTGTACCCAATACTAAACAAGCCAGTGCCCGCAGAGGGGTACAGTGACCCCACTTATGTGCCTCCCCCGACAACTACTACAACCCAAAGGCCAACGGCACCCCCGCCATACGAGAGTACTAGGGAACGAGCACAGGTGAGCACACCAAGGGTGGACATTAAAAAACTAATGGACGATCTAGAATCAAGGCTCTCTATAGCCAAAGATGAGCTCTCGAGGATAAAAAGCATATGTGAGCGGACCACACTTAATGCGGCCGGTTCAGAGCGTGCATCTAGAGCACAAAGCGGGAGTAGAACTTTTGAAGAAGGGTGGAAAAAAGGTGAGATACTGTTCAGAATACAGGGAGAACCCACTCGAATAATTGAACTAGAGGAAAGAGAGGGAGGTACTGACAATGAAGAGATGCCTATAGGGGACAGGGAGGAGCTACTATAATAATAATAATTTGGCATTTATGTGATATAAGGGATGATTTGGAAGAAAGCAAAAGGTTAAGTATGGCAATGGGAGGGGGAAGCGAAGGATTGGATGGTGCATGCTCAATGAGAACACTGGATGAGGAGTGGACAGGGCGATTAAGGAACCGAGTGGGGAAAATGGCATCACTAGGAAAATCGGGAATGAAGGGGAGTACAGATACGATGACAAAGGGCAAGTTGCAGCTCCCACTGATACATAGGGGAGGAGGGAGGCCGAATTACATACCCTGGGCTCAGATGGATAAGGCTAACTTACTAAAGTTATTGCCCCCGTTGTCAGGAGGGGCGAGCAAGTGGATATATGCCTTTGAGAAACACACAGCCGGGGTACCTCTAGCAATAGGGGACGTGAAGAGCTTAATAGTATCAGCAGTAGGGGATCAGGCTGACAGAGTATGGGTCAAAGCTGGTTTCCCAGGAGTAACGTTAGACTGCGATCGCCATGATGGTGCCTCCTTTAACACAGTGCGTGCAAGGGTGTGGGATGCTTTGAGGGAAACGTTTCCAGATACACCAGACTTACAGTCAGTCATGCAGTGTACAATGAATGACGGGGAAGATGCTATGGATTACATTTTTCGGGTCCAAGAGATGTGGAGAGCAGAAACGGGCACGCCCTGGCACCAATCGACATCGTTATTTTACTTCATTATAAAGAGGGGGCTCCCAAAAGAGGTGCAAAAGGCGCTCGACAAGATAGCAGGTATTGAAGCGAAAGGATGGCCTGAAATTCAGAGCATAATAGTTCACCACTGTAAGAGAATAAAAGAAAGAGAAAAGGAGGTGGCGCAGAAAAGATTGGCAGACGAAGCGAAACTAGTGCAGACCAAGTTGGTGAAGGTCGCAGCAGCCGTAGCAGCGCTCCCACACAGCAGGGAGGGAGATGAGGAAGAGGAGGGGCTGGTAGCAATACAGGGAAGGATGGCAACTAATTGGGCAGGAGCAGGACAGCGGCAGTGGAACGAGCAGGAGCAGGGCGGAGGTCTGCAGTGGCAAGAGTGGGCCCCTCGAGGGGGACGAGGTAGGTACAGGGGCCGAAGAGGAGGTGGGCCGGGGTACGGGGGAATGGGAGGAAATGGATGGCAGGGTCCCAGAGGTGCGCAAGGGAGTTGTTGGAACTGCGGGAGGTGGGGACATTACTCTATGTGGTGCAGAAGTAGACCAAGCAACGGATTTCCAGAGACAGAACATTATGGTCATCCCCATCCGGGGAGCCCATATGGTCTCCCAATGGGACAACAACAAAGAAACGCGGGCCAGGGGTACAATGAGCAACAACAGGGACACCAATGCAGAACACAGAATCACCCACAAAACAATGACAATATGCACTACACGCCAGGCAACCCTTTCGCAACAACATCAAATGGAGCACCAGCACCAGCCCCCTATAGTGGCGTGTCAGTGGTTTCAGGGAGTGTGTTCAACCAAGAGGGGGCAATGAGACACCCCGCATAGGACAGCCCACAGAGAACACTTGCGTGTCCAGTTCTATCTACCACCTACAATGCAGCAGAGGAACCATTGGTAGGGGCGCAGATAGGAGACAAGCAGTTCATATTCATGGTGGATTCGGGAGCGGAGAAATCATGTATTAGAGAGGGCCGGTTCCCGTTATCTAACCGGAAGTTAGAGACGCAGGGGTTCTCTGGGGCTGTAATTGAAGTTCCTTACACAGAAGCAGTGGACGTGACGGTGGGGGGTAAAACTGTAAAAACACCCTTACTGTATTATGAACATGCGCCAATAAATTTACTAGGGAGGGATCCTCTTAGCAAACTCAACATGACGATATCATTTACTGAAAGAGGTATAGTGTGTTCAACACCAGGAATATGCCCATTACGTGTAATGCTGGTAGTACAGGCTCACACAACCACACCAGAAATACGTGGCTTGCCAGTGGACGAGGAAATGTTTATTGAAGGACTAAAGACGCTGGCCCTCATAATTCCTGAGTTAAGAAGAATGGATTGGAGGATTCCAGCGGAGTTCCTCTTCCACCCAATAGTGTACCCTGACACAGCACCAGGATCAGTGGTATCATTAGACTTGCACGCTGTACAGGTATCTGCGAAAAGGATCTCTGTGATTGGAATAGATATAGAAGGATGTGAGTGGCGTACAGTACTGTGTACCAATGCCAATATTGCCCTAAGAGACTTGACTGATGAGGATCTCTTTTCAGACTCGGAAGGGGATGGTGAAATAGTAATGGAAATAGCAATGCCCTGTGACATCTTGATTCAAGCTAGAGAAATCCCTGTCCAGCTGATGGCAGTGGTGGGAGCACCACCGGCATTCTTCGATGATGACATGAGGCTCGTACCAAATAATTTGTGGACAACAGGCCCCCATGACGTAGGGTTGTTGCATGGAGTACAGCCAGTGATAATAAACCTCAAACAAGGAGCAATTCTACCCCGAGTAAAGCAATATCCATTGTCCCGTGAAGCTGAAGAAGGGATAAAAGAGACAATAAATGCGCTACTGGCACAAGGGATAATAGTGCCTTCAAACTCCCCATGTAACACATGCATTTACCCAATTAAAAAAGCAAAAGGAGGGTCTTGGAGAATGATCCAGGATTTACGCCCCCTAAATGCTGTAATACAGAAAGAGTTCCCTTTGGTCCCGAACCCTGCATCAATATTATGCAGCGTCCCAAAAACGGCATCACATTTCACGGTGGTGGATTTGAAAAACGCATTTTTCTCCATCCCCCTGGCTGAAGAGAGCAGGTACCTGACAGCATTTACCCTAGGGGGGAAGAGATATGAACATTGTAGATTACCACAGGGATACCGTGAGAGCCCAAGTATATTCAACCGAATACTACATGAAGACTTAGGGAACTTATCAGTTGAGAGCACAATTATTCAGTACATAGACAATTTACTCGTCTGTGCACAGGATGAAGAAGCATGCCGAAAAGATTCAATAACACTGCTGACCCTGTTGGCCAATAAGGGCTACAAAGTAGACAAGGAAAAGCTACAATATTGTCTGACAGAAGTTCTATACTTGGGACAGCTTATATCAAAAGATGGAAAAAGAATAATCCCCGACAGGGTAGAAGCAATAAGATCAGTAGGAGAACCCACAACAGTGAAGGAAATGCAGAAATTCCTGGGAATGTGCAACTATTGCCGAGCATGGATATTAGATTATGCAGCATACACCAGACCCTTACTGCAAGCACTCAAGGAGGCCCAACAGGAGAACAAGAAAATAGAATGGTCAGAAGAAATGAGCGCCTCCTTCAAATCATTAAAAGAGTTGATTTCAAGCGCTCCAGTGCTCGCAAATCCTGATTATGGGCGCGAGTTTTACCTGTTCTCACACTGCAAGGGGACACTCATGACAGCTGTACTGACACAGAAGACGTCACTAGGACACAAACCTTTGGCTTACTATAGTGGCACTTTGGATGCTGTCATGCAAGGACACTTCGCGTGCGAGCAATCGCTCGCAGCGGCCGCGTTCGCAATTGAGAAAAGTGCCACAATAGTAATGGGATGCCCTGTGACGTTGTTTGTGGAGCATTCATTATTTGCAATACTGGAAAGGTCAAAAAGCACACTGACAACACAGCGGGCAACCGCCTATGAAATAATATTGTCCAGCGCCAACATCCATGTGGTGCGATGCAGGACAGTGAATCCAGCAACATTCATTACGGAAACGTGCACACTACAGGACATGCAGCAACACGATTGTGCAACCTACACAGGAGAAAGAGGGGAGGACACAGTGGTATGCGAGAATGCTCTGAGCGAGGGGGAAGTGTACTTTGTTGACGGGTCAGCATCAATTGACGTGGACACGGGAGAGAAACATGTGGGTATGGCAGTGGTGAGATTAGAAGACGGTGAGTATGAGACACTAGTGCAGTACCGCCTTCCATCACATTACTCAGCACAAGCAGCAGAACTGATTGCCCTAATAGAAGCACTACATGCGGCTAGAGGGTGCGCGGTGACAATTTACACAGATTCAGCTTATATGAGGACAACAGTACATGGAGGTCTGGCCAGATGGGGCGGAGGGGGTTTCGACGAGAAGATGGGACTCCCGTGCAACATGCAGACTTACTGAAAGAGTTAATTGAAGCCCTACGAGACCCCACAGTGGTAGCAATAGTGAAATGCCAAGCCCATACGTCAAACACAGACGTTGTGTCTTTAGGAAACGCGGCAGCAGACGCGGCGGTCAAAGAAGCCTCTTACTTCCAAAAATATGAAGCAGGTGAGTACATGCTACAGCACAAGACAAACGAGGAGCTTCCAGAAGGGTACAATGCAATGCCGATATCACAAATACTAGAGTTACAGGAAGGAGCAAGTGCAGATAAAAAGGTGATGTGGGTGAAACGAGGGTGCAGCCAATCAGCAACAGACTTACTGTGGCGACAAAATAACTCAGGAAAAGTGGTAATGCCAGTAAAGTCATTGGAAATAGCGTTCCAACAACTACACTTCCCAGCACACAACACGAAACAGCACATTGCAGCAGAGATACAGGAGGAGTGGTTCGTGCCCTGTCTTCAGGAGCACTTATCTCGATTGACACTGGAGTGCACAACATGTCAGATATACAATTCAGGAATGACATTACGTACGCTCAGGGGAACAATTCCAAAACCGATTGGGCCATTCAGAGAGTTACATATCGATTATGCGGACATGGGAGAAAGGTGTAATGGGGCACGTTACATGATTGTGGTTGTATGCCCATTTTCAAGGTGGGTAGAAGCAGGCCCATGTGCACGACCTGATGCTAAAAGCGCTGCGAAGTTCCTAGTGAGGGAAGTCTTTCCGCGCTGGGAAATTTATGACGTGATTCGCTCAGACAACGGCACTCACTTTGTAAATGAGCTCTTCAAGGAAGTAACAACACTGTTGGGAATAAAGCATAAATTGTGCTCGATCTATCATCCTCAAAGTAATGGCGTAGTGGAGAAGATGAACGGCCTGTTAAAAGGAAGGTTTTCGAAACTATGCTTTTCATTAAAAAAGAACTGGATTTACTGTTTACCCCTTGCGCTGTTTGAGCTGAGAAATCAGCCAAGCAAGGACCACCATTTGTCCCCGCACGAAATCGTGACCGGGAGACGGCAGCACACAGCACACTCCCCACTGCGCGAACACTCAGATGCACACAGAAGCGCTGCGATATTGGGACACGAGTTCACAGACTATTTGAAAAAATTAACAAGGGCAGCGCGCGCAATATCAAAGCAACTCTCTCCACCTTTCAAGAGAGAGGAGGGAAACACAACAGGGTCTATTACGGAGCCTGAAACACAGCTACAGCTGATGCCGGGTGAATTCATTTATGTCAGGAGTTTTGTGCGCCGGTAGAATGCACCACGGTTTCATGGCCCATACGAAGTAGTGTTTTCCACGCCCACAGCTGTAAAAGTGAAGGGCCTGAAGTATTGGATACATTTGACAGATGTACGAAAGGCATATAATAATGTGCAGGAAGGATGAGGAGGCACAGACAACAGCAAACAATGCAAATGAGGAGAATGTCTGATTATGAACTTGTGTGTGTGGCAGAGATGCACCTGAGTGAGAAAGTGGCTGACAGGTACAATTGCATTTTAAGGGTATTACAAAAAAAAAAAACATTTTTCTTTTGTGTACTTATATGTCATTAATGATGCGATACAATTATGCAGTGTCTACTCCCTTGTCTGTGTATCCCCACCCCTACAACCCTACCCGCTTCCATTCCCTTTCAATATATACTGGCACTGGTAGTGCCAACAAAATGTTTACATTCATGCACTAAATGCACTTTTATATCTTAAACAGAAGCTACCATGGCATCCAACGGGCAGCCTACAACGGATAGATTTATTAGATATAGAGAGTTGTTAACTGAGAGATGCAGATATTCGTATGAGTGTGGATTATCTGTGTGCATTACATTGTTTTTTACAATAATGTTTGGCCTGGTTACATATTGGTTCATAGCGTTCATCTCTATCGAGATGAACGAGGGGGGAGGGATTAACAGCACTAATGTGACCAATGCAACAGCAAGTGCAAATACTAAAGAAGGTGATTTT
Organism: Ambystoma mexicanum; assembly: GCF_040938575.1. NCBI lineage: Eukaryota > Metazoa > Chordata > Amphibia > Caudata > Ambystomatidae > Ambystoma > Ambystoma mexicanum. Next base: position 1,160,781,176 of record NC_090925.1, on the reverse strand, counting down.
TTGGTATGGGACGGAACTAAACTTGTATGAGGATATTATACCACACCATCCAATGCTGTCATCTCAAAAGATGAAGGGCTACAGGGTGAAATGCGAAATAACACAGTGTCTCTGCCGAAAATATCTAATTACAATGCCCGCAGTTTAAATGACCGAAACCCCTCCGCCATAACCTGGTTGTATAACACCCCCACCAGCCAGCCTGCCCCCGTAGCCAAGAACACATTGTCAGATAACAGAAAGGAAGAAAATGAAAGAATGACAGCAACACATGAAATATTATATGATGATTGGGTAAAGGGGGGCGGAAAGGAGAAAGGGGGGCCCACTTTGTCCATCGCTCATGAAGCTGGAAAGTACATGAGGAACAAAAATAACAGACAAAAAAGGGAAGCGGGGAGGAGGAAGTATGATGAGTACTATGGGTTAGGACTAGATAAAATGGAAGACCCACGACACCCCCACCAGACAAATAAATGGTATGCGGACATGAGTGCAACAGCTAAACAAACAACAAATGAAAGCTGTTATGTCTGCTCCCTCATCCCCCATGCTTCAGGCACGCCCAAAGTATTGTTACCCAAAGAGTTGCCTATTGTAGATGCCCAATGTCTCCTTCATCTCACGTTGTGCAGGATTAAGAACACCTTCCAGGCACATGAAGTTACTTTTAGAATGCTGCAGAACGAGAAAACTTGTTACCCAAAGACGGTAGGAGTGGTATGTCTGGAAGAACCATTTTTTGTGATACAAGGGACACTTTTTTCAGACAACAAGTGGAAGGACGAAGAAGTAATGTGTAAAGCTGAAGCGCTGAGGGGTGTGGCACCAGAGAAATTGCAGTGGATAGAAGAAACGTGCACACCAATATGGAAAGAACACATTTCAAAACTAACTTGGGTAACAGCCATTGAAAAATCCTTCAAGCTGCAGAAGGAAATAGACTATGAGCTGTGTTTCAAAGGAGAGGGGAAAGCCTCCATGGGGACAAACAAGAACTGTAACAAGACCCTCACCATCCCAGATTTAAGAAAAGGGACAGCGGCCCTGATGGACACGTATTGGGTATGTGGCAACCAGGCATACCTGCACCTCCCACAATCATGGAGTGGCAGCTGCTCAATGGCCCCTCTACACTCAGCACTAATGGTAATACCAGAAAGCCACATTGATGGGAGCAAAAAGATGTGAGAAAACACCCAATAGAGCGCAGCCCAGCCCACTGCAGAGTCACAAATCTATGTCCTGTCTTCTGAGAACAAGGAAGAGGTGCTGTCCCGAAACAAACGAGCATCAAACTACATATCAAAGGCATCATCAGAGTTGCTGGCACAGATCCCAGACAGATACAGATAATTCAGCTCGGCAGAAACATTCTTTGCCTCACTGATCCCAAGTATCCAGGCGAGAGCAAACGCAAAATGGCTCCAGATAACACGTTGGGAGCTGATCCAGCAGGGCAAATGACACTGAAGAAGGGTTCAACGTAATAAAAGTGGAACTAAGAGCATTACGGCTGATGACCATGCAAAACAGGTATGTCTTGGACCTGTTGACAGCGATGGATGGAGGTGTTTGCCGAAAAATCGGAAGTGCCTGCTACACTTTCGTACCTTCTGAAGACGCAGACAACGGCTCCCTGTCCCATATGATCGAAGCAGTACACAACCTAGGAGAAAGAATGAAAATGGTAGGTGGAGCAGACGAAAGCACTTGGTTCGACAATATCTTCTCCTGGGTTCCATCATGGCTGGGAATGACTGTGAAATTGTTGATGCCGGCTGTGGTGTTCCTCCTCTTTATTTTTTGCCTGTGCCAGGTGGGTCTTCGATGTTGTGCTAGCGCAGTACCGAATGGTGCAATGATGATGGTGACAATGGGCAACACCCGTAGTACAATACAAACTATGCAGGAAGTGCAGGTACAAACAGGAACAGATGACACACCAAGATATCAGCTAGTGACTAGGTATCACGACAAGGATATAGTGGACAACTTGTGGCATACTACCATTAGAGAGCCTCGTATACTAGAATGGTACGAGGAGGTATGGGTAGATTTGGAAGGAGAGAGCGGATGTATATACCTGACCTGTACCCCAGATGAGTATGCTAGGAGAGGTGAGAGCTTAAGGGGGGTGTGCAGAGCGTGGATGCCTATAAAAGGCACACCTGCATGGGATGACGCAATAATTGACGAAGAGGAGTGCAGAAGATTGGAAGATTTAAAGAATTTGTTACTTAAGTAACGAAAGGGGGGAAATGTAGGGGAGGATTGGTCCAAAAGACCCCCCTTGCCTACATCCCCTCCCCAGGTGAGGGCCATGACTCATTGGGCGTCCCCTCCTTACCACCAGGGCCCAGGTGGTGGATGGCTCACCTGCTGAAGACATTGCCCAAACGTATCAAATTTAGCTAGGCCCAGAAACCATTTTGTCTAATAAAGATGGTGTGAGCTCGGCGCACTGTAGCGCGGCCCCCACCTTTGGAGAGTTTCAATTATCCCTGTGGCCGCAGCTCCCTGGCAGATCCGCTGTGAGCCCGTTCCCACAAACTAGACGGACATGAGCTAGTGTAAGATACCAACACTGTAACATTTCACCTTCCGCAGTGTATCGCTGCTCCCAGCATGACAGCATGACCCGGCCAGCAGAGCCTGGGTGGAAAGAGAACTGAAAAATGGTCCTTTAATAAAAGCAAAAGTTCCCAAATACTAATGCCAAAACTACTTGCAATATGTGCATTTTCTCCACAAACCCCTTTGATTAGAAAATGTGTAAAACGTACAGATAAGACAGAATACATGTTCACATGGCATAAGCAATGAAGCACCCCCACCACTGCAGTTGTGTGCAAATAATAAAAGTGTCCCGGGGGGTTATTTGTTATGTGCCTCATTGAAAAGCTTACACCCCACGGTCCCGCGTCACAACCAAACTAATGCTGCTAGAGTGCAAAGAAAGACAAATGCAACCATACTGAGGGCTCATGTGAAGGATACGCGAGAATGCACCCTCCATGTGTGTAAGTCCAAGCCCCTTATGTGCCACTACCGTCATGTACGGTGGCAAGTCATTTCCAACCTCACTACTACCTCACTAACTGCAAATGTATATGCATATAACACAATGTTGTAGTTGTTAAAACATAGTGTACAAATAATGTGCTCGGACTGGCTAGATTCGAGAGGCATTAGCAATGTTAAGATGTGAGCTTTGAAATGACTCAATCATTATTGTATGTTATTTGAATGTTTATGATGCTTTCACCGCAAATCGGCAACACACGAGGAAGATGCCTTTGTGAGTTTATGCAAGGCCATTCCCCCTCCCACCCAGTGGAGCCTGCCAGACGAGAGGGCAGAGGCCCGCGCCGCGCTGCTCCACCTCCCCCAACTAGGCTGGAGCCGCTTCAAAGATTTGTAGTCCCCTCTGCAGCACCCAAGGCCACGGCCCGCCACCTGCATTATTTACAGCCCAGTAGTAAACCTCCGCCTGAATACACAAATCCAAAGGTGCCCTCTCTTAAACCCTACAACCCACCGGATCACCTTAGGTTTATGGCCCCTGTAAAATTAGGACACCCAATACTATGGCAACATACAGCAGCACATTCATAACGACTTCTAACAAGACAAAAAGACATGTACCGCCTGTCCCATGCCCTGAGACCTAGCCCCACGACCTATGGTACCCGGTCAACACGACGCTGGTAACCATGTACTGATGAATTGCCATCAAACCCCTCTCAAGGTGCATTCCTCTGTGTTGCATTAACCTGTAGAATAACCTATTCAAAGATTTACTAAAGAAGATAATATTGCAATAACTGAATGACTGCGGTGTGCATGGCCTAGGGCAAATAAGTCAGGAAAAGACATTCATCTCTGACACTGGCTACAGTGGCACAACGACACCGCCCGGATGAACCCAGCAGACCTGCCAGGCCCAGCCCAACCCACGAGGCTGACCAGTGACGTCCTCCAGCCAAGGCCAACCACATCGCAGCAGGACCTATAGCTAGTCGTCGCCACCCAATCCCATTGAACTTGTGCCCCCTATAGAATGTAGGTTCTGATGACGTTTTTTGTAAATATATACGCCTGTCTTTGCTATTGTCAGACAGAGCGCTCTCGGAGTTTGCAGAGTTCTTTGCATGCCCTATTCTGATTGATAAACTCCCATTTACACTCACCAGCACTTTGTCTTGGCCTTATTCCCATCCTGGGAGAGTCCTTCATTGTCTCTCATTGCGGGGAGGATCGTGCTGGTTGGGGACGCTTGCCTTCAAAGTGCAACACTTCTGGGCAGGCTGTGAGATCTCTCATCTGATGATCTACAAGTAAAAAGTGACTGCTTGCATTTCTGTCTGCCGTTCATTAAATAACCAGAATCCAGTTATTTGCACCAAGCCACTTTTATGATGAACACCAATCTGATCAGACACCTTGCCAAACCAGATCCGTAAAACAACTTTTTTATTTTGTTTCAATTTGATGCCACGCATCCATTCTGCGTGGATGTTTCAAAAGTCCCCTTCCCTAACCTAGTACTGGTCCCAACAATCTCCAAAAGCAACACAAAAACGTCCATCAGTTAAGGTGCCGTGGCGTTTCCTTTTATGCTGTGCACTACTCCTCAAACCAACTTCAAAATCAGTCTAAAATTGCAAGTGATTTCTACCAAGCCAGTTCGCCCGATAAATGCCTGTGCCTCGATTTTACCAAGGAGAGCCAGGTGACCATCACAATGGCCTGCTAAGAAATTCTCAGTAAGGCCAATCAAAAAGAGGGTCTTCAAACATATAACACTGTATAGCCCCTATCAATATGAGAAACATCCACTGCAGTGTATGCAATCAAACGCACCCGCACTTGGAAATTAACCGAATAATTCTGTGCTGGAAGAATCCAGCACTGATTCATCGGAATTGCTCAAACGTTATCAGTCTTTCCCTTGCAAACTGGCATATGACAAGAAAACAGCTGCATTAATTACAACTCCCTTCCTTCCTCTCCTGGGAGGCGTGCACAACAAAGAAATCTGCCTTTAACTGAGCTTAGAGCACACAGGTGTTCACCACTCGTGAACCCTCATACTAAACAGTCTGCTCATATACACCCAACCCACCCAAACTCAATCCGCAGACCCAATAAAAGGGAAGATAGGTTGAGATCAAGACCTTAAGTCAACACTGGCAGAACAGTCTCTGACCCCAGACATATTCTCATGACAAGTTCTTATGAGGTAGACCGAAAAGGGGGTATGTGGCCATGTCCCCAGCCTGACCCTAAGGTACATTTGTGGCCGACTCAGAGGGTCAGCCCCCACCACCAGCTACATGATGTGGAGCCAAGGTTCGGCATGAGGATCAGCCAAGATCGCACTGCAGGACAGGCATGTAGGCGACCATCACATTGTTAACACTGTGCATATTTTCCCAGCGGAAACACTGTGCCAAATAAATACGGACCGATTAAGGCAGGACCCGGCGTGTCAGATCCAAGTGAATAAAACAGCAGAGTGTGCAGGTGTAGGATACACTGAACTAATGATCACCACTGGTATGACAAGAGAAAAGATTAGTGATCCGGATGTACATATACAACGCCTAGAGCTACGGTGACAAGCAGAGAAGGAGAACGAGAACCACTGGCTTTGTCCACAGTGCCCAGAGCCTGTACACCTCAGCACATGTGCAACCCAAACAGGACACAGATAGCTGACTGGCGGCCTTTTAAAGATTCGGTCTGCATCCAATGCAAGACACACACATTCAAATCAGAGGCACACTAACAGGACAATCTATTGCGCATCCTCCAAACCATGATATGATATATGTCATTTATAACGCGCCTGTACACAAGTGTTCCTAGGTGCAAAAAGACAAGGGAGGGAAGACAGAGGGGGGACAGGACAAACGATCTTACTAGACCATGTGTCATTCAGATTGTGCAAGTGCGACAATGCAAAGTGCAGGAGGAAGGGTGAGGGGAAGTACCCGTGACAGGGAAGGGGGAGGTGCAATCAGGGAAGTATTTCTCTGAGTAAGTGTAGCCAGGGCAGTACGGCTCTGGGTAAGCGCAAGGAGGCAGGGGACTGTAAAGGTTACAGCTACAGCCCCTAAGTGCGCGGTAGGCCCGTAGGCAGTGCAGGGGAGCCTGATCATGGAGGATCGTGGTACCCAGTGACACTCTGGGGGTAGCCAA